>NC_056728.1:390752678-391010178 GCF_019279795.1 Protopterus annectens
CCTACCCTCTCTAACCCTACTCAGCACCCCCCATCTCTATCAAACATATTCCTATTTCTAACATAAGAAAATTTCTGCAAAAATTAAAACCATGCTCAAATGCCCCAGACGAACTTCTTTCTAGCTTCCTTATGCTAGCTGCTGATGGCATAGCTTTCCCCATCTCTATCCTAATAAACCGTTCCATCCAAGAATCTTACGTACCCCTCCTCTGGAAAAATGCCTTTATTATTTCCCTCCACGAGGGAGGCAACAATACCGAAATCTCCAATTTCCATCTAATAGCTATAATATCTCCCATTTCCAAAATTCTTGAAAAATGTATCCACTTGCAACTCCTAGCCTATCTATTAGACAATCAACTGCTTACATCTACAAAACACGGCTTCAGACCTGGGCATAGCACAACCACAGCCCTCCGTTCCTTTCGTGAAAGTATCAACCAATCTCATGACTCCAGCAACATTGTATCAACCCTTCTTCTAGATTTATTCAAAGCTTTTGATACTGTTTCACATAACCTTCTTCTGTACAAACTATATCATCTTAATCTTGCCTCATCTTCTATCAACTGTTTTCCAGTTACCTTACAAATAGACAGCAAGCCATTAAATGGAAAAATTGCACCTCTTCTTTCCTCCATATTGTCACAGGAGTCCCACAAGGCTCTATATTAAGCCCATTATTGTTCAACATCTACATTAACGACTTCCATCACTGTATTCCAAATGCTAAACTGGCCCAATAAGCTGACAATTCTACAATTACCTGCTCTGCCAAATCCCTCCCTAAACTCTTTAAACTAACACAAGAAGCTTGCTCCTGCACCGAGTCTTGGATGCTCAACAATCACCTTGCTCTCAACCCCTCAAAATCCAGGATCATGATATTTTCCACCTCTAAATCCACCAAACTCAATAAGAACTCTTTCTCTATAACTAGCCAAAACTCAACCCCAGATGAAATAGTTCCACACACAAAATTTTTAGGAGTCCGTATAGATGATCAATTAAAGTTTGACATCAACCTACAAATTAATATTAAGAAAATACTTCCTTAGAAATTTAAATCCAGAAGAAAAAGAAGTTCTGGAGGAATTAACACATAACCACTTCAATGTGAGGGTAATGAAGCCAAACAAGGGGGGAGGTGTTGTCCTTATGGAAAATTGGAATTATACAGCTAAAATGATGGATATATTAAATACAGATGCACAATATACGGTTGTATCTAGGAATGAACTTCACATAGCCTAAAGGAAAATAGACCTGATTTTAGAAGACAATTTCCTACAAGGGCTTATAGATGGCAAACTGTATAATTTTTTAAAAGTTGAAAAACCATTGGTGCCAAGCATTTGTGGAATTCTTAAAGTTCACAAGGACAACCAGGACCCCCCCCCCCCAAGACCTATAGTGACATCGGAAGGATCTAAGACCCAACCTTTGGGCATTTATGTGGATACAAAATTAAAACCATTCTACAAATCATACCCCCACATCCTAACTGATTCTTGGGAATTTTAAGTAAAATGGGTCAGCTTGAGTTCAACCCTGATTATTCATTTCTCACCATTGATGTGAATGATTTGTTTTCAGTTATTCCTCACACTACAGGGCTTGAATGGTTTGAACACATGCTAATTGAATTTATTTTTCTGGATCACAACACATTTAGAATAGTATTGGAAAATATGGTACTGGTCCTTAAGAACAATTTTCTTTTCTTTCAGGGGGAATACTATCATCAGTTAGATGGAGATGCTATGGGAGCCTCTTGTGCTCACATTTTTGCTAACATAGTTATGCTAAATTGGGAATGACATTTTGTGTTTGATTCAGTCATATAGCAAGATATTTCCATTTTTCTGGATGATATATTTGTAGTATGGAAAGGGCCCCATGATCTTATACCCAATTTTTTTGAATACTTAATTAGCAGTACTGAATTTTTGAGGTTCACCCACGAATTCAATGTCAATGAGGTACATTATTTAGATGTATACATTATAAAGGATCCTTTTTCTGAGTGTTATGTGTCTAACGTATACAGGAAAAAAATGTTTCTCCAATTCATACCTACATTTTGACAGCAGCCATCCCCCTTTACAGAAGAAGAACATAGTAAAATGGCAAATGGTTAGGGTGGCTAGGATGACTTACCAACAGATAGATTTTCTCAATGAATTGGAACACGTGCATCAGCTTTTTTCAGAACGGGGTTGCCCTGACAATATTATTAATCCTCTTAAAGAGGAAGTTTTGAGGGATTGGGGTACTAAATATGCCCCTCTTTTAACAAAGCTTGTTACCTATGGTGGTTTGGATGATACCACCACAAGTCAAAATCTTAGTGGTGATTTAAGGACACAAATTCCACCAGATTCTCAAAACAGTCAGACACCCTATTTAGTCCTTACCTATAACCTCACATAATGCTACCACTCCACTGAATCAAACACATAAACACACAAAGACATACTCGGAGGCTCTGAGTAAAAATTTACCTAAACAGCAGAGGCCTCCAAAGCAGACACCCAAACAACTGCTACCTCAAGACACCCCACAAGCAACACATAAACCACAAAAGCAGTGTGCAAAGCAGTCACAGCCCTTAAGGCCAAATACAACACCAAACATACTTGTCATAGGTGACTCCATAGTCAGACACACTGACGTCCCACTCACCAGGCTGAACAAGGAGAGGGTCACAGTAAGCTGCCTATCGGGCGCTAGAATCCGCCACATAACACAAGCACTCGGGTCACTCCACAGCAAGTACAAATATGACACAGTCATTGTCCATGCTGGTGTGAACGACCTGAGACGTACCTCCCTGGACTACATGAAAAGAGACATAGAGGAGCTCTCTGATTATGTAGCCCAGGCAGGTATGACCCTAACTCTGAGCAGTATCCTTCCTTCACCAAGAATGATGCCACAATATAGAGACAAGATGATCAGCTTTAACAATTGGCTTAATGTCTGGTGTCATTCAAAGGGGATCCAGTGTCTGTCTGCCTGGGATGACATGCTTGACAAGCCACGCTGCTTCAAGGGATGGCTTGCACCTGTCACCCTGGGATTCCGGATATTGGCTAAGGCTCTTGCCACCCCATAGTGCCTTTTTAGGCAAGGCTCAAATTCTAAACCTACCACCCTAGAAAACAAAAATGGGAAGAAACTGAGGGTAATGCTGTTCAATGCCAGAAGTCTAAATCTCAAAATGCACGCACTCGAGGCCCTTCTCAGTATGGAGAACATCGATGTCTGTGCTGTAACTGAAACCTGGTTCAAGGCTCCTGAGAGCACCCCAGCACTATTAGGTTTTACCTCATATCATGCGTTCCGGCCCCAAAACCCGGACCACATCACAAAAGGAGGCGCTGTATCTATATTCATAAAGGATACCCACACCTCCAGGTTGGTGGCAACGCATAAGCTTCGGAAACCATCCAGGTGCAACTAACCATAGGCAAAACTGCTCTACAAATTGTAGCATGCTACAGGCCACCCTCTCAAACTCAGGAACCCCACACAGCCTTCCTGAAGACACTGGAGGGTATAAATGTATCTCCAAACACCATCATATTGGGTGACTTCAACTACCCGAATATAGACTGGGAACATTACTCAAGCCCTAACTTTCTAGCCCAACGGTTCCTGGAGTTCATAAATTCAAATGCCATGGAACAGCTAGTCACTGTTCCCATGAGAGGAGAAAATATACTAGATCTCATTGTCACAAACATGGGGACAAAATGCTCCACACCGAAGTATATCCCTCATTGGTGAGATCTGATCATAAACTAATCTCACTGGAAATCCACATCCCGCCCCACCCCAAACAAAAAGACCATAGTGAAGAACTTCTCTAAAGCAAACTTCACACTACTCAAGACTGGTGTGGTATCCTTCAAGGCCCCTGAGCCAGAGGAAACCACAACCCAAGCTGCGGAAGCCCTTACAAATGCCTTCTATGAACACCTCCAGGACTGCATGGATCAGGCAATCCCAAATAAAACCGAGACTCTTTCCACAAAGGGCAAACATCCAGTCTGGTGGACCCCAGCCATTAACAAACTTTACAATAAGAGGAGAAAGCTATTACATGATAGAACAAAATCCATAAAAGGGAAGTCACCCTGATCATTATTAGTAAAAAATACGAGCACTCATAAAATCAACTAAGGCCAATTTTGAGAGAAAAATTGCCATGGATTCAAAGGACAATCATAAGGCCTTTTTCAGCTATGTTAGGAACCTGGGTGGAAACTCCCAGATATGCTCAGAATTAGTCCAAAATGATACAAAAATCACTGAACCCACAGACATTGCCAACATACTGGCAGACAGGTTCAGTGCAAACTTCACCCCCTCTCCCCTAAAGGAGAGATAACTATCCCAGCCGAGTGTAGCCTCCCGGACATCTCAAATGCGCAGGTGAAAGCTGCTCTCTCTAAAGCTAAAAACACAGCATCAATGGGACCGGATGGTGTCCCCGGCTGTGTGCTACATGAGCTAAATGAGGAATTAAACCTGCACATAAGGCAGCTGTTTAATCTCAGCCTTACCACAGGATACGTGCCCAAGGAGTGGCGTACGGCAACTGTGGTCCCACTCCACAAAGGCGGCGCCTCTACGGACCCTGGTAATTACTGCCCCATAAGCTTAACAAGTCTAGTCTGCAAAGCTATGGAGAGGATCATAATGGAGCTCATAAACAAAGATATAGGGGGACCTGCAGACATTGGACCCGACCCAGTTTGGCTTTGTCAAGGGAAGATCATGCCTTTTGAACTTGGTCGACTTCTTTGAAACAGTCACCAAGGCCATTGATGAGGGAAAGGCAGTCCATACAGCCTACCTTGACCTTGCAAAGGCTTTCGACACAATACCCCACTCGAGTATTGTAGAAAAACTTACCAGCTTAAATGTAAACCCATATGTCACAAGATGGGTTGCAAACTGGCTTAAGGACAGAACCCACAGGGTTAGAGTTGCTGGCGCTGTGTCAGACTCCAAGCCGGTCACAAGTGGTGTCCCACAGGGCTCGGTCCTTGGCCCCTATTGTTTGGCATCTACTTCTCAGAAGTACAGGCCAACATGGGAGGACTTTGGCTGACAAAGTTTGCAGACGACTGCAAACTGGGCCATAGTGGAAAGTGCATCGGACACAGATATCCTTCAGAAGGGACTCACGGAAACAGATAGCTGGTGCCAGAGCCATGGCCTGAAGTTAAACGCCAAAAATGTATAGTCATACCCTTTGGGAAAAACAAGGTAACCCCAAGCTACCATATAGGTGGCAATCCACTAAGCACAGAAGAGGTTATCAGGGACCTGGGGACCCAGGTTGACAGTGGCCTTTCTTTTGACACTCACATTGCTAAAGTGGTTAGAAAGACCTTCTACATTGCCCACCTGATCATGAAGGGATTCACATCCAGATCTAGTGAGGTCATTGTTCCCCTGTACTCTTCACTTATCAGACCAATGATCGAGTACAATGCCCCATTCGGGATGTATCTCACCCGACATCTGCAGCAATTGGAGAGACCCCAAAAGTTCCTCACCAAAAGGATAAAGGGACTCCAAAATCTGTCATATGCTGCCAGATTGAAGAAACTCCAGCTCTATTCAGTCGCATACCGTCTGCTCAGAGGTGACATGTGCCTGACATACAAGGCCATGTCCAACCCGGAATTAATGGACATGCTCCACCTCAAAAATCCAAATCCACCAAAACCACTAGAGCAAGCGACTTAAACCTTAGCACGGATATAAATAGGACGTGCTGGAGGGATAGATTTATCACTCAGAGACTCCCTATGCTGTGGAATAAAATCCCGGTCCATGTGAGGCAGAGCACCTCGCTGACTCTGTTCAAGAGAAATCTAGACCTGTGGATGGGAGATCGTAGGTTTACCCCGGGAATCATATCTGTGTCACTGCTGGACAGAGGCACAACAAACTAATGGGCACAGTATTTTTTCATATAAGGGGTGGCGTAAGCCACAAAAATTTGGGCTAGGCTTATAAATGCCTTAGGGCAGATAGCCTAGTATAAACCTATGAACCTATGAACCTATGAACCCGGACAATATCTGGATAAAAAAGACCATTAATAATGTGTGGGAAATGTTCAAAAGAATGCCCAATAAGTTGGATATATTTAATAGAAAATTAACATACAGTTTTAGAAGGAATAACAACCTCAAGGATATGTTGGAGAAATGTGGGCAAAAATCCGAGGTTAGACAGATCATACTAAGGGAACCTTCGGGTGTGGGAGGTGTTCCCAATGTGCCTTTATTTCTAATAAGGGCAATTTGTTGCTCCCCACCATACTTTTTACACTAAGGACTACTGGTTACCACACTTGTTTTAACAAAGGAGTTGTATATCTTGCCTACTGTACTACATGTTGGGCATACTATGTGGGTAAAATGGAATGACATTTGAGACAAAGGATATACGAACACACTCATGATATAAAACAAAAGAGAGAGACCCAATGCATTAGTTAGGCATATATTGCACTGCAGGAATGCTGAATTCAAATTGTGGGTGTTAGAGACAGTTCCAAAGGATGGTAGGGGGGTGATTGGGAAAGTAGACTGGAATTTAGAGAGCTTATATGGCAGTTAGGGTTGGATGTAACTACATGTCCTGGATTAAATGACCATATATTGGTAATTCCAGCACTAAAACTTAGAGCAAACAAGTTAAAATAAATGATAGACTATAGTGGACACATTAAAATTGGCCATGACTAATAGTTTTAATATGAAAATAATGTACGTATTTTTACACATTTTTACGCATGTTTCAAATTATGTACACACATTTATACATATATGGTTATATTTTTATTGTGTATATATATATATATATATATATATATATATATATATATGTATGTATATATATATATTTATATATATATATATATATATGTATATATATATATATATATATATATGTATATATATATATATATATATATATATATATATATATATATATATTTTGTGATTTTGATACTTAGACTTTTGTTTCAAGAGTTGAATGTTTTGAATGTTTAATTGAAGTCTTGTCTTTATTGGTTGTGTTTATTCAGGTTAACCAGTGGGAGGACCTTGATTGTTACTTAAACTACAATTACAATTGGTATTATGATTCTGATGAAGTTTCCTGGAGGGAAATGAAAGTGCCTAATCCTGTTTTTTGTTAATAAGCCAAGTGAAACTTTATCATGAAATTGCCTTTATTGGGTACCTGCTGTGGCTGGAGATCGTTTTGGATTACTAATATTAAGAAAACACATCAAAAACTGGGTATGTTATACTGCCACAATCGCTATCTTACCCCCTCAACCAAACATACCCTGTCTACTAACTATCTCCTCCTCTCCCTTCTATATGGTGCCCCTCTCCTCAACAGTCTTCAACCATCCCTAAAGTCTAAACTCGCTTCCTGCTGCAACAAAATTGCTATGTTTGCTACCAGATCCAAATCCTCATCCCACCACTGTAAGGCTCTCCACTCCTTGAATTTCGAAACTCCCTAACTATCTTTCATACATTCAACTCTCTACTGCCCATAAACTCATCTTCAAATCCTCTTTCTGTCCCTCACTCTCCTCCTCCCTGCAAATGCACCAGCCCAACAGACTACTTAGGTCCAGCAATCAGAACCTCCTAGAAGTGTACAAGCCTATACACTCTGCGATGACACTTCTATTATCTTTCTCACTAGCACAATTATGGGATTCCCTTCCTCCTCACATTCGAACCACATACAATGATTCCACTTTTAAGAACTTGCTCCACTCACACCTCTCTTCTCGCAGGGAATGCCCCTGTTCTCATCCTACCTGACTCCCTCCACTACATCCTTTCTCTCCTCTATCCCACTTGTTATCCAATACTCATCTCCACTATTTCTATATTATTCCACCTTTATCTCTCTCTTTACTCACCTTTTCAGAAACTCTTAAGACCTTCCCTCCTCAAGGTCTACAGTCCTAATTAATTTGCCTATTTTCTGTCTTATGAAACTATACTCCTCTCATACATTTATCTGCTGTCACATACTGTTTTTATTTTTTCATGTAGTGCTAGGGCACTTCTCCCAAGTATTACTCCTACCAGTCTTGTGGTTGCCTTGCTTTTCATTCTCAAAAATGTATAAATTTTTAAATTGTTCAAATTTTTATTTCTATGTACAATGGACATACTGCTGATTTTTTGTAAAAATTGTATTTGGTTATACTGTTTATTTTATTGTAAAACTGTATTTGAAGCTTTTCTTTCCAGGCTTCTATTGAAAATGGGCTCATTTTTGGCCCAGTGGAGTTTCCCAGTAAACAAACTGCAAATAAATACACACACACACACACACACACACACACACACACACACACACACACACACACACACACACACACACACACACACGCATGTGCGCGCACACACACACACACACACACACACACACACACACACACACACACACACACACACACACACACATGCTCACACACTTACCAATCTGACAATCCAACTATCGTGCCTGGCAATCAAGACAGAAGAATAAAAGTTACCCACTCAGAATCATGACCCCTCACTGGTACATGGGTAAATCTACTTTTTTTTTATTTCATTAATAAGGTTAGTGCTTTCATTTAACAATACAGACTTCTCCAGATCATTTCCAGTGAATTATACACTTATTTGTAAAAGTTAAACATTTATATATCAAAGAGCTAACATTTATAGGAATAACTAAACCAATCAGAAGAAGATGGTTAAGGTAATGCACCTATCTAAGCCTGGAATGGCTATAAAATAGGGAGAGTAGAGATTACACTTTCATATGGAGCTCAACAATGGGAGAAAAAGCTACTGGGAAAGCAACTATTTGAGGCATTGGGACCAAACAATGGTGCAGTTCAAATATTCTTGGGTCAACCACTGAATAGGAAGGTATCTGGTATATGCTGGTAGGGCAAAACTATTTTTGTGGGTTGGCAGCAATTTGAGCTACAACATCATGACACAAAACATGATCCTCTGCTGTTTGACAACTACTTTTCTGAAGCAAAAGCCAATACCGAAGGGCTATGGCTGACTAAGTTTGCAAATGACTGCAAACTAGGAACAGTCATTGAATCCCCAAATTACTTAGCCATCCTGCAGGAAGGTTTCTCCCAAATAAATAACTGGTGCCAAAATCATAGACTGAAACTAAATAGCAAAAAATGCATTACTGTATACTTTGGGAGGTCATCTATCCCAGGGAACTGTCATATTGACAATATGCCTCTAAAAGTTGACCCGATTGTCTGGCTTTGAACTTATGTGGACAGTGACCTAACTTTTGACCAAAGTGTGTCTATTGCTGTAAGAAAATACTTCTATATTGCATAGCTTATGTTAGAAAAATGTGTATTTGAATACATGAGCAATGCTAGCTTAAAAGCAAAGTAGTATATAATGCATTTTATTCTATTAATCATATAGTAGTAAAATTAATTCATGTCTAAATGTGAAGTAGTTTTGAAACTGCAGTGTGGCTTGAAGCAAAAGCTGATCTCTGACCCTGACAGAATGCTAGCTTAGCAAATTTTAATGTTTATGCTTTTCATAAGTGATTATCTGCTGGGTCAGGAAATTAAATGTGTGAAATAATGAAATCTTCTGCTCTTTCCTGTTGGGATGATCTGGCCTTGTATATGTGTTACTTAGCACGCAGCTGTGTGAGAAAGTATAACAGAGAACAAAGACATGCATTAAAAGACTGAAGCTGCTATTGTATTCGAACTGATATGAAACCTTGAACAAGTAACTTTACAGAAAGACATTATGACTGACCAGCTGGATAGCAAGGCCATATTGTATCTAGAGGAAAAGCATTTTAAAACATACTGCATCAGCAGATTAAAAGAATAGAGGCTTGTAAGCTAAAGTGATGTAGATGCCCTGTGACATGTCACGTCAGTAAGGTGGGCATAGCTTGAATGTTAAACCTATATAAAATTGTGTGCTTCCTGTTTCATGTCAGACAAAATTCTGTACTTGTATGGTTTTTTGCCTCCTGGTGTACATTAGTAAACTTTTGAATATGAACCTCCTGTGTATTGAATTATTAATTTTATTTAACAGCTTATAAACAAAGGGATTGTGTCTAGACCTATGGATGTCCTTGTCCCCCTTTACTCAGCCCTCATTAGGCTGATCATTGAACATAATGTCCCCTTTGTCATGTATTATTCCATAAACATGTGGCATCTGGAATGCCCACAGAGATAATTTACTAAAGGACACAAGGCCTAAACAACATGTCCTACATGGACCGATTCAAAGCCCTGTCATTATAGTCTGTATCCTACAGACTACTAAGGGTTAAACTGTGTCTGGCATAAAATATATCCTCTGACCCATTACAGATGGATTTACTGTACATCAGCAAGTCAGATAGCATCAGAGATACTTGGTCTAGGGATGCAAATCTCTTCTGCAACATCAACACAACAGTTTTGGAGGGACAGGTATACATCACAAAGGATACTGCTGCTCTGTAGCAGACTCCCCAGTCACATAAAACAAATCTCATCTCTGTCCACTTACAAGCTCAACTTAGATATATGGATGGGAAGCAGAAAATAACCCCAGGGCTGCCCACTGAACTACTAGTCAACACAGGCAGCCCCTAAATGCCTTATTCCATGCATAGAGATCACCCCAAATTATTTATAATATGATCCCAGTTATTATCATTACGGGTAATATATCCTTTGACCATAAGATGGGTAAGGCCAATCTATAACCAAATGAGAAAAAAAGGAAACTGGCTAGGCTTAAAATGGCATCTAATAATTTTGGCTGTATGTAGAAGATCAGGAAAGCAGACGACTACAGAAACAGTGATGGGGCAGCATTTTATGCAGGCACAAAAGTGATAAAATTTGCAGTTAGAGTTATAAAGACAATCTTAAGTATCTTAGCTTCAAGACTTTGTAGTGAAGCAGAGAAAAATATTTGTCAGCATGGAAGGAGGTGGTCAACAGACCATGCTGCTTTTCCAGGGATGGTCTGCACCTCTCCCCTCTAGGCTTTCACATATTAGCTAAAATGTGTCTTCCCTCATAGTGCCTTTTTAGGCAACGCCAAACTGAAACATAGCAAATCAAAACCAAGAAAATCTAAAGGTATTACTGCTCAATGCTAGGAATCTAAGCAAAAAACTCTACTCACTAGAAGCTCCCTTTACCCTGGAGAATGCTGATGTCTGTGTGGTCACTGACACGTGGTTCAAAACCGGGGAGAGCACACCAACAGTGCTAGGTTATAATGCCTTTCACTCATTTAGGCCAGCTACTTCACAGGCAGGGACTAAAGGTGGAGGAGTCTCTCTTTACATCAAAGATAAATATACTTCAAGGCTGGTCAGACAGGGCAATGCACTTGAGCTGCTCCATGTTCAAATCAAATCACCATAGGCAAAATCCAATATCACTTTCTTGCAAGCTATAGGTCCCCCTGCTTGATCCAGGAAACCCATACCATGTATTTAAACTTATTCATTTTAAACTTATTAAAAACACTAACCATCCAACAGAATACCATATTCATGGGTGACTATAATTACCCCACTATTAACTGGGAATCCTATATTACACCAAACATGCACAGAGATTCCTGGATTTTGCAAACACAACCTCCTAGGACCAGATAGCCAATACACCAACCAGGTCCTCACTAATAATGCCTTCCCTGGTAAGGTCAGACTGCAAAATGGTTTCCTTTCAAGTAAAAATAAAACCTGGACCCCAGCTAAACCTGGAATATTCAGGAACTATTCCAAGGCTAACATCCTGCTACTATGTGAGAACCTGACAAAATTTCAAGCCCCCATAAACTCTGAGAACACTGCTGCCTATGCAGAACTGTTCACAGAACTCTGTACAAGCATATTAATAGCTGCATAGAGGCATATATACACAACAGGAAGAAGTACAGAACTAACTCAAAAAACAAGCTACCCTGGTGGAATAACAAAATCAATAGGCTGTACAATAGGAGGAAGAAAATCATGGCAAAAATTAGGAGGTAGAGCACTCAGCAGAATCAAGGACAACCACAAAGCATTCTTTAGCTATGTCCACAACCTCAAAAGCAATACACAATTGTGTGCAGAGTTAATTGTAAATGGAGATACATATACTGAGCCAGGAGACATAGCAAACCTCCTGCATGATAAATTCAACTTTAACTTTACCCTTCTCTTCCCCTCAACCTTCCCTCAGGAAATATCATCAAATATAACTCCCCCTACTATCACTAGGGAACAGGTCCCTAATGCTCTCTCTAAGACCAAGAACACTGCATCAATGGGCCCAAACAATATCCCAGGATGCCTTCTGAATAGCATGAAACATGACCTATCAGGGCCTCTGGAATTACTATTTAACTTTAGCCTCCAAACAGGCTTCATGCCTCATGAATGGAGAAAGGCAACAATCATCTCTCTGCACAAAGGTGGGCCAACTACAGACCCTGGAACCTGCAGACCTATAAGTCTCACTAGTCTTATATGTAAAGTCATGGAAAGAATTATCATGGAGATCATCAACAGAGATATAGTAAACCTCCAGACACTAGAACCAACTCAGTTTGGTTTCTTCAAGGGCAGATCACGCCTACTCAACCTGATGGACTTCTTTGAGAAGGTTACCAAAACTGGATGAGGGCAAAATTGTTCACACTTCCTACCTTGATCTGGCCATGGCATTTGACATAATACCCCACTTGGCCATTGTTGACAAACTCAAGAAGTTAAGTACAAATGCAGATGTCTCATGGTGGATAGCCAAATGGATCACAGACAGGACGCAGGAAGTTAGAAATGGGGAGTCCACCTCTACAAAGAGGCCAGTCACAAGTGGAGTCCCTCAGGGATCAGTCCCTGGACCTCTGCTTTTTGGCATTTACTTCTCAGAAGTCAAGACCAATGTCAGTGGTCCCTGGCTAACTAAATTTGCAGATGATTGCAAATTAGGATCTGTCATGTAATCTCACACTGACACAAATGTTCTCCAGGAGGGGATGACACAGACAAACAACTGGTGTCAGAGCCATGGACTAAAACTAAATGCCAAGAAATGCATAATAATATCCATTGGAAAGTCATCCATCCCTGGTAACTATCATATTGACAACACCCCCCTTAAAGTTGACCCAGTAGACAGGGACTTAGGGACACACACAGACAGTAATCTAGTCTTTGACCATCATGTGTCTACAGTGGTGACGAAATCATTCTATATTGCCCAACTTATAAACAAAAGTATGGCATCTAAGTCCAAGGATGTCATTTTTCCACTGTATTTGGCATTCATCAGACTATCATTGAGTACAATGCCCCCTTTGGTAGGCTCATAGGATCATAGGATTATAGGAAGTTACTAGGCTAGTGGCCCTAGGACCCTTACAAGCCTAGCCAAGTTCTACCCTTATTTCCATGATCAGCATCTATTGCCCCTGTCCAAGAGGGGCACAGGTGAAACCCCCAGGGTGAATTTACGGTTACCCATTCAATCATCCAGTTTGTGTTTGAAGAGGGCCAATGAAGTGCTCTGTTTGATATGAAGTGAGAGTCTGTTCTAAAGGTGTGGTAACCTCTGTGAGACAAATATGTCTCTCCAACAGGTTCTATTAATGTCACCTACCAGGTTAAGGTCTTTAGAGTGAGTAACCAATTGTACCATTTAACTTATGGATATGCAGCTTTTCCAGTAAAGCAGGATCAGAGATTGCCTTGCATGCAAGGCAGAGATCCCCTCTGTGTAGTTTGTATGAAACAGAATAAAGTGACAGTGATTTCAGACGATCCACATAGGACAGATGCTGGAGACCTTGAATTTTCCTTGTGAGGAAACTTTGCGGTCTCTCCAATTGCTGCAAGTGCTTGGAAAGATATATATCAAAAGGTGCATTGTACTCAAGTCTTGACCTGATGAGGCAAGAGTACAGGGTGGTATAACATCTTTTTTTTCTTTGAGGCAATGTCCTTACTTATGAGATGAGCAATATAGAATGCTCTTCCTACCACTGTGGAGACATGGAGGTGAAAGGAAAGGTTGCTGTCAACCTATGTGCCCAAGTCTCTCATCACTGAGTGCATACTTAAGGTGTTGCTATTGATGTGGTACTTAGCAGGAACGTTGCTCTTACTGAAAGGGATAAAAATAATTTTTTTACATTGAGTTTAAGGCTATTACTTTGGCACCAATCATTTGTTTGTGTAAGACCCTCTTATAAGATGTTGACATCATTTGGAGATTCTATGACCACTCCAGTGTGCAGTCATCAGCAAACTTTGCCAGCCACAGACCTTCAGATTTTGCTTGTACTTCAGAGAAATAGATTCCAAACAGTAGAAGTCCCAGGACTGATCCTTGTGGAACACCACTGGTTAAAGGTCTGCTGTTGGAGGTGGATTCCCCTATTTTGACCAGTTAGTGATCCATGTAATGATATAAGGGTTGATACCTAGTTGGGTGAGTTTATCAATGATGCCTGAGTGAGGGGATAGTGTCAAATGCCTTGGCTAAGTCTAGGCAGGCTGTATGCATAGATTTCTCCTCACTCTGAATCTTGGTGACTGCCTCAAAGAAGTCCACCAGGTTTAACAGGCATTATCTCCCTTAAACAAATCCAAACTGAGTAGGGTCAAATGTTTGGAAGATTACCTATATCTTTGTTGATAAGATCCATGATGATTTGCACCATGGCCTTGCAGATAAGGCTAGTCAGGCTAATAGGTCTACAGTTCCTGGGTTCAGTGGAAGCACCACCTTTGTGCAAGGGAATGATGGTGGCTATTTTCCATTCAGCTGGGATGAAGCCAATGCTTGGACTATGACTGAAAAGAGTACCCAATAATGCTGCTAAATCTTGTTGGAGCCCATGTAGGATGTAGCCTGGGATGGTATCAGGTCCCATAGGTGCTGTGTTTTTGGCCTTAGAGAGGGCATTTATAACATATTGTTTAGAGATACAAGGTAGGGGACAGGTGGGAGGGATGCCATTGGGTACATGTGGCAGGGACAGGGAGTGAAGTTTTCACAGAACCTGTTGGCCAACAGTTTAGCTATGTCCACAGGCTCAGTATACGTGGTATCATTAACTACCAGTTTGGCACAAATCTAGGCCTTGCTAACCAGGCATATCCAACAACTGGAATGTCCACAGAGGTTCCTCACTAAAAGAATACAGGGGGTAAGTAAAATGTTCTGTGCAGACCACCTCTGGGCCATATCCCTGTATTCTGTCTCCTACATGCTTTTGGAGGGGGGAGATCTAGGCCTGGCATACAGGGCATTGTCAGACCTCCTGAATATCCACAAAGCAAGCAGCACCAGATTTACCCATTCTAAAGACTTAAACCTTGCCTGTGATATAAATAGGTCCTGCTGGAGAGATAAGTATGTATCCCAGAGACTACCATGCCTATGGAACAGGCTCCCCATCCATGTAAAGCAGAGTTCCTCCCTAACCCAATTCAAGTACAACTTGGACAATTGGATGGGAAACTGGAAATTCATCCCTGGTTTAGCACCTATGTCTCTAATGGATGGTTCATCTCCCATGCCCTTGCTTACACTTATCAAGGGTATCAGAACTTGTCAGAGATTTGGGATGCATGGGTAGGCTTAAAAAGGCCCTTGTGGTTGTTAGCCTAGTAAATACCTACAAATCTATAAGAAACGAAATACAGGAAACAGAAGGGAAAGGAAAATGAGTACAAACCTAATAAGATTCAAAGACAACAGTGATGAAACAAGCCGTATTACTAACTAGAAAACTCAGATGTTATGTAGTTCCATCTTATACAATGATCAAGTTATGATGTTTGCTTCCAGCATTATACTGTAGTACATAAATGTGCTGCACCTATTAACTAAGCAGGCACTGCTACAGTTGACAACTAAAATCCACTAATTAAAAGATATGCAGTTAATGAGGGAAACCGTCAATAATGTAACACAACGATATGCAGGCCTGGAAGCACTTTAGAGAATTCTGTCATTGAACACATACTCTAAATGCCCTGCAGGACCAGAAACTTTAGCACAACAGTAAGAGACCCCCCCCCCCCCACCAGCAGGGTGCAAGGGAGTTACAGGTCTCATCAAAATAGGCAGTCCGAGTCCATTCAATCCAATGACCATTTAATTAGGACAAACTGTGTACCACCTCTGGCCTTGTGTTTTAGGTTAGTGTTAGAGGCATCCAGTCTTTTGTGCATATTTTAGCCTATATAGGGACTTGTCTGAAGACAAGTGCTTCAGTGTCCTAGTTTATAATCAGTAGACTTATAGTCCATAAAGCCTCCTCAACTGACATCCTGCTGGTCAGCTTTTACTCTCACATTCCCAACAAACACTGACATTTACTCCTACTACTCAAAACTATTTCATTCTCTTATATTTGCCTTCATTTGTTCTTCTGGACTTGTTACTCGCATTATTTATATCCTCCTGTCTTTAGTGGAGTTGCATGCCTTCAAGGATTCACCCTTGGTCTCCCCACTTCCTTTCTTATTTCTCCTTGCCTGAGAAAGTTTCTAAACCAGTTTCAGCTCTGAGCTAGTATTTGTGTACAGTCAACATCAATTCAGTGCACTCAACTGTCTGTGTGTTTTTTTATTTTTCTTCAAAAGTGTCCCTGCAAGCAAATAGATTTGTATGTAACAGTGAAGTCTGCAGCTTTAACACCAGTCTGTGGGCTATAATTCTATGTAAATTATAAATTTATTTTTATTTTCAGTTTGATTACCGAGAAAGTCCACTGGGCCAGAAAGTGCCCATTTTCAGTGGAGGCCCGGGGAGAAAAGCTCCATAAGCGATATGATACAATAAAGGTTACATGATGTTGAAGGTAAAGTTACAAATATAAAATTCATACAGTCAAGAAAAGTCAATGCATAAAATGTACATCAAGAACACAATTAAAGATAATAGAGAACACAGTTTACAGGCAGTTCCATTCAGGGCCGCAGGTTTCAACTGTCTGTACTATAAGGATCTGAGGTTACATGCTATTTACAATATTTACATACTTGGAGTCAAGAGAGAGAAATTGCTCAATCAGAGAATGTTAGCGTAGGTTTGTTTTAAGAGAATAGAAAATATTAGTTTGAGGGTAGCGTGGAGCAAGGAGTATAGAGAGCTCAAAGGGGAAATTCCTTTGAATTTATGTAGGGTGAGAGCAGGAGCATTTCTGTTTAGAAGACAGGTATGAGAAAAGTTGGGTCTTGAAGGATTCTGAGTTTGGTATGGTCCTAAGTAAAGGAGGTAGGGAATTCCATTTTTTGCCTAGAGAGAAAGAGAGAAGGAGCTGGCCTGCAGGACGTTTGGGTTTGTGGATAGAGATTAAATTTTGGTGTTCAGATCTCAGAGATCTATTTAGGATGTATGGGGGAAGGATGTTTGTTAAGGCTGGGCATTTATCTGAGTAGAATATTAATTTGTAAGTGGAGGTTAGTTGGAGATAGTCTAGGTGGTTAGAGAGTTATAGCCAGTTCAGAGATTGTAGGGAAAGGCAGTGGTGAGCAGAGTTTTTGGATTTAGTTGCAAATTTAGAGATCTTATTATAGCAAATTTCGAGTTTGGATGTGTTAGAGGAAGACAGGTTAGTTAGAAGAGGGGCTCCATAAAGTAAAGAAGGTAGAAGGTAGGTAGTTGCTAAGGTGTGCCTAGAGGAATTGGAGAGAAAGTGGTTATTCCTATAGAGCATAACTAACTTTTGGTGGGTTTTCTTTATGTTTTGTTGTATGTGGATATTGAATTTAAGGTTTTCGTCTATGGTAATGCTGAGGAGTTTTACAGAAGGGACCACTTCTATAGCAGTGTTGGTTTGGCTTAGGACTTTGAAAGCATTTTTGTCAAAAGAGAAAGCCCTGGAGGGAGGGAAAAGAAGTATTTTAGATTGATTAGAGTTGAGAGAGAGATGGTTTTGGTGCATCCAATTCTCAGTAGTGGAGAAAGCTATTTGGGTTTTAGTCAGTAGTTCAGGAAGGTTGGAGGCGGTGCAGACTAAGGTGGAGTCATCAGCGTATTGGATGACTGTTGTGTCAGGGATGACAGTGTGAAGGTTATTTATGAAGATATTGAAAAGCATGGCTCTGAGGATGGACCGCTGCGGAACGCCGGTGGGTGTTGGCAAGAAGGAGGAGGTAGAGTTCTTCCATCTGACAGCTTGAGATCTGCCTAATAGGTAACTGGAGAACCAGGATAGAGTATCACTGGAGAGATGAAGGTTAGTGAGATGAAAGAGAAGGTGTTTGTGGGAGATGGTGTCAAAAGCTTTAGAGAGATCTAGCAATACTGTGGATACTAGTAGTCCAGAATCTCGGGCTTGATTGACTGTTTCTAAGAAGGATAGTAAGGCAGTAATGGTGCTGTGGCCAGGGCGGAAACCGTGTTGGATGGGTGTTAGGAGTTGGTTCTGAGTTAAGAAAGGCATAAGTTGGTGGTGGACACATTTTTCTAGAATTTTTGATATTGGCGAAAGTAGGGCAATGGGGTGGAAATTGGAAATATTGGTGTTTTTGCCTCCTTTGTGAAAAGGTAGAATGTAGTCTGAATGCCAAAGTTTGGGTACATATGACTCTTTTAAGGATCTATTAATTAGAATGGTGATGGGGAGAGCAATGCTTTCAGCAGCACATTTGAGGAAGGAGGAAGGTAAGTTGTCAGGGGCATTGGAGCATGGCTTTAGTTTGGATAAGAGCCTTTTTATAAAAGTGGTTGAAACAGGTTTGAGCTGGAAATTGAGTGGACAGTTATTAGGATTGTTGGGTGTTGAGGAAGGAATATTGGATGGATTATTGTTTGGGAAAGATTTGGTTAGCATAGCTATGGATTCTGTAAAGAATATGTTGAATTGAGAGCTTAGTTCCATGTCAGTTATACTAGGGTCAGGGCAGGGATTATTCCTGGACCCTGGATGTAGTAGGGAATTAACTGTTTTCCAGAATTATTTTGGGTTCTTGTTAATGTTGGACTGAAATTTATTGCAGTAGTTTTTTTTGTCCAAGGTGATACATTTTTTTACTTGGTTGCGGAGTTGGGTGTATTGGAGCAAGTAGAAGACATTTTATTTTTTTGGTAAAGCTTCCAGGATTTGTCCCTATGATGCATGATTTGTTTTGTTTCTTTGGACAGCCAAGGAGCAGAATTAGCTTTGACACATCTGTTTCTTGGAGGGGCTTGGGAGTTAAGAGTATTCAGGAAGATAGAGTTAAAATGTTCTACAGCACTGTCAAGGGGAAGAGCATTTAGTATTTGTCAGTTGATATGTTTAAAAATGTTTGAGAAAATAGTGGGGTTGAAGTTGCTGAGATTACGAGTGTGGATGTAATGATGTTGATATCGGGTGGAGTTGGCTGAGCAAGAAATGAAAGCAGGGAGATGGTCGCTAAAGGAGTCAGGGCTAGTGCCAGAGAGAATTATTTTGTTTGGGTGAGAGACTAGGATCCAGTCAATGATGGATCCTGGGAGGTGGTTTTTGTTAGGACGAGTGGTTGAGTGGATTACTTGGGAGAAGTTGTAGAGGTTAATGAATAGGGAGGGGGAAGGTGAGTTGATTTTATTCCAATCAATATTAACATCGCCTAGAATGTAGGTTTCATATTTTATTTCAGTTGAGGCCCAGTAAAGAATAAATATTATGGCAGCCTAAAACAAAGAACTTTGCCAACTATAATAGCTCCATTTTCTTAGACCACAGCAGTCCCATTGGTACTTTCTCCTTTAACTGTGCTCAGTTCATTGTTTTAGCAGTCCACTGTCTTCCTTCCTAAAGTTTATTTCTCTTCCTGTGTAACTACATTTGAGTTCTTGGCCTGTATTTTTCCAGAGCTGAACTATTGCATTCTAATTGTTTTGCTGATCTATGGGGGGGGGGTAATCAAGACTAATTACACAGAGTCTGTTGCTTGTTTCCTGGGGTAATTTTCATGTATCTACTTTCTACTGCCACCACCCCCCCCCCCCCCAGCAGGGTGAAAGGGAGTTACAGGTAAGTGATGAAAGACAATTGAATGTTTGAAGTTTATAATTATACTTTACCAATTAATTTGCGTTTATCTAACCAGCGCTTTGTAGCCACTATTGCTGAAGCTAATTTCTACCTGTAATTGTACCTTCTAAGTATGACCTGCAACTATTGTTTGTACTTTTAAAAGCAACAAAGTGTTCCAAAATGGAAAATGGTCAAACAGTAGGCAACATAAAAATCACAAACTGTAGAAACAGCACACCAGACCATCCATGGCAGGAGATAAAAACATTAAAACAACTTTATTCCAGTAAGCACTTTCATACTCAATAGAGCACTTCTTCAGACCATTCACAATCCTGTACTAAAAAATCCTTTAAATACATTAATATACCCAATTAAAATCACTTGATGCCATAATCAATTAACCCCAATAAGCCAATAAAACTAATTTGAAAAGATCACAAGCCTTAAGAAAAGGTCTCAGGGCACCTTCCCATTTAAGCCAGGATGTTTGCCAACATGCAATTTAATTATCCACCTAATCTCATGTTGTTCAGTTATATTCCTGAAATCTCCCAAACGTTCCTCCTCTGTTAATCACTCTATAACCTTAAACTTAAATGAATGTGTGGAGCCCTCTTAAGCTGCATGTTTCAATGTTGAGTGATTGCCTGATTTCTAATACAATCTCTCTAGACCTTTTTAATTATTTTAAAGAAGAAACACCAGTTATACCACTTTTACATGGTTTGCCAAAAATACACGCAAGCCTGGATAGGCCGCCCATGAGACCTATTGTATCAGGACATGGTTAGTTGACTGCACCCCTGTCCATTTACATTGAGAAAGAATTGAAACCCTTAGTAGACTCATTTCCTAATATATTGAAGAATACCAAACAGTTTTTGGAGGACTTATATGCTTTTGTGAATACTGTTGATGTCATGGACTCCTGTTTAATGATTACCTTAGATGCACAGTCATTGTTCACTAAGATACCTAATGATGCAAGGCTTGAGTTCCTTTGCAATTTTTTGAATACACACAGCTCATTTAGTTCCAACAAGGCTGAACTGATCTGTTTCTTGCTGGAGCTGATTTTAGAGAACAATGTATTCCTATCTGAAAGGTGTTACTTTTGGCAGAAATAGGGCGTAGCCATGTGCACGCCCTGTGCCAACAGTTACACAAATATAGTCATGGCTCATTGGGAGGATACATATATTCTCAAGCTTAATGAATTTTATTATGATAGATTCATGAGGAGATTTGTGGATGACTTTTTTATTTTGTAGGTTGGACCAGAAGATGAAATACAAGCTTTTATTGAATATCTACATGGTACCACCACATTTTTGAAGTTTACATATCAAGTTTCTCCTGATAAGATTGATTTTCTAGATGTTGAGGTGTCTAAGACAAGCAATGGGTCTTTAATACAAGGTTGTATAGGAAACCATGTCATACTAGTAACACATTGAGGACAGATAGTATACACCCGACCAGAGTATTTAAGAATGTTTTAAAAGGACAGGGATGAGAGTTTCTTGATTGGATAATGTTGAACATGAATTTTACTCTGATCCAGAGATGATCCAAGGTGAATTTAGAAGGAGGGGTTGTAGAGAAAGAGAGGTGATAGCTGTAGGGGCTGATATTAAACAGATGAGACAGGATCATGCTAAGCCATATTTTTCTGGTGATAAGAATATGATGACTGACAGCCCTCAGAGTACCCCTCAAAATCAAAATCTTAGTTTTTTTTTTTTTTAATACTATACCAATAATGTTGATGTATACTGTGCTATTATTAAAAAGAATTGGTCAGTTTTATTATCTGATGATGAGATTGGACATTTAGTGGGTGAGTGCCCCCATTTTCATTTGAGAACAAGAAGTCCCTAAAAAGGTTGTTATATTATGGTGAGAGAAGAGAGAGATGTGGGGTTGAGTAAAAAGGGAGACAACCATGTGGCAGATGCAGCTTTTGTTTGTATATAGATAGGAGTGGTCTTTTTAGAAATCTTGTCACTGCTCAGGAGTTTACACTGACTACTACAGCAGATTGTTCAACAAGTAATGTCATCTACGTGGCATGCTGCAGATCATGCCCCTCATTTTATGTTGGGAAAATGAATAGAATTTTGCAGGAGAGAATCAGGGAGCATGTTGCAGCTATAAGGAAGGGGGATGTTAAAAATGCACTTGCAAAACATGCAGCTGAAGAGGGCCCCAGACATTCATTTAAGTTTAAGGTTATAGAGTGATTAATAGAGGAGGAACATTTGGGAGATTTCAGGAATATAACTGAACAACATGAGATTAGGTGAATAATTAAATTACATGTTGACAAACATCCTGGCTTAAATGGGAAGATGCCCCTGAGACCTTTTCTTAAGGCTTGTGATCTGTTCAAAAGAGTTTTATTGGCTTATTGGGGTTAATTGATTATGACATGGCGTGATTTTAATTGGGTATATGAATGCATTTAAAGGATTTTTTAGTACAGGATTGTGAAAGGTCTGAAGATGTGGTCTGTTGAGTAGGAAAGCTCTTACTGAAATAAAGTTGCTTTAATGTTTTTATCTCTGTGGTGCTGTTTCTACAGTATTGTTTGTACTTTAGTTGATTTGTGTCAGCAATTGTAATGGTGCCCAATATTTTTCATCATAATTCCACTGTTTCATAAGGACTGAATGTTTTATTTTATTAACATAACTCTTTACAACTGGTGTTAAATAAGTTAGAGTGGTTATCTAAACTTTAGAGATCTCATAAACTATCAAGTCTCTTCATTGCCAAAAAGAGATTTTTGGAATGTAAGTTAAAGTAAGTGCTTGTTAAAACTTCTGTTCTATTTAAAGTTCTTGTGAGGTTTGGAACTATTTTTGCAAAAGTTTCCTGCCTTAGCCTTAATTGTTCAGTGTTCCTTTGTTGTTCTGGTGCTAAAAAGCTGATCTTTGAAAGATTAGTGTCCTAATTTGTAAGGGTGTTAACAAAATAGTACTGTTTGTTTCCTTCTGAGGATATGTTTAATGTGGTAAGCCAAGTGGCCCATCATAGAACTGTATTACAGAACTTAATTTCTATATTTATTAAGAAACCACTTACAATTTCAGTGTATTTAGTGGTGGCAATGTTCCATTACATATAATTCATTCTATAGTTATTTAAATGGATTTCTACTGAATGTTAAATACATCTTTTTATTTCTTTTTTTTCAACAGGTAGACATTGACATTTAGTCCTACTACTCAAACTGTTTGTTTCTCTTATATTTTTCTTCGCTTCTTCTAGACTTGCTGCTCCTGTTATTTATATCCTCCTGTCTTTAGTGGAACTGCATGCCTTTGGGGAAGTCATATTTGTGCACAGTCAATATTGATTCAGTGCACTCAACTGTCTCTTTGGTGTGCTTTTATTTTTCTATAAAGTCTACCTGCAAGAAAATAGATACGTATGTAACAGTGAAGTCTGCAGTTTGAGCACCAGTCTGTGGGCTGTATTTGTATGTAAATTATAAATATTATGACAGTCTAAAATAAAGAATGTTGTCCGCTATAATAGCTCCATTTTCATAGACCACAGCAGTCCCATTGGTACCTTTTCCTTTAACTGTGCTCATCTAATTGTTTTTAGCAGTCCACTGTCTCCCTTCCTTAAGTTTATTTCTTTTGTGTAACCACTTTTGAGTTCTCAGTCAGTATTTTTCCAGAGCTGAACTACTGCATTCTGGCTTACTTTTTCTCATTGTTTTGCTGGTCTCTGGGGTTGAGGTACTCTTTTGGACTTCAAATTTCAAAGTCCATAGAAACCTCCATACATTACACAGTTATTCAAACAGTCAAGTCCATTTTTTTACTGTTATCACAATTAGTCAGGTCAAGGTGATATTGGACTAACTCTCCTACTAAAACTGTGTCCTAGCGCAAAAAAAAAAAAAAAAAAAAAAAAAAAAAACATGATGTTTGTCTACTAGCAAAGAGGTGTTTTAAAGTGCATTTTTCCTTTTACTTATCTCTCAACAGTTTTGTGGCTGTTTATTTTAAATCACTAATTGTTTTCTCTGTCTCTTGACAGGTATTCATCTTGCTTAATTTGCCCTTGCTCAGGTTCACTCCATTCCCCTACCCCCAAATTCCACCCACCCCTCGTACTCTACATTTATACTTCCATAGCACCACCCACATATTCCTCTAACCAATACCATCAGTTCCCTCCAGTAGGAAAATATTCATTACAATTACTCCCAGTAGTAACTCCCACTCTAGTTTACCACCCAAGACTCTCTCACAAATTGTCTTAATCCTTGCCTCCTGTTACTATCAAATTACATCTCTAGAAGCAAACCACTACCCTCCTAACATTTTTTATCCTAATTTACAAAAAGATAAAATACAAGTTAAATACAATGCCCCAAGTCAGATTATTTTACTATTTCTCCTCACTCTACTAGCCTTTATCACCAATTATCAGTTTCACCTCCTTCAAATAATTAGGACTTCAACCAATCCTCACAAAGAATATCAATACCCAGCCTGTCTTTCTCTGTAACACCCTCCCTCTACAAACAAACCACATCTGATTTATTTTTCCCTAAATATCTTAAAGCTAAGCATCCAAATTTATGATCAAATATCAAACCAAGACCAAAATAAACATGGTAAGGCCTTGCTGTGTCTAATAATGGTGGTTGCCAAAAAAGCAATTACTAGAAAATGGAAATCAAAATCTAAACCAACTATACTGGAAGTAGTGAATATAGTAACAGAGATAAAACAATTGGAATTGAGATCTTTAGAAAAGGGTAGGAGCAAACTACATAGGAAAAAATGTGAATTGTGGGAGCAATACATACAAGGGAGGACTTAAATGATCTATGTAACGTTTTGAGTGAGAAAGACTGGGCAGATTATAAGTGATGAATAATGTTTGCAACTGGGAGTGTGTCAGTATGGTTTGTGATGTAAAATGCTTGCAATTAGGATTGTGTTGGTGTGGTTTGTTTTCATTTATATAAATGTACGACTACCTATGTAGTAAGTGATGGTTTAATAAAGATGTGCCTTGCTTGAAAAAAAAAAGTAGGAATTCAATAATTTATGTAATATTGCTTAGGTTATATGATATATAGGGATATATGTGAAGTGTAATGTTTATTATGTTAATATAGTTTAATTACTTTTATATGAATGCAAATTTGCCTATGTCACAAGTGATAATTCAATAAAGGTGTTTGAAAAAAACAATAAAACTGGCCACACTCTTCCCCCTGTAAAATATCAGTTAAACAAATTATCGGTCCCACTGTTCATAAAACTTATCACTTCCAACCCCAAAATAAACCTGTTGCCTAATACAGCTCAGCAAAAACAGAATCCAAACTCATCTTGCTAAATATGAACCTAAGCAGTATGTGTAATAAAATCCATGGCATACATGCCTACCTTGCCACATACACTCCTGATGTAGCCATAACTACTGAACCTGGTTATAAAAGAAATTAAGGATAATGAGATCACCTCCCTGGATACAATATATTCAGGCATGACAGACAAAACAAGTGTGTAGGTGGTGTAGCAATCATCTATAAAAATTCCCTAACCATCACCTTGCCTCCATAGGAAATACCCAAATTTAACAATACTGAACTACTAATAACACTGCCAAAATCAACAACAGGAAAACTGTATGTTTCACAGGAATTGATATACCACCAGGTAATAATGTTGATACTGCTGAAAGCATCCTGTATCGGATATCCCAACAAATTAACTGAAACTACAATACTTGGAGACGGAAATATAGACTGGCAACTTATAAATTCCACAACTCCGACTGAAGCCATAAACTTGCACAACTTCAGACAATTAATAACCACACCTACTAGAATCAATAAAATTTCAGGGAGACACTCAACATTTGATTGGATTCTTACAAGCAAACCAGACACACTGACAGAAGTAGACTTCTTCTCAGATAGCATAAGTGACCATATGCCAACATATGCTATTAGATCTCACCATAAGCTAGATAAACATTATATCTATATTCAAATATGAAATACAACCAATTTCAGCAAAGATATTTTCAATGAAACACTAAAAAATATAACTAGAATGTATTTAGAACAATAACACAAGATACTGATGTAGAACATTTTAATAACATATTTTACAGATCTTAAATAAGCGAGCACCTGCATATAATAAGAGTAAAGACCATCCCCACACCATGGCTGACAAAGGAAACAAAAAAAAATCATGATTAAAAAGGGCTAAAGCCTGGAAAAACTGGTATAAAAATAGAACTCAAAATGACATCCAGCAATTTAGTAATCTTAGAAACCTTGCAAAACTCCATGTCAAACAGGATAAGCAAACATACTATACCAACCTAAAAGACAAATGTATAACTAATCCAAAACAGTTTTGGTCATCACTAAATAAACTACTCCACTCTGGCAAAGCCACTAGTCCCTCTGCAAAAACAGATAATACGACAGACTCTGTCTCCTACTCTATACAATCAATATTATCTCTCTCGTAGACACTAACACATCTGTCCCCCTCACTCTACCCCTGTTCAGTCAAAACCACCCATAGCTCATCAATTTTATTCCAGTACCTTTCTGACTTATAAGAAAGTTGCTCTAAACAAAAAACTACTTCTGTAGCTGTATACCAACTACCATCAGTCTATCTATGGCTGCTGAAGCCTTCCCCGTATCCATACTAATTAATAGGTCATTAGCAGAAAGATACATCCAATCACTGTGGAAAAAATCCTACATCATACCAGGGCACAAAGATGGCACATCTACTGAGTTTAATAGCTACAGACCGATAGTTATTCTCTCCCTCCTGTCCAAAATATTAGAGAAATGCATCCATATGCAGCTGATGCAATACCTAACCTCAAATAACCTGCTCTCAGAAACACAGCATAACTTTGTTAAATTTTTGTTATACAGATTTATATATGTTTGTTTTAAAAACATTTTTTTTTCAAAAAAAAAGAAAAAAAAAAAAAGAAAAAAAGAACCACAACATGGCTTTAGGCCCCAGTACAGCACCATTACTGCTCTACTACATTTTACCAATATAGTAAACAGATATAGAAACAATGGTCTGCATGTGTCCACCATGTTCTTAGACTTGTCAAAGCCATTTGATACTGTCTCACTCCAGCAACTGCTCATTTGACTGTCCTCAGTAGGACTTTCACAATACTTCTTTTTGTGGTCCCTTAGTTACATGTCTGGAAGGCAACTAGCTTTTAAATGGCAACAAACCTATTCATCCATTCAACCAGTTACTACAGGTGTCCCTCAGGGCTCTATCCTGGGTCCTTTACTATTTAAAATATTTATTAATAACCCCCATACCTCCACTCACCATGCAAGTTTAGTTCAGTATGCATATGACTCAACATTAATATGTGCGGCCTCAACAATTAATAAGCTCCAAGACATTATCCAAACATCTTTTTCCTTTGTTGACACCTGGCTCAAAGAATCAAACCCCTTACTCAAACCCAAGAAAACAAAGTTAATGCTTTTCACCTCAAAAAAGTTGCCAAAATCAAAAGCAAACTTTTATCATAAAGTCAGCAAATAATATTGAAACTGTAGCTCAAGGTAAACTTTTAGGTGTTATAATAGATAACAGTCCCAAATATGGCCAGCATATACTGCACACCATTATATCTACTCACCAAAAACTTAGTCTCCCTTTATAGGATCAATGGATTCCTTACAGAGAATGCAAGGAAAAACTCTAGCCACATCCTTTTTACTGCCAACATTCTTATACACCACTCATATCCTAACAAACATAAACAATATTCAGAAACTTGCTTCCTGCTACAATAAAATAGCTAAATTTGCTACCAATCTCCTTCATAGGACCCACTATTGTCTTAGCTTAAAGCAATTAAACTGGCTTGAACTGCACAACTGTCTAATATATTCACAACTGACTATAGCAAACTCATTCATCATCCAGAAAAATGCCCTGCACTACAGAACTTATTATTACCCTACTCTCCTCTGTTCTAGTAACACATTCTTATCACTTATAAATAAGTCAAATAATGTTGTATGAGATTTGCTGTACTTCCAATGCAATTCTAAACTCTGGAATAGTATCCCCATGCAAATAAAACTCTCTGACAAACTCAGTAGTTTTAAACCACTGCTTAAACAACATCTTAACCAATCCTGGTCCTGTACATGCTCATCACAAGGTTGAAACTTTTTCACTGTTCAATAGTATCCAAATACTCTCCTTAAACATAATATTCTCAACCTCTTACGGAAATGACAAAACTTTTATAAATAACTCCTGCCTGTATAATCCATGCAATGTAAGCAAATGGAGCTTTTTTCTACTTGGGCCTCTTCTGAAAATGGGTATTACCCAGACAGATTTTCCCAGTAAACAAAGAAAAATAAACAATAAATAAATAATAAATAAGAGAATATTTTCATTGGTTTGTTTGTTCCCTGCAGACTGGTATGCCTTGCAGACATCAGATCAAAATCCCCAATTCTGGAAACCCTACATTTTATTAAACATTAGCAAACACATACTCTACTGCCAACGAGAAACAGGTATAACAAAGCTTAGAGCAGCCCAATGACTTCCACTGCACATCCATGTGCTTCTCACAGCTTTCCCGGTGCTGCCTTCTGTATTACATTTGAAACTGCAGTCTCACAGAAATGGAGAGCTCCTATTATTAGGCAGCAACACACATATAGACTAAATAATAAATGTGCTTTCTGGGCTCTGGCTGAATTTTAAAGAAAATATAAGACTTTTATAGAAGTTTTAACATTTTCTTGCTAATTATTTTGCAACAGACATGCAATGATGTCTTAAACTGTAACTTCCTGTTCTTCCTATAAGTGCAGTAAGAAGGAAATTAGTTCTCACGTTATAATAATTTTATGCAGATCGTCATTGTACTGATAAACTTTCAGACAAAAAGCTGCCACTCTACAAAGCTACTGCATCTTTTTATACATAGCAACATCTCCAGTTTTGTCTCTTTCAGACCATATTTAACATCAACAAATATAAAAAAACATGACTATTACATAAGCAATAATGCCTGACAAGAGTGTGTGTTAATGTGTAATTAATGCCTCTGCACCCCTGTAAAGGCATTAATTACACATTAACACACACCCTGGAGGGCATTATTGTGCTTAGAGAATGGGCTCTCTGTAAAATTGTTGTGTTTTACTTACTTAGTTTTGCTAAGTGCTATATTTTCTTTTGTATATTTTTGATGCAAAATAGTTCTTCCTCCTAATGTTTCAAACTTTCTGTAGTATATGTTAATGGTGTTGGAGGAAGCATTTTACATCAAAAATATATAAAAAAATATATAATACTTAAAAAAAAGAAATAAGTAAGGAAACACAACAATTTTACAGAAAACCCATTCTTTCTCTATCAAACAAAGTCACTTCTGCTTTTATACACACATTCATTCACACATGATGATAACAAGGATAACACTGCCCAAGATGCAGAAACCTTTACAAATGCACTCTGTGAGCACCTACAAGGATGCATGGATCATGCCATCCCTAGCAAAACCAAGACTCACTCCTCTAAGAGAAGGAAACCAGTTTGGTGGACCCCTGCAATAAACAGGCTATACAATAGAAGGAGGAAACTAGTTCAGAAAAAAAACAAATCCCAAGAAGGAAAGACATCCCTGATCAGTATCGGTAAGAAACTGAGGTTCCTCATGAAATCATCCAAGGATAACTTCAAAAGAAAAATAGCCAAGGATTCAAAGGATAACCACAAAGCCTTCTTTAGCTATGTTAAGAATCTAAGTGGCAACTCGCAGATATGCACTGAACTAATGCAAAATAGCACAAAATATACTGAACCTGGTAGGCTATTGTGTAAACTGAAACATCTCCTCTGTGTAATTATCTCTTGGCTAGTGGGGGCTGGTTCTTTTGTGTTCTTGTAAAAAAAAAAAAAAGTTTCTGTCTTTTGCACACAGTGCAGACTAGAGAAGTTGTGACTGCAGCTGAGCTACAAAATATAAGTATCATCTTGATTTTTTTTTTTGATTATTTTTACAGATTACTGTTTTACAATTTAATATATATAAAGCACTTTGTCTATTCAGTATCTTCACAAATCCTTATCTGTTTAAAAACTTTCATTTGTCTCTGTAGTGCTTGCTGTCTTGTAGGCTATTTTGTCCCACCCTCCCTCCCTGTTGGTGTCTTGCTGTTATACTTGGTGGCTTTGCAGTTGCCCGCCCCTACTGTGACACACCTCCCAGTCTAGTGTCATTAGCTCATTCTGCTTAATACAGAGAGAACATTTGATAAGGCCTTCTGTTCCTCCTTTTTCCCTTTCAACAAAGTAAAACAAAACTTTTTTTTTTTCTTTCGCCTGAACCTTCTTGTGTTCTGACTGTCCTTCTCAAACATTTTGGAAATATACAGTATATTTCAGAGCATTTGTTATAACTGTATTTGCTATAACTGATTTAAGTATTTTTTTCTGGTTTTTTGATTATTTACTGCTTAGCGACTGCATTTTAGCCTGTTTATACAGCTCTGCATTCTACTTAAACTGTTTTTGTGTTGATTAACTGTTTTGCACTTTTAAAAAGTTAGTTGTTGCTTAATTTTACCTGTAGGCTAACACACTGTTTTCTGCAAAAAAGAAAAAAAAAAAAAAAAAAATCTTGTTTTCCCGCCTTACTGAACTAGAATAGTCCAGTCTTCAGAGTTTGCTGATCTCTGGGCTTTGTCTTGGTTCCTGTGCTATTCCATATCCTTATTTGGATAAAAGGAAGTGTCTTTGTTCACCAGTGGGAGTGGGGAGCACTGAGCGGCCTATTTGTCCCTAGAGGAGAGGTTTCCAGCCAGAAACTTGTAGTCTATTGGCCATTTTGGGTCAATTCCTAGCTCTTTTCAGCCCCCTGTAATAAAGCCCGCTTTAGCGCGCTTTTTCGCTTGTATTCAACTCAGCACAGCTCCTCGTGGTGTACTGCAGAGTTCTACAAGCAGCAGAGAGCAAAAGAGTGACTTTTTCCTGATTTAAGTATTTTTTTCTGGCTTTTTGATTATTTACTGCTTAGCGACTGCTTTTTCGCCTGTTTATACAGCTCTGCATTCTATTTAAACTGTTTTTGTGTTGATTAACTGTTTTGCACTTTTAAAAAAGTTATTTGTTGCTTAATTTTACTTGTAGGCTAACACACTCAAGTGCGCTAGCCGTTTTAAAAGCATTTATAGCATTTACTGTCTGTTTTTCTTCTGTTTTCTGCAAAAAAAAAAACAAAAAACAAAAAAATCTTGTTTTCCCGCCTTACTGAACTAGAATAGTCCAGTCTTCAGAGTTTGCTGACCTCTGGGCTTTGTCTTGGTTCCTGTGCTATTCCATATCCTTATTTGGATAAAAGGAAGCATCTTTGTTCACCAGTGGGAGTGGGGATCACTGAGCGGCCTGTTTGTCCCTAGAGGAGTGGTTCCAGCCAGAAACTTGTAGTCTATTGGCCATTTTGGGTCAATTCCTAGCTCTTTTCAGCCCCCTGTAATAAAGCCCGCTTTAGCGCGCTTTTTCACTTGTATTCAACTCAGCACAGCTCCTCGTCGTGTCCTGCAGAGTTCTACAAGCAGCAGAGAGCAAAAGAGTGACTTTTTCCTGATTTAAGTATTTTTTTCTGGCTTTTTGATTATTTACTGCTTAGCGACTGCATTTTCGCCTGTTTATACAGCTCTGCATTCTATTTAAACTGTTTTTGTGTTGATTAACTGTTTTGCACTTTTAAAAAGTTATTTGTTGCTTAATTTTACCTGTAGGCTAACACACTCAAGTGCGTTAGCCGTTTAAAAGCATTTATAGCATTTACTGTCTGTTTTTCCTCTGTTTTCTGTAAAAAAAAAAAAAAAAAAAAAAATCTTGTTTTCCCACCTTACTGAACTAGAATAGTCCAGTCTTCAGAGTTTGCTGATCTCTGGGCTTTGGCTTGGTTCCTGTGCTATTCCATATCCTTATTTGGATAAAGGGAAGCTTCTTTGTTCACCAGTCGGAGTGGGGAGCACTGAGCAGCCTATTTGTCCCTGGAGCAGTGGTTCCAGCCAGAAACTTGTGGTCTGTTGGCCATTTTGGGTCAATTCCTAGGTCTTTTCAACCCCCTGCTATAAAGCTCGCTTTAGCGTGCTTTGGCATGATTTAGCGCGGAGTTGCCCATAGAGCACCATCGGGCAGCGCCGGTTAAACAAGGTTAAACTATTTCTGGCTCCGTAAAGTCTGCTCTTCAATTTTTCCCTTAGAACTTCTCTACTTGCAATCTAAACAGTCTATTCTCTATCTCAATAGCTCAGCACTTGCTCCTAAAGCATTTTTATATAGGTAAAGTACTTGTATACTAAACAAAGTACTACATTAGCCTAGAATCCCCTTGAGTACCCATTTCCCTATAGGTCCCTTCTGACTCAGTTACACAGCAAACTTTTTCACTTTTTCTAGCATGTCGAAGGGTCAGTTGCTAGCGTCCTCTCCTGTTCAGCTGGTGAATCTGGGCATCTTGAGGCAATGTTGCAATTGCCTCATGTACACAGACAACCCACTCCTTCTCCCACAAAACACAAATACATGTGAGAGATGCAACTATATAGCCAAACTGGAGGCTGAGCTCTCTCAACTCAGGACTGGCAAGACCAGACAGGAGGAGAAGGAAACCACGCACACCACAAACCCAGTTTCACATAGAACTATCACAACTGCAAAACAAACACATAAACACACAAAGACATACTCGGAGGCACTGATCAAAAATCTACCAAAACTACAGAGGCCTCCAAAGCAGACACCCAAGCAACTGCCACCTCAAGACATAAGACATGCAACACATAGTTCCCAAAGTCAGTGTGCTAAACAGTCACAGCCCTTAAGGCCAAACACAATGCCAGACACACTTGTTATAGGTGACTCCATAGTCAGACACACTGACGTCCCACTCACCAGACTGTACAAGGAAAAGATCACAGTTAGCTGCCTGTCAGGCACTAGAATCCGCCACATAACACAAGCACTCAGGTCACTCCACAGCAAGTACAAGTATGACTCAGTCATTGTCCATGCCGGTGTGAACGACCTGAGACGTACCTCCCTGGACTACATGAAAAGAGACATAGAGGAGCTCTCAGATTATGTAGCCCAGGCCGGTATGACCCTGACCCTGAGCAGTATCCTACCCTCACCAAGAATGATGCCACAATACAGAGACAAAATGATCAGCTTTAATAATTGGCTTAATTACTGGTGTCATTCTAAGGGGATCAATGTCTGTCTGCCTGGGATGACATGCTTGACAAGCCACGCTGCATCGCAAGGGACGGCTTGCACCTGTCACCCCTGGGCTTCCAGATATTGGCAAAGGCTCTTGTCACCCCATAGTGCCTTTTTAGGCGAGGCTCAAATGATAAACCTACCGCCCTAGAAAACAAAAATGGAGAAAAACTAAGGGTAATACTGCTCAATGCCAGAAGTCTAAACCTCAAGATGCACGCCCTCGAAGCCCTCCTCAGTATGGAGAACATCGATGTTTGTGCTGTGACTGAAACCTGGTTCAAGGCTCCTGAGAGCACCCCAGCACTATCAGGTTATACCTCATATCATGCGTTCCGCCCCAAAATCCGGACCGAACTACAAAAGGAGGGGGAGTATCCATATTCATAAAGGATACCCACACCTCCAGGTTAGTGGCAACGCACGAAGCATTGGAGACCATCCAGGTGCAATTAACCATAGGTAAAACTGCCCTACAGTTTGTAACATGCTACAGACCACCTTCTCAAACTCAGGAAACCCACACAGCCTTCCTGAAGACACTGGAGAGTATAAATGTCTCTCCAAACACCATCATATTGGGTGACTTCAACTACCCAAACATAGACTGGGAACATTACTCAAGCCCCAACACCCTAGCCCAAAGGTTCCTTGAGTTCATAAACTCAAATGCTATGGAACAACTAGTCACCATTCCCACAAGAGGAGAAAATATACTATACCTGATCATCACAAACATGGGGACAAAATGCTCCACACCGGAAGTATATCCCTCATTGGTGAGATCAGACCATAAATTAATCTCACTGGAGATCCACATCCCGCCCTCACCCCCAGCAAAAAAGACCACAGTGAAGAACTTCTCAAAAGCAAACTTCACACTTCTTAAGACTGGAGTGGTATCCTTCAAGGCCCCCGAGCCAGTGGAAACCACAACCCACGCTGCTGAAACCCTTACAAATGCCTTCTACGAGCACCTCCAGGAATGTATGGATCAAGCAATCCCTAATAAAATCAAGACCTTTTCCACCAAAGGCAGGCGCCCGGTCTGGTGGACTCCAGCCATAAACAAACTCTACAACAAGAGGAGAAAGCTACTACATGACAGAGCAAAATCCCTAAATGGGAAGGCATCTCTGATCAATACTAGCAAAAACTACGATAACTCATAAAATCATCCAAGGCCAACTTTGAGAGAAAAATCGCTAATGACACAAAAGACAATCATAAAGCCTTCTTTAGCTATGTTAGAAACCTGGGTGGAAACTCCCAGATATGCTCAGAATTAGTCCAAAATGATAAAAAATCACTGAACCCACAGACATTGCCAACATACTGGCAGACAGGTTCAGTGCAAATTTCTCCTCCCTCCCCAAAAGGAGAAATATCTATCCCACCAGAGTCTAGCCTCCCAAACATCTCAGATGCCCAGGTGAGAGCTGCTCTCTCTAAAGCAAAAAACACAGCATCAATGGGACCGGACGGTGTCCCCGGCTGTGTGCTACACGAACTCAATGAGGAACTAAACCCACACATAAGGCTGCTGTTTAATCTTAGCCTTACTACAGGATACGTACCCAAAGAATGGCGTACGGCAACTGTGGTCCCACTCCACAAAGGCGGTGCTTCTACGGACCCTGGAAATTACCGCCCCATAAGCTTGATGAGCCTTGTCTGCAAAGCTATGGAGAGGATCATAATGGAACTCATAAATAAAGACATAGGGGACTTGCAGACATTGGACCTGACCCAGTTTGGCTTTGCCAAGGGCAGATCATGCCTTTTGAACTTGGTCGACTTCTTCGAAACAGTCACTAAGGCCATTGATGAGGGTAAGGCAGTTCACACAGCCTACCTTGACCTAGCAAAAGCATTCGACACAATACCCCACTCGGGCATCATAGAAAAGCTCACCAGCTTAGATGTAAACCCATATGTCACAAGATGGGTTGCAAACTGGCTCAAGGACAGAACACACAGGGTTAGAGTTGCTGGTGCCATGTCAGACTCTAAGCCGGTCACGAGCGGTGTCCCACAGGGCTCAGTCCTGGGCCCCCTCTTGTTCGGCATTTATTTTTCTGAAGTGCAGGCAAACATAGGGGGATTGTGGCTGACAAAATTTGCAGATGACTGCAAACTGGGCACCATAATTGACACTCCATCAGACACAGACATCCTCCAGAAAGGTCTCATAGAAATGGATAACTGGTGCCAGAGCCATGGCCTTAAGCTAAATGCCAAAAATGTATAGTCATACCCTTTGGGAAAAACAAGGTAACCCCTAATTACCACATAGGTGGTAATCCATTAAACACGGAAGAAGTTATCAGGGACCTGGGGACCCAAGCTGACAGTAACCTCTCTTTTGACACTCACATTGCCAAAGTGGTTAGGAAGACCTTCTACATTGCCCACCTGATCATGAAGGGATTCACATCCAGATCAGGAGAGGTCATTGTACCCCTGTACTCTTCACTTATCAGACCAATGATTGAGTACAACGCCCCATTCGGAAAGTACCTTACCCGACACCTGCAGCAGTTGGAAAGACCCCAAAAGTTCCTCACCAAAAGGATAAAGGGGCTCAAACATATGTCATACGATGCCCGACTGAAGAAACTCCAGCTCTATTCAGTCGCATACCGTCTGCTCAGAGGTGATCTGTGCCTGACATACAAGGCCATGTCCAACCCGGAATTAATGGACATGCTCCACCTCAAAAAATCCAAATCCACCAGAGCCACGAGAGCAAGAGACTTAAACCTCAACATGGATATAAATAGGACGTGCTGGAGGGACAGATTCATCACCCAGAGACTGCCTACACTATGGAACAGAATCCCAGTCCATGTGAGGCAGAGCCCCTCACTGACTCTGTTCAAGAGAAATCTTGACGAGTGGATGGGAGATCGTAGGTTTACCCCGGGAATCATCTCTGTATCACTGCTGGACAGAGGCACAGCAAACTAATGGGTATAGTATTCTCATCCTAAGGGGTGGTGAAAGCCACACACACTCTGGCTAGGCTTATAAATGCCCTAGGGCAGATAGCCTAGTATGAACCTATGAACCTATGAACCTATGATATTGCCAACATCCTGGCAGATAGATTCAGTGCAAACTTCACCCCCCTCTCACCTTCAAAAGGGCCCACAACAATACTGGAAAAGTGTAGTGTCCCAAAAATCACAGACGCACAGGTGAAAAAAGCCCTTCAAAAGCCAAAAACACAGCATCAATGGGACCAGATGGTGTCCCAGGCTGCGTCTTGCATGAACTACAGAACAAACTAACCCCCCACCTAAATAAGCTGTTCAACCTCAGCCTCTCCACAGGCTACATGCCCATAGAATGGCACACAGCAACTGTTATTCCTCTCCACAAAGGACGGGCCACAACTTACCCTGATAACTATCACCCCATAAGCCTGACTAGCCTGGTCTGCAAGGCTATGGAGCGCATCATCATGGAACTCATTAACAAAGACATTGGGAACCTCCAAACACTTGACCTGACCCAGTTTGGCTTTGTTAAGGGCAGATCGTGCCTACTAAACCTGGTTGACTTCTTCGAGACAGTCACCAAGGCCATAGATGAGGGAAAGGTGGTTCACACAGCCTACCTTGACCTCACCAAGGCTTTTGACACCATTCCCCACTCGGGTATTACAGTAAAACTCACCAGCCTGAACATAAACCCCTACGTCACGAGATGCGTTGCCAACTGGCTTACAGACAGAACTCACACGGTAAGAATAGCGGGCTCCAGGTCCGACTCTAAACAAGTCACAAGTGGTGTCCTGCAAGGCTCGGTCCTGGGACCTCGACTGTTCGGCATATACTTCTTAGAAGTACAGGCAAACACAGGAGGACTATGGCTAACCAAGTTTGCTGATGACTGCAAACTGGGAGCCATAATTGACTTTCTGGCTGACACGGACATCCTCCAAAAGGGCCTTACTGAGATGGACACCTGGTGTCAAAGTTATGGCCTCAAGCTAAATGCCAAAAAATGCATAGTCATCCCGTTTGGGAAAAACAAAACACCCACGAATTACCACTTAGGTGGCAGCCCCCTTAATACAGAAGAGGTAATAAGAGATCTGGGGACCCAGGTAGACAGTAATCTCTGCTGTGACAATCATACTGCCAAAGTAGTTAGGAAATCCTGTTATGTCGCCCATCTAATTACTAAAGGGTTTGCATCTAGAAATAAAGAGGTTATAGTGCTCCTCTACTCATCACTCATTAGACCCATCATAGAGTACAATGCCCTATTTGGGATGTACCTCACAAGACTCTTCCAACAGCTGGAAAGACCACAAAAGTACCTCACCAAGAGGATTACTGGTCTCAAACTTATGTCCTATGCAGCCCGACTGAAAAAAACTCCGGATGTACTCAGTGGCATATCACTTACTCAGAGGTGATTTCTGCCTGACATACAAAGCCATGTCCAACTCAGAATTGATGGACATGCTCCACCTAAAGAAATCCAGGTCACTGCGAGTCATGTGCTCTAGTGAGCTAAACCTCACCACAACAATAAATAGAACATGCTGGAGGGATAGATTCCTGTCACAGAGACTCCCCATGCTTTGGAACAAAATTCCAAATTACATCAGGCAGAGCCCCTACTAAAATTCTTCAAGAGAAACTTTATAAGTGGATGGGTAACAGAAAATACACCCCTGGGATCACTTCATTGGCTCTGCTTGACAGAGGATCAGTTAATTAATCAATGGGGTGGTGAAAGCCGACACACTCTGGCTAGGCTTATAAATGCCCTCGGGCAGATAGCCTAGTACCTAACTATGAACCTATGAACCCATGAACCTATGATTGCTATCAGTCTCTCTCGGTCTCTCTCTCTCTCACACACACACACACACACACACACACACACACACACACACACACACACACACACACACACAGTCGCTCCTGCTTTCATTAGACCGCTCTCTCTCTCTGGATCCCTGTCACACACACAGTCTTCTCTGCTTTTGTACATGCATTCATTCACACAGGCAGACAGAAAAATACACATACACATACATACACACACACATTCACTTCTTTCTGTTTTTTTTACACTCACTAAACAGCAAAAGTGCTGCTTAGCAAGTGTAAAAGTAATGGCGGCTGTTAGTTTTTTAGCAGTCTGAGCTTCACGGTAGCTTGATATGCTGCTGTGAAGTGGCGGACCTATTTTTCACTGGGCATTACTTGTACATTAATACCCTGCTGGAGAACGCTTGTTCTCCAATCAGGGTGCTGATGTACAGTTTGCCCATTCTCTACAGTGCAATAAGTGTACTACAAGTATGGCTTTGTCAGTTCAGTGCAACAGGGGACAAGTGTTATTTACTTCATTTTGGTTCTACTGCATTAGATTCCTCAAACACTGAAACATTTCCAAAAGTGTTTTAATTGATTTTGCACAAAATGTAGAGATGACAAAACTGAAACAGTAACCAGCTCCTTCATTACCTGTTGTTATTGTTTGCTTACTTTATGTTGACATTGTTTTCCCAGTAAAGCTTGTTGAGTTAAAAATGCAGAGATGGCAGTGTTGGCCTACTACTAAGAAGAGATGAAGTGATGATTGCTTTACCTTCACACTAAACAGTTACCTGAGTTCAGGTTTAGACCAGAGCCATTATAGGACCACTCAGATTCAGGCCTGACTCCATAACATAAAACCTGGCTTATGATCCAGATGACCAGAGTTCGATTAGAGACTCAAGCATTAATGGAGCCAGACAGGGTCAGATTGTCCATCCTGTGTTGTAGGTGATTGTCCAACCTTCTGCATTGTGGATACTTATTGATCACAAGATGTCTTGCAGGTAGCAATAGTCAGGATGTGTGCTAAGTCCCTGCCCAGTCATATTTGTGGTAGCCATCATTATGTGCGGGAAGGTTCTGAGAATGTGCTTGCAGTTGTAACTGGCTATCCTTTAAACTGGTTTAATCATGTCAAAGCTATCTGACAGAATGTCAAAGACAGTCTGGATAATGCTAAAATGCTTTATTATGCTAACTAGTGTCACTGTACCAATTTACATTTGTGAATTATAATGTACATGCTGACTGCATTAACACCTATTATAGAATGGGTGACCAGTACATCATCACTCTGACTGGAGAATGGGCATTTTCCAGTAGGGTGTTAATGTACAGTTAATGCCCAATGAAAATGAGTCTGTCGCTTCATGACAATATATTAACCTGACTGTAATGGAGATAATGTTTGATGTTATTTTATGCTCACTAACCAGTACTTTTGCTGTTTAGTGAATGTAAAATTAAAAAAATAAAAATAGGGGAAGTGTGTGTATGTGCTTTTCTGTGTGTGTGAGTGTATGTGTGCATGAAAGTGGGAGTGATCAAGACGTTATTTTACTCTTACTAAGCAGCGCTTTTGCTGTGTAGAAAGTTAAAGTTAAAAAAAAAGCATAATTAAAAATAAAGTGTATGTGTGTGTGTGTGTGTGTGTGTGTGTGTGTGTGTGTGTGTGTGTGTGTGTGTGTGTGCGTGTGTGTGTTTGAGCATGTTTATGTTTCTATCTGCATGTCTGAGTGTATGGGTGATTGTGTGTGTGAAAATGGAAGTGTGAATGAGAGAGAGAGACAGTGGATGCAACTCTTAAAAGGTATGCATACCTCTCAACCTCTTACCTCGAGAAATCTGGATAAAGCCTAAAATAAAGAGGGAACAAAAGCTTAACAATAGGGACAGATTTTAAAGTTTATTCTTAGAAAATTAGAAAGTTGCTATAATAACATGATTTATGTTAACATGCATTCTCTGATGGATATGAAGGCCATACCTCTCTCCTGTCACACCCCTGAATCCCACCTAAAACTGGAGACTTGGAGAAAAGACTGTGGATTACACTTGATAAACAATGACAATAAACAGAATTTCAGACTTTTTACTTCAGAAAATGTATATTAATTCACCAGTCCACACATTCTACGATCAAAAGTATCTTCTTCACCTTTCAGCTGCTCCCATTAGGGGTCATCACAGTGGATCATATGTCTGTAGAATGAGTGGCAGTAGAGTTTTACAGTGTCAAGTTGCCAGCTCGGTGTCCAGCCTTCCTCAGAAGGTACACACATGCACGCACTGACACCTAGGGCATGTCTTGAGAATGTGCGAGGAAACCATTCTTCTATCAAAAGTATAATTATATAAAATAAATAAAAGCTTTGATATTGTAATGCCTTAGTGTGACATAAACAATTAAGCTATCTAAAGTTCTACAGAAGTATACTTTAATTTGATTATAAAGAGGAAATATAATAGTTGCATTGATGGGATATAGATTATTCAGCAAATTCACATGTTCCAGCTAAATATATTTTACATTTTAGCATCTGCAAAGGTGGTAACCATACTAAATTTGCAGGGGAGATGAACAGTATTACAATGTAATTAAGATTATTATTATTATTATTATTATTAAGTACAGAACCCTTTAGGCAATCTTGCTGTTGGAAAATGCAGTGGGGAAAAAGGAATATGGCATAACACATTCCTTTCCCCCCACAAAGATGGTTAGTTTACCTTGCATAGGATAATGCATATGGGGTACCCAGTTCCCTAGACAAGGAACAGGCATATTGCCATTTACTTCCACGTAGAGCCATTTTTCTAACTTTTTTCTTTTTTTAATGAATTCATGCAAAGTATTTTTATATTATTATACACTTTTAATAAGGTACATGTAAGGACAGAAATCACAGATACAAGACTCTTGGACACATGAAAAGCTGTGACACCCACAGCTTCCCAAAGGTGAAGCTCTTGTAAGCTTATGTACAGAAGGCTCATCCATGACACTAAAAAGTAGGCAACCAGCTGATCACTGCAGATTAACATTTTGATTAATCCAACTTACCAAAATCAGAAGAAGGTAGAAAAGGTTCTAATGAAACAAAGATTTACAAAAAAAATTTCTAAATAGCATGTAGATTGTAATAAGTTATCACTACAAAAAATAAAAAATTGCAAATAGAAGACACATAAGACAAATAAGAGATATACTGTGTTATTCAGTACAATAGCAAAAAATGCATTTCACAAAAAACATGTTTCATTGCACTGTTTCTAAAAACAAGGTGTTCGCATACCAGCATGTACCAAATGAAGACTTTATATTCAACAGTCACCCAAGTCTTCCAAATTATCCAGTTATTTATTTCCACCTACCCTTGCATGCTACTGTCCCTTTATCCCGATAACCACATTTTCTCCTTTCCCCTACCTCTGACCTGCACTGTTCATTCATTTCCTTCCGGAATGGGGGCCTCTGTCTCTGTTTCAGTGCTGTTAACCCCTCTCTGTATTAGCAATGCATTTTGATTTCATGGTAGCTTTGTTGCTACCCCACGCTACCAAGTTTAACTCCTATCTGCACTTGGTCCTTTCATTGATGATGTTTTTCATGCTGGATAGGACACTTCCCCTCTAGCTATATCATTGGATATTGCTTAATATTCTTTGTTTCTTCCATGTTTTGTACAACTTGTGATGCCTTCTAACAAAGTTATTTTTAAATAAAAAGTTTTCAAGTTCTGTAACTTTTTATGCCACAAATCCATTATTATTCTGTTAGAACTGAAATTTTACTTGCCAGTAGCTCAAGTTTATTAGAATATTGTGCAGACAACACACTGAGAGTTGTTATAGCTAAGCTGCATTTGCACAAGATATGCCAATACTGGTGCCCGTTTAACATCTGACTAAATATCTGAGGGGTCATACATACATTTTGGGGGATTGTCAAATATTACTGTGTATTCTATGAAACAAAAAGTACAACTCTTTGCTTAATTTGTTTTGAATGATTATGTTTTCCTCTTAATGGTACAAACCTAAATTCTTCAGATAAAGCCTTTTCTTGATACAATGAGTTTTAAATGCAAAATAAAACAGGCCCCTTCTGTTGAGTAAGATGTAATTAACTCTAATGGATAATTTAATTCCCCAGAAAATGTAGTTAACATCCTTTGTGCAATTCACGGGCTACCCAAGTGTCATGCTGCTTAGTAATACATGCATTTGTTTATGCCAGGCTAGAATAATTACATCAGGGAGGCAGTTCTCAGCAAACCAGAATTTGTTTTGTTGTCTTGTGTAAACATAATAAAGGCAAAGAAAATGAGTTAAGATGCCCTGGTGATCCTACTAATAAAAAATCTTAACAAACAGATGATGTGATAGCTTTATTTTATCAACACATGTTATAAAATAAGCACACTGCAGTTTTCAGAATATATAAAGCCACTTTCTAAGAGTTCATCTATTCTAAATTCTTTGTTGATTTCATAATGTCATTCTGTCACACCTCCCATCACATCTCTCTCTTTTTTAATAGGAAAGCAGATGCCAAGTGTTACCAAATAATGTGTCAAATTGCCAGGGCTCTATAAGTGAAGATTTTTACCAAGCCTCCCATTCTGCCATATAAATGAAGTTAGGACCCACATTAACCTGTCTGAGATAGGAAAACCAAAGTGTTGATGAGACATTGAAACTGATTTGAATATGAATCAAAATATCCCCCACTGTAACTAATTTAACCAACTCAAAAACTGAAACTAATTCAGAAGATATACACCTCTGGCTTCATTTGTGTTCAGCACATGTGCTTGTGTAAATGCGTATACATCTGCATGTAACCGCTGCCACATCTGGCAGTCACACAATGAGCCAGCTAATGCCAAGTGGAGTGACATACAAACATTAAGCCACCACTGCAGATGTTGCTTTATTGTTATTCATTTCCTACTGATTCTGCTGTGAATACTAAGACAGTTACCTTACCGTTAGTCTGTGCAGGAATCTGTGCATTTAATCCCTACAGCAAAGTGTTATGAATAATTTATCAACTCAGGAAAAAGGGCTTGCAAAGCTAACAGGTCAACTCTAAAGGCCTCGCAGGTGATACAAAGGCTCTTCCATCTAATAAACTCCAACAATCTAGTTCATCAGAAGGCCATGTCTAATGTCAAACAATGTTTCAAGAATGGACTGTTAAGTCAACCTTGAATAATGAAGGCAATTTCAAGTACTTAATTGTCCCATGTTACTGGAAGAACATGTAGGAAAGTGCACAAAAAAATAGTACTAAAAATAAGGCATGTGCTGTGTCTTGCATCTGGTCTGTGCAAAAGCAGTTATGTACCTTTTGGCCTACTAATATGGATATCAAGCATACAGAACTTATTGACTACCATTGCATTTGGATGTCATACAGACAAGTCCCATGGATGTGCCCTATTTTGTATCTCCCAGAAAAAAACACTAGTCCACAGGACAGTAAAAACACAGTTGCTCTCATTGTCTGCTTTATAACCATCCTGTCCAAGTTTACCTTTTGACTTTTTAAAGATGAAAATTGTTATTTTATGTGGACTGTTGCAATAATGTAATCAATTCTCTGGTGCAGCAACATTCTTAACCACTCTGTGCCATGTCTTATCTCAGGTGCCCTTGGCCTCATTTTGTAATATTAGGAAACAATACTTTGCTTCTACAGTATCATCTTGCTTCACAAATAAAAAATGATTATTTAAATGATCATTGTTTTGTAAGCAATGTTTTTTACATGTTTTGTTTCTATTAGACAATAAACCAAAGTAAGGCAAAAACGAGGTGATTAAAACCAAACAAGGAAGCAGAGAACTACCTCACAAAGTGAAACAATAAAGCCTCAGAGGGAATTAATGCAGCAAAACACTTTTATTGAAGTATAAAAAACACCATTAAAGTAGTCAAAAATCCGTTTTCGTTTCAACAACTTCATCAGATGTGGGCTGAAGCATAACTCATCATGTTAAATATTCAAAAATAAATGACATCATAAGTTAATTATCCAATGGAGATCCATTAAAATTCAGTCAAATGTTTTCCATCATTCCTTTTGTATCACAGAATCGAACCTGACACAACCCTTGAAAAATATTCTGTCATGCTAAATCATGTTTGCTCTCTGTATGCTGCCCAAACATTTGCTTTAGAGCTGGCACCGTTATACAAATGGCTGGATTCAATAAAGCCTAAACTAAGTGTACACTAAGTGTACACTGTTCTGAGGAACAGACAACACAGACATAACACACACCGTCTTCCTCCTAATTTTAGTTTTCCTACTGATAGTTTTGCTACTTTAAATATTGACAGGGATTCATAAAGGTTATCAGAAAGTGTAGACTACATGTACACTTAGCGTAATCTTTCTGAGTGACTAGAAAACACAAAAATGAGATAAGAATTTTATTAAATACATATTGTGTACACTTAGTGTAGGCTTTATTGAATCCTGGGGAAAGACATTTTATTTAAGAAAAGTAAGTATTTTTTTCTTAAATAATGTCATTATATAATAGCAATAACCGACTCCTTGGCTGTGGTATATTGAAATTTACCCACGGTTGGCTTTATTTAATCACTCGGGCTTTGCCCTCGTGATTAAACCACACCAACCGTGAGTACATTTTCAATATACCGCACCACGTCATCAGTTATTGCTTAATTATTTCACAAATATGCTGTTCTTTTCTTCATATATTCTCAGCCACTAATCACATTAATACCCATGTGGTGTGGAAAGTCACACCTCTAACAGCCTACATACATTATGGATTCCAGGACATTTTCTTAAAACTAAACTTAAAAAGCATAAGATAAACAAATATGCATATTTTGCGAACAATAAAAGCTATTAAAACTGTACAAATAGTAATGTTATCAGTAAAAAGTATTCTCTACAATGATAGTAGTCAATGCATTATATTATAATGTACACAAACACCAAATTATATTTTTTGTAAACTTTTACAAGCAATTTTTCATATCTTAAACTGTACAACTGAGACCTACATTGTTAGAACATTTTTGTTAACCAGACACAAACTTTCACATGACAACTAGAAATTCCTCTGTAGTGGCATGTTTATCGAAACATTTGCAGAAATATGAAAAGATATACATAATTGGATTATTAACAAAACATATAATACTGGATATCTCTCATGATGTGCTTCTTACATGCAGATATCAAACAGTTTTCTTCAACAGTATCTATGGTTTCATTAAATGTTATGCAACAGTTTGTAAGTCACTAGGTTTTTAAAGCATTAAGTATATATGGAAATAGTGCTTATTTTCATAATTAGTAGCAAGCAACTAGCAATATCTCCAGTACAGTGTGATATAAACCATCATTTTTCAGTGAATTGTCCTGTCTCCCACATTACACCATACATCTCAGTAACATGTAGATCTCTCAGTTATGAAAATATAAGTATAAATTTGAAAATATGAATAATAAGTGGAAAACCAAGATTAATTTGTCTAATGTAGGACATCCTAGACTAACAACATTAGTTTTCATTTTGTTAATAGCTCCTTGTCCTTTCTAATACTGCCTATTATTAGCTGGTAAGTCACTTAGTTAAAAAAGCCAAATCCAAACAATTTCTAGATACCATGAGGTGGTATGGGTGTGAACTGGAAGTATACAAAAGGGATTTTAGGCTTGAGTGAGTTAAGACTATGCACTGCTCATGAGCTGCTTCCTGTAGTCTACAGTTCCCTCAGCTTTATTTGTATACTGTGTGAGCAAATCACGTAACCAGATAATTATTTGGAGCACGTGGGAAATTGGGCAAGGTTCCACAATATTCTCCAAGACTGCATGCCTAGTAACTAAAGATCCTGTTCCCTATTTCATATAGTGATCATAATTTAGTCATGGGACTTGAATCCTTGCTCACAGATCTAGGCTTGAAGCCAGGAAAATTTTAATGCCGCCACAAAATGCATCTTTCCTGCAAGCTCTGAGGGAGCATGGTCTCAGTTTATTAGGCAAAGGTGGTACTTCCTGGAAGCACCATAATCAGCTGTTTCAGCCATCACTGTGGTAGGCTGTTCAGTTATGTGCACTGGCTGGACTCATATGCTGTGCTACTGCAGGGTCAATTACCAGAGTGACCATGTGAAAAAAGGAGAGGATATCACTGCAGCACTGAATGCCACATGTGGATTTGCACTGCAGAGAACAAGGCTTTTCTAGTATCCCTGATAAGAACTGGTCATTCAAGAACTATCCTTTTTGGTAGCTTCAGTATTGGTGAAGGGGAAGAAGTGTAAGCCTATAAGACATATCAGATTGCACTTAGTATTTTGTGACTGTCATCTTTAGCAGCTATTTCCTTGCAATACATGCAGTTTCATCACAGTTTATTTTGGGTAGATCTAATCAGTTTCTTCTCAGGTACACTGTGGACAAAACAGTGGCACTAATACTAGTGGTCAGAATGTGAAGGCTGCCAGCCTAGCTAGATAAATTTTGGAAATAATTCTATGTCATTGTAAATATTAATATAATCCACAGGTGTGTTTTTACAAATGTAAGAAAACTAAATGTAAGAAAACTGTTATATGTTCTGAGCTTCAAAAATGGAAGAAAGCTTATAAGTGAAGTATTTGTGACTGTTTGATCTCAAGCTCGGAGACAGTATGTCTGGACTAAGCAATTATTTCGATTGTTTTAGGACAAGAGTTAATTACTAGGTTTTATATGTAAAGTGTCCTTTATTGTTGTGGTTACCTGACAGGTGCAAGATTACAAACAAATGTGAAATTTTGAGTTCCATGAGCCTGGGAAACTTCAGCAGAGGTGTCAAAAGTGATGTAATGTGAAATGATTCAGCAGTAATGGGTATATCAATTTAAGACTATCTCAGAGAGAGAGTTGAGCATTTTGGATTTTGTCTAAAGCTGACAACAACTCACCAGGCACTTGCTTTTCTCTGTATGCAAGTAGTTATTTAGAACTTAGTATTTATCTTTCATTTAGATAGCAATATAGCCAGATTAGCCTAGCTGTTTTCTATATTTATGTCAGACTATCCTGCAATATTGTTTTAAAAAGTTTCTTGTGATCTCTGAACTCTTGATTAGCACTGTGTTGAATTGATAAGATTTTTCTTGTGTTTTTATAATTTATTAAATATTTTTAAACCTTTCAACTGTGGCTGTTTTGTATAGAGATAATTTAAGCTGTTAGAGTACATTGCAGATATTTGGTGATACTGTCCAGCCACTCCAAAAGTCTTGCTGCTCAGTCACACTTACTATTTGGATAACTGTAATATTACACAATGAAATTGGTCGCCCTTTGGGAAGGGCCTTATAGTAGCTGATATTAGTGGTTGGTGGCAGTCGGTACTACCTTATAGTCTGGGCAGAAAGGGGTCCCAGCTGGAGAACCTGTGTCAGCCTTCCCCAGGAGTGTCTGTGTGTTTGTATATAAATCAAATCTTAAAGTGTGTGTGTGTGTGTGTGTGTGTGTGTGTGTGTGTGTGTGTGTGTGTGTGTGTGTGTGTGTGTGTGTCAGCTACTTGGGCAGAGACACGAAGCACTGGTTGGACAAAGAGGGTGCTGGAGGTTTTAGCTTGACCCCTAGACTGAGTTCTGGCCACACAAGTGAGCAGGGGAGGATGATGATAGAGATCTCTGTGGACTCAGGTTCCCCTGCAGTGGCTGCATCTCCATACTAGGATTTTGCCATATGTGAAAGTGCTGGATTAGATCTCAGCACTGCATCAGATGTGGATATACATCCAGTCCAGCAATCACCTTGAGTTACTTTCAGGTTAGTCTCCATGGATGGTGCACAGTGTCATGTTTGAAATGCAACACTTAACATCCATGATGTACAGCATGCTTGAAGGTGCTGAACAATGACATCACAAGTGGATGTTCTTCATGGTGCCTCAGCAGATCACATCAGCTGCTTCTTCTGTATAGTGTTATACAACTCAGATCTGCTAGGTGCAGTTTGTGTGGATTTGTATGGACTAATTCACAGGCAGCTGTGCCATGTGCTACTGCAGCATCTGGAAGAAGCTAGGGGTAATCTGGTTTTATCTCTGGTCTTGAGTCCTATCAGCTCTTGATATGACAGGATCCATAGCCCTACATAATGATCCCCACAGCCACAACTCCCTCCTACAACCCCACTCCCAATATGGGACATCAGGCAGGGTGACATCTAGACAACACTTAGTTGTCTTAGCCTTATGGTAGGATCCTTCACTGAAGATATTCCACTCAGATACTACAGTCTGAAACCTCACAGCACAACACCTTCTGGAGCAATCCAGAGGGTAACCTGATGGATGCCGCATGATGTATACTTTGGCAGGGAACATGATAATTTCAATGTGACATGCTGTGAAGCAATCCATGGGATTCCCATTCTAATGCTGAGACTTTGCCAGTCCAACCTTCCTATCTGTGGGTCCAGTATTCTTTCAGTGTGAATACCCAACCAATGTGCCTTACATCTCCTTACATCTCCTGTCACCTGTGCCAATGATTATGAATGGTCTATATGACATTTTTAGGCTTGTGTTACTGTATGATAATGTCTGATGCACAGTATGAACAGGCCATGAATTACACCTCAAAACCTGCACTGGTTCAACTGATAAATGAAGCACTCTGTGGAGTGCAAATGAAGAAGGCTGGGGATGCAATGCCCATTGGGATTACATTTTTTATCATATTTTATAAATGGTATTTCTCTTCTGATAGATTTGGTCATAACAAAACTAGATATTTATGTGGACAACTCTCTTTTATGTGATCATCATGTTTCCAACATAGTTAGGAAATTGATCTATCTGGTCCAGTTAATTACTAATGGAATATCTTCAAGAGTTAAAGAAGTTATTCTATTCCTGTATACTTCCCTTATCAGCTCATTTATTGCATTAAATGTCCCATTTTGTATGTATAAACCCAATCAGACCAGTCAACTGGGAAGGCCAAAGATTTCTAACTAAGAAAATACTTGGAAATCTACCAGCTGCGTAGAGGAGGCCTGTATCTATCCTTTTTGAGCCATGAAAGACTCAGCCCTATTTGACCTCCTATCTTTTTGCAAAGCCAATGCCTCTACAAATACTTGCACTAGAGACTTAAATCTACACCCAACATTGGCAGGACTCATGTTGGGGGGGGGGGAGGTGATAGGGTCCTAACTCAATGTATTCCTAGCCTATGGAATTTATTTCAAATTTTATAGCACAAACACTGATATACATTTGCTAAATAAAGTAATACAGTCTCACACTGAAAACAGACAGCATTAAAACCTCTGAGCTCTTGAAACTCACATTCATTGAAATGGCATTGAAACCCACATTCAACAAAAATGCATCCATCAGTGGTGGATAAAGTTTACTTTTGGGCTGTTTTCAAATCATAGGCCCCTTGCACACATTTTTATGACCATTAAACTTTCATGAGTTCTTTGATTCACCTTCCTGACTGTATTAAATTATATGACTGAGCATGTTTTAAATTTGCAGTAAGCAATGAAATAAAATGTATAAACCAATAATAATGCCCAAACTGCAAAATTCTGAACATTTCAACCATAAAATGACATTGAAACTACTGCCATTACAGTCCAACAATATCAGTCAATAGGCACAATCTCCACAGAAGGTAAAGTCATCTGTATAATTCTACATTAAAGAGATCTGCAACTAATGAAGAGGTTGCTGCTAGCAAACAGCTTTTTATTTCAGTGTTTCATCTACAAATTCAGTGCCTGCTGCCCTTAAAGAATAAATTGCCTATGCTACATTAAAAAAAGGTAGGCTGGTAATATTGCAATAGGGAATGGATGGCAACCTGATAAGAGGTTCATAGTTGCTAACATCTCATTCAAAGGAGGACAGACTCAGGACTGCAGTACCCCATCCCCCCTTAAAGCACACAGCAGTATCAGCAATCCATCTACATGGCACAGATGTAGAACCAACAGCCTCCTACACCAAAGGCAATTATGCTACCTGTTGTACTACTAAGACTGCTTTCAAATTCAATAGCACAAACACAGATGGCCAATTGCTAAACAAAACAGTTGCACACTGAAAAGAGATTTTGCATGAGCAATAGTAAACCTCTTCCCTTGAAGCTCACAACTCCTTGAAAGTGCAATGAAACTCACAGTTCTTTAAAAATACACCCCTGATGACTAAGGTAGCAGTCTGGTAGCTGGTGTACAGAATTTAGGCTCTTGTATCCTATAACCAAGTTATAGGGTTTGATCCTGAGAAAGTTAATTAACTAAACTACCATCCCTAACTAGGGCATTTCACACACAACTACCTATTGAAGGAAGACATGGCCTATCTCTAATGGCAGGAAGTTTCATGATGCATAGCAGTTCTCTCTCATGGCAACAAGTTTTGTGTTTAAATCTTGCATGAAAGCAGAAAGTTCCAAGTTTTAAATCTACATTGCTGTGTGTGCATCATTCTAAAGATGCACACAGAGTATGCTCTTAAAAAAGAAATGCAATTATTCATTTTAATTGTTTAATTAAATGTTGGGACAGCCTCCCATTCAGCAGGCCCAAAGCAACTACTTAAGTTGCCTAGTGCTGGATCCAGCCCTGGTGGCATCAGCAATTAATATATAGTTCTATGGATTATGAACTCAGATAGCCAGGTGTTCAAATCCCTGAATGCTTAACCCATATGAGTGAGCCTGACTGTAGTGATACATAAGACTGTTTTATTCATTTGATTTATTACTGTATACTTAAAGTTTTTGAGCTTTGTTCTTAAGTCCAGGGACCAAGGAAATAGAATCACTGATGTCCAGTTTTAGGGTGGCATCTAACCTAAGCTGCCAAATAAGTTTGTAGTACTCAATAAGATCCTTCCAAGGTCCCCTTTAATATTTGTATCAACTTTCTTTAGTATCAGGAAGGAAAACTGTTTAAAACCAACACAGACAAGTGAATGCCTGTGTAATGCATTCTTAGAGTTTTTTTTTTGAAATTTCATAATTATGTTCATAAATATGCCATCTCAACTCTCTTTCTGTTTTCCCTACATAGAAGGTATCACAAACTGCACATTTTGCTAAATATATTAGTCCTTTGGTAAAACAGTAACCATCCTGAGCATAGATTAAGGAGTGCATAGAATTTTTTAAATTAATTTCTGTGTACTTTGAAATGTATTATTATTGGGCTAATGCAACTATTACCTTCCACAAAAATTTTTAAATTGCCCATTTATGAATGAAAGTGAGTTTATTGCTTACTACGACTTTAATTTTTTTTTTGTTACTTGCTAGGAGTCCCCAATGTTTATTAACAATCTCTTTAATAATAGTGGCTCTGGAATTACATTGTATTGTCAAGGCCCTGGAAAATTTCCTGTTGTTTGATGTGTCAATATTGTTGTCCATAATTTGTTCTTGCCTACCAGTTTGTGCCTCCTCTGGTAGTTGTTTCACCATTGTATAAGAACCTGATAGTCCCTCTCCAAGAAGGGGGGATACTTTGCAACCCAACCTTGTGAGATCTCATCACTAAGGGTTCATACCAATTTATTGGGGTATTGCATTTCCAAAAACATTTCCTCTAGGACACTCCTTTCCTTATCAAAGGTATCCCTATTGGATACCATATGGGCCAGCCTGTTAAACTGGCCTCTGACCAAACTTCTCTTCTGAGAATATGGATATGCACTAGATTAATGGAGATAACTATTACAAAAACATGGGTTTCCTATAAATGTTAGAAGAAAACCCTGAGGATGTGGTTTTAATAGTTGTGTTAAGGTAATTTATAAATTCCTTTCTGATTTGGTGGACGAATTTCGAAAATGTAGTGGTGTGGTTTACATAATCAATGAACTCTGGGATGACATTATCACCTGCCCACAAAATAAAAATATCACCCAAAAAACAGAGATATAACTTGATATGGTTGCTGAACTTAGAAGAGAACTCTGTGGTTCGTTCCCATGTTGAGCATCACTAAATTTGCAAAAATGGTTGCAAATGCATTTCCCTATCAAATTAAATATAATTATCTAACACAATCTCCATACAATCCATCAGCAATCTAGTTTGGTCAGCATCAAAAAAGTCAATATCAATAAGGGCCTCCAAAAATAGTTGTAAACCATCTTCTTTGGGGATACAAGTAAACAATTGAATGACATCAGTCATAAGAAAGGTGTCCTAATCCTAATAATAATTGTACTTAAGAACAAAGCTCAACATTTTAAGTATACAAATAAAATTGTAACTACCACCTATTTATTTACCACTTTATTACAGTATCTGCAACCTATAGATATATATATATATATATATATATATATATATATATATATATATATATATTTATATATATACTCCACTAACTACCTTGATTATAGCAAGCTCAGATGCTCATAAGCCTAGTACTTATTATACAGCAGGAACTTCTTATTGTAACATTTGTTAATGTCTGTTATGTACTTCACAGATAAAGATTTTAGTTGTCTACTGATGTACTATGTTCTTCATCTGTAAATATGTTGTAAGTAATTGCTATGTTATATTGTTAATCTCTATGTAATCCAATGTAACTACTGTCTGTTTATTTTAACTGTGGAGCTTTTCTCCCCGGGCCTCCACTGAAAATGGACCTACGTCCAGTCGGACACTCACGGTCAACAAATGTAAATAAATAAATAAATTAATTAATTAAGAATTCAATCAGTATTTTATTTGTTAGCAATAACAGTACTGATTTAGTTCAGAGTATGTATTGCAGATTTTTATATCATTTTGACACTATTACTAGATTTTAGACTAGTTTTTAATATGAACAAAAAACTGCAACCTACTATTTCAAGACCCTATTTTATAAGGTTGGATATGTTTTTAACAAAGAATGTCATTAAAATAAAATGCATAAGTATGTGTGTGTGTGTGTGTGTGTGTGTGTGTGTGTGTGTGTGTGTGTATATATATATATATATATATATATATATATATATATATATATAATTTCTGATTTAACATGTTTTGCGTTTATTTTATCTTGACCAACTAAATTAAGTATCAATTAACCAGCTAAGCTTGTGACTACAGAAGACTAAGAAGACTATGCAGTTTGAAAGGTACTTAATCTGATAAAGTCTGTGTATTGGTAGACAAAACACTGCTGGTTAATAAAAGCTTTATTTACTACTTCGGTTCTACAGTGAATTTGTGTATTTAATTTCATTATACTATTTATTCCTTTCTGGAGTTCGTTAGTCGATTTTCAGCTGGACAAATGTTGCTGTTGTTTTTTCCTTACAAAAAGAATACAGGGAGTAAACACAATGTCCTATACTGATCGCCTCAAAGCCCTGTCTCTTTACTCACAGACTTCTAAGAGGTGATCTTTGCCTGGCATACTAGGCATCCCTGCACCTTGTTTTGATTAACCTTTTGCACATCAACAAAACAAAGAACATCAGAAGTACTAAATTAAAAGACTTAAATTTTGATTGTGACATAAATAGGACATGTTGAAGAGCTAGATATGCCTCTCAGAGAATTTCCATTCTCTGGGACAGGCTCCCCATCCATGTGAAGCAAAGTTCCTCCCTATCCCTATTTAAGTGCAACTTGGACCAATGAATGGGTAATCGGAAATACACCCCTAGTCTGGCTCCTATTTCTCTGGCTGTCACTCACCACCTATTTAAATCAAATTTGTGAGTCACTTTTGGCTAGACTTATAAGGGCACTAGTAGTTGTTAGTGTATATACCTATGAACCTATTCAAACCCCTCTATTCAAATGATTGACAAAATTGCAGTGAATTGCAAACCAAACATGTCTAACACATTTTATAATACGTCAAGCTCCACTGCACCTCCCCATGTGGGGGACTCTTACCCACTCCCTGTTATTAAATATATCAATATCATTGTTATACTTTGTGGAAAAGGGGATCACTCTTCAAGGGCAAAAACAGTAGCTGCACAAATTGCATTTTGCAATTACTTCACTGAACAGAAACTACTATTGTGGTGATATAACGTTAAGGAAAATTAATCAGATTGTTTCTAATTAATTAATTATAGACAACATGTAGGAGAATTCTCCAGTATCTGTGATTAGGTGACATGAGGCAGAGCAACCTTAAGACCTAAAATGGCGAAGTGTGCACAGAACTGGAATGCCTAGCAACTGCTTATCAATCTCACTCATTATGGGGGTAAAGTGGAAACTAGGAAGAAGTGAAACAATTGTGTTATAATGTCAAAACATTGTGAAGACAGTAAATAAATAATACATAACAATATACACATCACGTACCCAGGAGCTAATCACTCAAAGAGTCAAGGTATGTGTGCATATGTCAACAAATTTTAGATAGGAATAAATGAATGATTATGGATATTAGAATGATTCTGAGAGACTTGTCAGCACACTTCCTTCATTTTGGTGAACTTAGTCTACAAAACCATGTACTCCTTACTAGTACCTAGCCTTATGCTGTACCTCCCTTCTCCAGAACGCAAAACAGGTCAGTTGTAGAGTACATTTATAGGTATCCATCCAATCATACATGTTTAGCTTACAGAGGAAGTGTTTTCCCAGAGATGGTGTAGGCACTGGGTAATACATTTGTCTCATCAATATGTTTTATTTATGTGCTGATGGAGATTTAAACTCCTAGTTCTGGTACTAGTGCAGCAATTTGACATAAGGAGATATAGGAGATCAAGGAGAACAGGGTTACGTAATGTTGGAGAGTGCAAGGCATAGATCACCATACATGAGGCAATAAGAATCCCAATAAAGGGATAGCACTTCAGTTCTTTCCTGGTAGCAGACCTGCTATGACTTCTTACACCAACAATCCTCTTGATTAGGAATCTGCGGGACCTTTTCTGTTGCTTAATATGTCTAGAAAGGTCAATTCGACAGTGGAGGTGTACTCAATAATTGGTATAATTAAGACTGCTTAAAGAGCGATGATAACTTATTTTGACCTGGATGATGTGCCTTTAGATATTAGTTATGTTAAATAGAAGGGTTACCTGACTACTGTTGCTGTATGATAGTCGAATGAGAGGGAATTATCAACCCCAGTTCCAAGATCCCTGACTACATTATCATTTTGGAGTGGAGTATTGGCTATGCTAAACACTGACAGAGAGAGAGAGAGAGAGAGAGAAAGAGACTTACCAGACTGTTCTTTTTTGCATTTTGTTTTTGCCATTCTCTGTATACCACTTGTTGATGAGGGTTTGTTCTTGCTAATCAGTTACCATAATGGTTAAGGTCTTCCTTTCCCAGACAAAAGGTACAAGGTTTGATCCTGACCTCCAGCCAATGCTTGTTTGGAGTTTACATGTTCTCCCCTTGTCTCTGTAGGTTTCCTCCCACCTTCAAAAAATATGCTTAATGTTTCCATCTCAAATGCACCCAAGAATGGAGCTGTGGGCAGCAAGACAGACTTAAGATGTTGCCCTATAGGGGAAGAGTTGTATAGACCAATCACTTTATGCTTCTACTGTGGTGTACAGTATCATCAAGATAAGAAAACACAGGTCACACACTGCACTGTTGCAGGGCTAGCCACTTGACAGTATAAAAATATGTCTCAAGGTGATCCAGTCATGTTGACTAAAGTTTTGAAAATGGGCATGTGTATTTGCCGGTGATAAGCGGGTTGAGGACCTGGCCTACACTGACCTACACCAGAAACCCATGCTAATGATAGGAGGGGTGTATGTGACCTTATTGGCCACTGTGCACCTGTCATAAAGCCCAGCAGTCATGTGTCAGTAAGCTACTGGCTGGCTGGTGCTCAGTTGCCCAGATTGGGTTACCTGGGATAACTGTGCTGCGTGAAAGCTGAATGTAAAACAAATCAAACTGCCAAACATGAACTGTGAATTGCTACTCTCAATGTAGGTTCACTGATAAGATGGAGCTTGGCAGTGGATGACATTATCATAACACGTAGGCTGAACATCCAGTATCCAGGAGACAAGACAGAAGGGCAGTACAGCAAAGCCACTTGGCTTGAGATAGAGTCTATTACTCAGGTGGACAGGTTAGAAATGGTGTTGGAATTCTGGTAGGGAGAGGCTTCAGAAGACAGTGAGGGGAAGGAGAGACAGCTCCAGCACTAGGGGACCAAGGCAGTCACCTAGAGCCCCCTGGTTAGGAAGAGGCTGCAGGCTGGGGACTGTCATGTTAATTTTTTTTAATAATAATAGATAAAAAAATTTACATGTGTTTTTTAGGGGCATTCTTCTTTAAGAATGCCTTTTGTGTCCAATCACATCTTTGTTTGTATGGTCACACAGACTCATTGTTTGTTTACATCTTCCGTTCCATGCACATGAAATTTGAATAGAAGATATTCCTGCTTCAAAGTACAAGGTAGTAGTTTCAGAGTGTGTGTGTGTGTGTGTGTGTGTGTGTGTGTGTGTGTGTGTGTGTGTGTGTGTGTGTGTGTGTAAAATGCCCTAGTTAGAATTAGCAGGTGGCTAATAATTTAGTCAGGCTTAAACCCGTACCTTAGTTACAGGAAACAAGAGCCTGAATCCTGTACCCCAACTTCCAAGCTGGTAAAGAAATTTAAGTTTTCAGGTGCATTTTCATGGAAATGAGTTTCAGGTATATTTTTAAGGAATTCTTTCAGGTGGATTTTCAAGGAATTCTTTCAGGTGGATTTTTCAAGGAATTGTGAGCTTCAAGAGAAGAGAAGTTTACTGCTGCTCAAGCAAAGTATATTTATAATGTGCAACTGATTTGTTTATGGTATCACTATTGTGGTATAGAATTGAAAAGTATTGTTAGCAGCACAGCAGGTGGCATATTTGCTTTTGATGCAGAAGACTGTGGGTTCTACTCCCACAGCATGTAAATGGCTTGCTGATACTGTGTTGTATTTAATTTAACACAGGCAATTTATTTTTCAAGGGCAGCAGTCAATGAATTTGTAGATGAAACACTGAAATTTAAAGTTGTTTCCAGCAGCAGTGTACTCATTAAGATCTCTTTAATGTGGAATTATTCAGATTACGTTTACTTCTGCAGAGACTGTGCATATTGATATATATATTGGTGGATTGCAATGGGAGACGTTTGAGTGGCATTTTATGGTTGAAATGTTCTGAAATTGGTAGTTTTGTCTTTATTGGTTAATACATTTTGCTTCATTGCTTACTAAAAAATGCTCAAAACTACATATTTAAAAACATACTAACAAGTGGTGCATTATTATACAAAGAGTATAATTCAATATAACCAGGAAGTAGAAACAAAGAAAACACATATGTATATATAGCCCTAAAAATGTGCACAAGTGGCCTATGGTTTGAAAGCAGCCTAAAGGTTAACGTACTCCACTAATTTCTAAATGCATTTTCTTTGAATGTGGGTTTCAATGCAGTTTCATGAATATGAGTTTCAGAGAAGTTTACTGCTCATGCTGTCTGTTTTTATTGTGTGACTGTATTGTTTTGTTTAAGAAATGGCTATCAGTGTTTGTGCTATAAAATCAAAATAAAAGTTATAAATTAAATCCAAATATGTGTAATCATTATAGAAGTAAAGAAAAAATAGTATGCACAGTGACAGGTTTGAATGGAGTTTATGGTAATCGGGGAGAAATACTCAAGTAATGAAACACTGGAATGGCTGGTGGGGGTTGCAAGGCATATTTTTGACCTAAAATGGAGTACAAAAGTTTAAGGAACCCTTTCCCTTTGTAAGTGTTTCCACTAAGTAGAAGTGTATACAACACATATATATTTTATTTTATTTATGTGTGGAACAGGGACTATACATGAATACAATTTAATAACAGTACTGATAATTGATCCCATCAAGAGTACAGTAAAGCCTCAAACCTGTTATACATAAAATAACGACTCTCCTCATAAAGCTATCAGTATTGCTTTCTGTCTTGAAGTGGGGTTAAGCATAGTAATGCGAGGAGCAGCATGTGAATGCACCCAAAGGCAAAAACTCATTAGTTTTGTCATAGGATGTAAAGCAGCAGTTACTTTTACTAAAGTATAGGTAGCAGCACTGCTCTATGACAAATGCCATGCAAATGCTGAGAACAGAACTAAATAATTTGGCTTCTAGGCCATATTTGGCCACATGTGTGTGATGTTTGAATCTATTTTTGACAAGCTTAAATGTGTAAAATGGGTTTATAGGATAGTGGCAAATATTGGGAGTGCACAGAGGGTAAAACACTGGGGGAGCCATTAAGGAATGTGTAGGGTGGTGATGGAGAGGTCCATAACTATGCACTTCTTCACAAACTAACATTGTATTACTACACATAATTTATCAAAATTGGATAGCCACATCATAAACAATACGTGACAACAACTCAACAACTTAATAATGTTGTGTGACCAATTGGACCAAATCAAGTGTATCATACACAGATGTATGCAAAATAGAGAGCTATTTATGGACATTTGTATTTATTTATTTATTTATTTGTGGGACAGGTGCTCATTTCACTTTTTTCTTTTTTAAAAGACAGGAATGTTGGGGAAGATCTTTAGGAATAAGAGGATTAGGTATGAAGGGCAAGTTAGGTAACAAACATACAGGACATTCAAGACAGACAGACAGATGGGATGGTGATGGAAACAAGAGGCTGGGGAACACCATCATTGTGGATTGGTATGGGACTTCAGAAGCTCATCCCCATTCAGCATGAATATAGTGGTAATCTAGTCCTCACTCACAGAGCTGTCACCAGTGTCTGCTGACCCTAACACCTGGGGCAGTGCCTTATTGGTCAGTGATTCAGCTATTCACACCAAGATACTTTCCATCTGGATGATGTGGGTACTAAGTCCCCTCTCCATGATCTCCTTCAGTAGCCATGTCAGCTCTTCTCAGGTGATGGTCAGCACGTCCATTAACAGTACTCCCAGTGAGTACCAGTGTGCCAGCTCCTGGGGCAGAGCTGCCTTATGCAGGTGGTACAAGGGTTGTGGGGGCAGCACTGCCAGGTTGTGACCCAGAAGTGCTGGATGCCTCTGCTGACTGTGTTTGTGCTGCTGCAGCCACCTGTGGAGGAATTGTGGTCTGTTGAAGTAGGAATGACAGTCCAAATATCAGGAAAAAAGAGGAAGAGGGTGGGGGGGTCAACATAGAAAAATATCATAAATGTCACGTAATCATAATATATGTCAGTCAGTGTGTATTTCCACTGAAATTTCTTTTACAGTAAAGGTTAACCTCCTCAGTATTATACACATAATGCAAACTGTGTGACTATAGGAATGCTAGTTTATGCATTACATGTCATGAAATGTATGTGTGAGCTGAGTAAATGCTATTCTAAATTATTGTTTGCCGAATAATAAATAGTAAGCAATACAGACTAATTGCTTCTGTTTGGATCTGAACCAACAAACATCTATGTTTACTGAAACATTGACTAATGCAATGTTGCAATAGCTATTCATCCAGGGATGTACAATTTGCATATGTAGAGTGTGCATACTCATGTATTACTCTGTCAAACATTTATGGACTGATGTCCAGAGAAGTGATAACCTATGTTTAGAATCAGTGCTATTATGAAATGACAAACAGTCATATCTGAACCCATTCTTACCCCGTGTCCCTCTGAGGTGTTGTAGTTGTTACTGATGCACCTCCTTATTTTCTTCAATCTCTGCAGAAGCCACACATAACAGTAAAACAATAATGAACATCTGCTTGTGTTGCCATGTCATGGTATTGAATTGCCTAGTTATATGCCACTATAATTACACAACTGATGTGGGTTATGGGTCCTTTAATATTCCTCCCATTGGTGAAGGAAGTCTTGCTTTCACCTTTTTAAGTCACTATAATGGAGACTGCACTGTTCACCTGTGTGTGGAATGCTTGTTACACTGGTGACAGGCTTGGCTAAGTTATTTCAAGCCAAAGTCTTGTACTGTGACCCAAGGCAGTCATCCTCCAGAAGCCTTCAATAAGAGTGTTTAATAATGAGTTTAACAAAAATCTTGGATTCCTCCTCACACCACCTCTGTGCTCTAACTGGAGCCCTACCCTCACCATCACTTGCTATGTCTTGCCAAATATCTCTTAAAAATGGCAGGGAAATGATGCCGAAATCAGATGTCACATACACCAGCCAGAGTGCAATGATGGACAAGCTAGACAGCCATACTTGCACAACAGAAAGCACATAAATGGGCTAGAAGTGAATGTATGAAATAAGTCTTCACTGTCTAGTTTAGGTGAGAAACATGGCAGTAAGACATTATTTAGCATGTGTACAGAACTGTATATATACAAATAATATACAGTGACTCCAGCATACGTTGGTTAATGTCAATACCTCAGTCACATGGGTGTGTACTCTTGGATTGTTGCTAGCATTCATAACATGAACATTGTCACAGAAAAATAAGATAGATAAATCTACATAATGTTGTTGCTATTCAGTGCTGTCTTTATATAAATTTTGTTTAAGTAGTACACAAGGGTTCATATTATATGATCAAATGCTAGAAATAGAGAATGATCTATTATCTAACCCAAATGCAAGAAACCACAAAATGTCAAAGGAATGGATCAGCAATTTTTTTCTCAGGGAAAAAATTCACTGATCAAAAAAAAAAATGTACAGGCAACATAAAGTGGGGGGCCTTGCCCCTCACACACCCCAAGGTGGGGGGCTGTGCCCCCACCACCACCCTAAATATACCAACTCTGGGATCGCACCACAGTGAAGAAAACAGCAAAGTCTGGAGAACGGCCCAGCAAATTTTTTCCCTGGGAAAAAATTTGCTGATCCATTCCTTCGATATTCTATGGTTTTGTGCATTTGGGTTCGACCGATGAGTGTTCACTATTTCTAGCATTCGATCATGTAATAGGAAGCCGTACACAATGCCTTAGTGGCACTTGAGAAGCTAATAAATGTGTGAGGGATACCACCTTGGAACTGAATCATGACAAAAAGTTACATGAACCTTTGAACTGTGTGTATTAACTGTTATCACTTTGGAAAATACATTCTATAAGCGTAAGTTGTGGTTTACAATTTTGTGCATGAGTGGATATGTGTGTACCGTTGACAATCCAATAAATGTTGCAATATATAGTGTTCCTTTAATGGAGTAATAATTTTAGGTAAATATGTTTTTCTCTGCAGAATTTTAACATTGCATTGATAATACTTTAAATGCTAACAGAAACCTGCAGAAGCAATGGCATGTGTGATTATTTTCCAGAGGTTTGCCATAGGACATAAATTTCCAGTTCTCTACAGTCATTCCTGAATGATGGCAATGCTCCATGGCAATATGCCACAATACAGTTGTTGACCTTGTGTGTGATGAGCTGTTTTCACTGACTGTATATTTTTATGGGATGACAAATACTGAGGAAAAGAGCTTTACATAGTTAACAGGAGTTGATGTTTTCCACAGTAAATACCAGCACAATATACACTTAAGATCATTGTAAACATATGCTACTGAACCAATATTCCAACATGTTTTGAAAGCTGTGTTACCATGCTCTCCATATTTCACAACTTCATTGGCTTGCTACTTTTAGTACTTTATAATATTGTACAAGTACTATTTATTTCACTGTATGCACTGAGAAGTGTTTTTTTACCATAACCAATGATATTAGCAATGCAATTGGCAAATATTACATTATCATATTTAACAGCCATAGTACACTATTATATCACAATATTAACATCATAAATTGCATATGTGCTTCAGCTTAACATAAATAAAACCAAGATCACACATGTATTTTGCCAGCTAAAAGTAAACTATCCCTAATGTGTATTCAAACCCCTTGCCACTTATACTGTTAGCCAGAACATACTTCGTTAATATGTTGAGCCATTGAATAAGTTGTATAATATATGTATTATCAGCATTCAAAACAAGAAAAAACTTTGCAGTGTGGAGGGTGTGATGTTAAATTCCAGAATTATGTTATGCACTTAGTTCACTTAATAAAAATTGAACTGTAAATATAACTGTAAAATTGATGCTACAAAATAATCAAATAGAAAATGGTAGGTAGTCCACAAGTAAGTTAAAAATGGAATATGCATTTCAATAAACAATATTCCATTTTTAACTTAACTGTGGACTATCTATAAAATGGAATATGTGTTTCACTAAACTCTATTCCATTTCTAACTCAGCTGTGGACTATCTACTATTTTCTATTTGATTATTTTGTAGCATGTATTTTACAGTTATATTTACAGTTCAATTTTTATTAAGTGAACTAAGTGCATAACATAATTCTGGAAGTGAACATCACACCCTCCACACTGCAAAGTTTCTTCTTGGTATGTTTTGGCCCAGTATAGGTTGCATACTGTTTTTTTTTCTGAAACTTCGAGGGATACCACAGATTTCTCTTTTTGTATTTTCAGCATTCAATAATGCCCAAACTGTTGAGTAAAGTGCACTGCTGCCTATCTCATTTTTGTGACAGTCAGCTAAATCTTTGCAGATGTTAAATTCAATTTTGAGCTTTTGCTATGAGAACTAAAATGTCATTCAGTGAAGGGCATAGATGATGGACATTGGCATAGATGATGGACATTGGCATGCAATGCCAACCATCATTCAAAGGATGAAGCCAAGAAAAAAATGTATTCATAAATCAGTGTGATGATTTCTCAACTTAGAGGGTTTACATCAGTAAAATGGTTATAGTAAGAATCCCTACTTTCATGTAGATAGCATTTTCACAAGATCTGAAAACTGTACCTACGGCATGGCAATGAAACACTGACATGTTGAACATGTTTTGCCACCTGAACATTTACATAAAATATAGAATGAGATAAGCACATGTGACTAGCATTCTACAGCTGACAGTTAACAGTTGGTCTGCACTATACCCATGTTATCACACTGTTGTCATTTGTCCTGACAGAACAGTTGTGTAACAGAAATTGTTGCAAAGTGTGATTGGTAAAGCATAAGAAGTAATTATCTGCAAGGCAAGACTTTCTGATCTCAGTATTTCTGCATTACTTCATTTTATTTGTACAATGAATGCATTACATTTTGCCATACCTAAGAATCTTTCTAAGTGTATGCAGGCTACATGTTATAGTCACTGGGTCATCACAGGCACCTAATCTTCTTACAAAATGTTAACCAAAATGCTCTCTCCTAACCCAGGAAATGTAACTTAAACATTCTCAGTAAGGGCCTTTTTCTCTGATACACCCTCTGTAAGCATACTTCTAATTAGCAGGGATGCTGAAGTAGCAAGTGAACTTGCAGAACCACTGACGAGTCACACTTGCAAGGTTTTACCTGGAAAAACCTCTTCATACACATTCGTGTACTGCTCATGTATGTGCACATCATTGTGTAGGAACTAACACTATGTTCACTTTCTCAGTACATCAAGCAGATTAAGAGATTCTGGGCTGATAATGAACTGAGACCTAATTAACATATTCAACATGCACAGGTGGGTAAAATCTTCGCTATATAAGCAGGATCTGGGGCTATGGAACTTCCATTATGGTAGGGAAGATGGTTTGGTTTCACAAGTGCTGCTACCAAACTAGTTGACAACAACATCTTTCAAGGTATGTAATCTTCTTTACATAAACTTCTTTTCCGGTTATGTGTTTATAACTTATTTACAATGACTGCTCTCAAACCAGGAAAAGTTGTACTTTTGAAATAAACAAAATGTTTGCTATTGCAGTTATTTCTTACTTGCATATCATGGGGTTGGGCAAGATCCTTAGGATATTCAGACATATCTGACTTGCAGAAGCTATGTCTGTTATTGTTACATTAATTAACCGTTTTCTGCTTATGCTGTTCTATCTTCCTATTAGGTGCATGTATTTTTCTATGTACACAAAATAAGTTTGTTCATTTCTGTACTCATACGTTTTATCCATTTTTGGGAATGTATATGGGAATATTACAGAATTTGTAACTGATATTTTCAGAACTATTTGTACTATAATACACAATGCCCACATAGCAAAACATGTTTGCTTCCTATAACAGCCTGTACCCTCCTGTGACAAAGGGAGATGCTGACAGCACAGCTATCTGGAATTTTGTAAATAATTATATGTCATTGGTGAATATCAAAATGATTTGTGTAACATGCTTGTATTACAACTGGATTAGAACTGTATGTTATGTGTATATCAAACTGCTGGTACAGAAGTGAGTGTTGAAAAGGGTTTGTAAAGTACTGAGCTTGAAAATGTAACCACAGTATACCCTACTGGAAAAGAACGAAAATGTATATATGCTGTTTAAATGTATATATTTTAACAATGGAAACTGGAATACCCAAGGTTAACTTGCAAAACTACAGAAAATAGATGAAATTAAATTACTTTATGGCTGGGACATAAAAAAGATGTTATCTTTCAGTTTCAGTGCAGCAACAGACACAATGTCTGTGCTGAGACATTTTCTGCATTGTCTTGGAAATGTTTTATTGTTTTATGACTGCCAGGATCTGCAAAGATCTGAGAGAAAGCTCTTGTGCGTGTATTTTTACAGGTAGATGCTAAATACTGCTAGCTTTCAGCAGTGGGGTTTTTACCTGGGATAGACTCAGATGACAAGAAATTATGTCATTCTGCAAGCTATCCCAGCAGTAATATTTGAGATATTAATTTAAGACATCTCTGAGAGAGAGACTGCATTCTGTATTCTGTCTTTGACCCAACAACAACTAGAGGATCTATTCACCACATCTTCCTTGCTGCTCTAATTAAGTGGACTAGGTTATAGTAATTCTTTTAGATATATTTAGGAATATAGCAACACTTAATTTAGATGTTTTTCTTTATTATTTGAGACTGTCCTGAAATGTTGCTTTAAATATTTCCTGTGATTTTGAACTCTGATGTTACTGTAAATGTATATTTAGTATTGCCTTGTTCTTTTATTATTTATTATTAAATATATTTAAACCTTTCATTGTGGCTGGTCTGTGTAGAGACATATTTAAGCTGTGAGAGTTCTTTCATATTTATTTGGTGACACTGTATAGGTCACTCCTAATAACTTTGCTCTTGGTCAAACTACCATTGTATTGATAGCAACATTACACAGTAAGATTGGACACCCTTTGTTAAGGGCCTTAAAGTAGCTGATAAGGAGTTGGCTGGTGACAGTAATAATCACATTATAGTCTGGGCAGAAGGGGGCATAGCTAGGAAGCCTGTGCCAGCCTTTCCCAGGTGTGTGTGTGTGTGTGTGTGTGTGTGTGTGTGCATGTGTGTGTGTGTGTGCATGTGTGTGTGTGTGTGCATGTGTTTGTTTGTGTGTGTGTGTGTGTGTGTGTGTGTGTGTGTGTGTGTGTGTGTGTGTGGGTGTGGGTGTGGGTTTGTGTGTGTATAAATCAAACCTCAAAGAGTGTGTGTGGCAGCAACTTAGGCAGGGACACAAAGCACTGAAGCACTGGTTGGACAGAGAGGGTGCTGGAGGTCTTGGCTTAGCCACTCAGCTGACATCTCAAATCTATAGCTGTGCCAGTGGGGTGTCTTACTGGGGATCTGGAGAAAGAGGGAGAAGCCAGTCCCAGACTGACTGGGGTCTCTGTGTGCTCTTAAGGGAAATTTCACTAGATGCATAGAGCTGCATTTGTTAATAGAGTGTGTGTGTGTGTGTGTGTGTGTGTGTGTGTGTGTGTGTGTGTGTGTGTGTATATATACCTGTCATCTTCCCAATGTATGTCCTCTACTGGTGCTAGTGGTGAGAATTGAGGCTCCTTGATTACTGGGCCAGTGGTGGGGCGTCACACCTCCCCCTGTGTGTTAGCTCTGATATAAATATTTTTTCTATTGCAACAGGGACATGGCTCCATAATTGAAAAAAGGGTCATCCACATAGAATCCTCCCTTCTCTGATGCAAAAAAGTAGCAATGGTACTAGCCCTCCATCTCCATAAGGCACAGCTTCTAGATCCAGGTTCAGCAGACAAGCCCTTCCATGACCATGTCTCTGGCAGGTGGGTGATGATGTCAGTGCTGTAGGTAGCCAGGGCCATGACTACATGATGGTCTGACATAGGGCTTCTGACATGAGTAAAATGGCTACTGACAGAGCAAAGGCTGTGGCACAGTAGTGAAGAACTACTGGGGTGGGTCTTCTATTAGGCCACCCCCACAGAGGAGTACCTCTCAACTATAAGGGGTCCACGCAGATCAAAAGATTTCCACAGTGTTGTAGTGGATGTTGGGACAGAGGAGGATGAGGACAGCCAGAGGATTTCCACAAGAGATGCTTCAGGTATGCCATTTAAATACATAAATTAGCTAATTTATGATTTCTATTAAGTTGTCTGAAGTTGGTTACTTATAACTCCTCTATCAATTGAAATTTGTGTGTCTAGGAACATCTGGCATTGACTACCCACACATGGTAAGGGTATACCGTTTCATTAATAGTTATATGTATTACTTTCTAAGAGTACTTGCATGTGTGGTTCATTTATTTAGGTGTAGGTATTATCACAAAAATAAATAAAGACACAAGATATTAAGCGCTTTCTTTCTATTTACTTAAAGAACTTCCTTAGAAGATTCTGAGGAAGTTCTTTAAGTAAATAGAATGAAAATGCTTAATATCTTGTGTCTTTATTTATTTTTGTGAGTTTAGTAGTTTTGGAACTGTTTTTTACTGGTAAATGGCTTTATTCATTTTTGAGTTGAACGTTTTTTGCCCTACAGGCTCTGTTTTTTGATAGGTGTAAGTATTATATTGTATTCATTGTTTTCATCTTTCCATTTATTTTATGCTTCTGTTTTCTTGGTGTATTCACAAGTGAGGGACACTGTGGACCTCTCTCCACCTTTTGTTAGAGGATCAGTAGCCTCTGATGATGGTTCCAGTGATGAATAGGCACAGACTGGGTTTGCAGAGGGTATGCCTGATTTGGAGAGTGTGGCTTCCAAATTCCATCGTCATAGTATGGGCATAGTTCTTATGTCTATGCATACCCATCACACAGACCCATCTGAAAGTGGGCAAGTTGTTCTGGACATGGTTGACCTGGGTAGTGCAATTACCCTAGTTTCAGAGTTGGTGGAATCTCCTCGTAGCCTTTGCAAGTGTGAAATACCACACAGGGGTGTTTGTAGAGGTGCTTAGAGAATGTGTGCTTACTGACCTTCCCCTAATCTTGGTGTGTCAGTATCTGCCACCCAACATATGTGTAGGACCATCATGGTGGCACTGGCAAGTTCCATGAGGACCTATAAAAAGATAGCCAGAGTACTGCATATTGTGCATTCTGTTATAAGAGACTACATGAACTATGTGGGTGACTTCATGGACATGATGAGTAACATGCTGGACTATACAGTGTCTCTTTTGAATCATCTGCAGGGGGGATGGGCAGCATCTTTGAGATGAGATATGACCATGGATGTGCCAGATCCCACTCGCACAAATTTTACTATTTCCACTTCTATATCAGTGGTGGATATATCTACACCCAGATATGGTTAGCCATGTAGTCATGGTTGTGGATCTAGCCATGATGGTACCACACTCCAACTTCTAGAAAGGGTCATGGAAGTAGCAATGCAACTCCTGGCAGCAGTAGTTCTCATGGTCAGGAGCATTTGCAATGAACTTCATCCTCCATCATGCATGGCTCACACCAGGGCATAGTGCAAGCACAAATGCTGTGGCTGTGTCCTTGTAGGCCCACACACACTACACCTTAAACTGACCATGACACCTCACACACACACACACACACACACACACACACACACACACACACACACACACAAACCGTTTTTTTTTTTTTTTTTTTTTTTTTTAATTACTTCTTTACATCTGGAGATACAGGCTCTGACAGTGCATACTTGCTTTGACCTCATCTCTCACATTCACACATACTTCTTTTGTGTCAGACTTGCCTTCCAGTAGACCCCCCCCATACACACATGTATTGTGCAAATGATAACTGTGCCCTGCCCTCTGCATAATCTGTGATTTAAAGTTGCCTATGTCTGATGCACAGAGTAGCCAGCTAATGCTTGCTTAGTTAAAACTTCTGTTTTTATTAGAATACATAATACTTTTCAATTTTGTTTAGTCTGTTAACTTTAGTAGTGTTATTAGTTGTAGTAATAAAAGTACTAGTACAAGTAGTAAGTATACCTCTCAATTTCTTAGAACACAAAATCTGGGCAAAGCAATAAATAAAAGTGGGACAAAGGCCCAAAAACACTGACAATTGTTAAATATTGCTCTTACAAACTTAGAAAGCTAAAACACAAACCAGCACAGTACCAACAAGGAATGAAGCAAATGATGCAGGAAACCATGGGAGACCAAAAGTGCCACTCCAGAGTGTCTTTATTTAGAGCTTTCGTCTTGGTAACAGACTTCTTCAGAATAATAACCAAGTCAAGTAACTCTCTTAAAATACTCATTCATGCCCTCTCATTGGTTGAAACACACACATCACAATAATGCCCTCCCATGTTTAAAAACATATCTCAAGGTTGTTCAAAATGTTTTCCAGAAATATAGATCCAAATAATCCATTGAAAAAATCTAAATATTACCCCACAAAAGCCCACCTTAAAACATACAGATAAAACCTAACATGAAACAGTAACATCAGAGTTAAACATCCAAGTAATTGCTACTTATCCTTACATGAAAAAAGCAGATGTAAGTTTCAATAGTGGGCATAATGATATCCTGTCATTCAATCCAAGTGGTTCACATGCATTGGTTTTAATATGCCACCTCAGTTCTTTATACTCTAAAAAATCATCCGAGGGACCTTCACGTGGTCCCAAATCCACATGGCCAATGGCACAAAATTTGAAGGTGTGCATAGGATAGGTGTTAATATGCTTAAGTAGGGCATTGTTTTTGTTTCTGTGCCCCATATCATATATGTGTTGATACACCCTTTGCCTCAAGGCCCTCTTTGTTTTTCCACATAGAATCCGTCACATACTTGACATAATGCAACGTAAACCACACCCTTCGAATAACAATAATACTTTTTCAAAGGTCTAATAGTGCCAAAATTCCTGATTTTAATTTCCTCCAAATAAACCATGTACTGACATTGGGAACATCACCCACATTTGAAAGTACCCCTTGTAATGTTTTTTGTACGTTCCTTTCCAATTATCCCTAGAGGGAAGTCTTTTTCTTATAGATAACTCTTGGTCTTTCCCCATCAACCTAAGGGACTCAGTATCCATAGTGAAAACTCTCCAGTATTTCTGTATGATGTCCCTTGTATTAAAAAAATCAATACTATAAGGTAAGACAAATGCTCTACTGAACTCAGTGTCATTGGTGTGTTCCTGCATTCATACCAAACCAGTATCAGTGTTTAAAAGAGCAAGAAATGACCCATCCAATCTCTTCTTTGTTATCTCCCTGACAATGTATTCAACAAAGTTGTCTGGATACCCTCTCATGCCTAACATCTCTTTGAGTATACCACATTCATGCAAGAAGTCTCCATTATTGGAGATCATTCTTGCAAGTCTGACATACTGTCCCTTCACCAAAGCTTTCTTTTGGTTTAAGGAGTGCCAGCTGTGGAAATGTAAGAGTGAGTTTGACAAGTGGGTTTTCTATACAAGTGGGAAGTGAAACTTTTGTTATTGTAACCCTTTCTAATGGTGACATCAAGATAATTAAAGCTATCCTTGTCCATTATCATTGTGAACCTCAAAAATGGAGTTGTTTCATTGATGTACTCACAAAACATTTGCAGTTTTTCCTCCCCATCTTTCCAAAATAAAATTAGGTCATCAAGATAACGTCCATACGGTGCCAAAATAAACAAGTCCTCCCATTAAGATAGCACTATGTTTGCAAATATAGGGGCGCAGCAGGCCCCCATCGCTACCCCCTGTCTTTGTTTGAAAAGGTGCCCTTCAAAACTAAGGAAATTGGTCTCAAACTAGTTCCATGCACGTTCTTAATGTCAGGATGATGTTGTGCTCCATGGAAGTATTACTACATAAATAGTCATAAAACCATTCTAGACCTAGCTCGTGGGGTATCACGGAAAACAGGTCCCTTAAATCTGTTGTCACCATCAACAATTTATTGTCATACATTTCTTGTTTCATTTTACCAAGAAAGTCCCACGAGTCTTCGAAGAAGGTGGGTCTATGGTCAAGGACATGCTTAACTTTAGTATAAATGTACTTTGCTATGCAGAAGGTTTTAGATGCCTTTGCATCGACAATGGGACGCAGTGACGGGTTTGAGATGGACTTTTGTACTTTTGGGATTTCAAAAATCATAGGAATCGGAGGTTGTGGATTCTCCAAAAACTCATGCTCATCTAAATTAATTTGTCCGTGCAACAATTTATTATTTTATTTATTTTATTTTACATTTGTTGACAGGGATAATCCAACTGGATTAATGTCCATTTTCAGTGGAGGCCCAGGGAGAAAAGCTCTAAGGTAGACAGATAAGTAATAACAAAAAGGGCATATTACCAAGGTAGACAGATAAGTAATAACAAACAAGACATATTACAGATGAAATATTTACAAATGACATAAGCAAACATGAAATATACAATATCACAAGTTCGAGTTACCCCTGGTAACAGTCAGGGGAAAAAATAACAGTAATTTGATTAATAATATACATTCATGGTGAGAGTTACCCAGGCTTGTTACAGTGGCAAAGCCAGTTTAGTGCCAGATGTTTGAGTTTAGCTTTGAATTGTGATAGGGAGGAGAGCAAAGTAATGTTAGCTGGAAGGAGGTTCCATGCTTTGCCTCCAGAGTTTGCAAAGAGGGAGTCACCGGCTACATTGTTAATTTTAATTGTCTTAATTTGTAGTCTGTTTGAGGATCAAAGCAGTCTTAGATTGTTGTGGGGGGTGATCATAGTTTTAAGAGCTGGTGTGTTATCTGGATAATAGAGGATTTTATTAGCCATAATCAAAATGTTATTTTGGATTAGACTGGGAAGTTCTAGCCACCCAAGCTGTTTAAGGTTGATGCAATGGTGTGTTCTAAAAAGTAGGCAGTGGCAAACCTGCTAATGTGGTTGTAACAGATTGATAGTCTATTAAGTACAGTTTTATTTAGATTAGAGAGAAGGAGGGGATGCATATAAAAGTGCTGAAAGCAGGTGGGAGTGAGCTATGGCAACCATAGCCTGAGGGGTTAGGAAGGCTTTTATTCTATACAGTGACCCTAGTTTTTATTGATGGTTTTGATTGTTTGGTTTACATGAAGGTCAAATTTTAGGTTATTATCAAGTATTACTCCTAATAGTTTTGTACAGGAGTCGGGGGTGATTATTGTGCTGTCTTTTGCATTTATGGTGAAGGTAAATGGTGTGGACCTTTGTGTTGAAGAGAATAACAGCATTTTAGTTTTTTGGGATTTAGTAACAACCGACATTCAGAGAGCCGGGTTTCTATAGTATTAAAGGTGGATTGGGTAACAGACCTTAATTCTGAGGGAGATGTGGCTGAACAAATCAGGGTGGAATCATCAGCGTATTGGATACAGCTGACATTTGGGATGACTGTATATAGGTTGTTTATAAAGATGGAAAACAGTAGGGGTCCTAATAAGGAGCCTTGTGGCACTCCAAGGGTGTTAGGTAATAGGTTGGAGAGCTTGTTCTGCCAGAGGATAGCCTGCTGCATCCCACTGAGGTAGGAATGACACTGGTTGGTGAGCCACCATGTCAAATGCCTTTGAAAGATTCAAGAAGAGGGCTGAGGATATTTGATTATTGTTACGATTATTATTCATGGTATTGGTGAACGCTAGTAGGGCTGTGGTTGTGCTGTGGTGTGGACGGAATCCATGCTGGGTATCGGCCATGAGTTGATTCTGAATTAAGTGGTGCATGAGTTGTTTGTGTATACATTTTTCCATAATCTTAACTAGTGGAGAAAGTATAGCTATCGGTCTGTAGTTGGAGAATTCGGTGGAGGAACCTCCTTTATGTAGTGGGATTACATAGGATGTTTATCAAATGGTGGGAATTTTTGCCTCTGCTATGGTGCGGTTAATTAGTATGGATACTGGATAGGCTATGGCATCAGCTGATTTTTGAAGGAACTCAGCAGGTTGTTGATCAACTGAGAGTGTGGTGGGTTTTATTTTTTTGAGCAAGGTACAGATAAGTGATGTGGACACTGATTGGAAGATGAAAGAGAGTAGGTTTATAGGGGTGGTACTATCAGGGCCAGGGGAGCTGGGAGGTAGTTGACTAGCTAGGGCTTGAATTGTCTCTGTAAAGGAATGGTTAAAACTGTCTGAGACATCCTCAGGAGATTTATCAATGGTAGCAATGGGGATAGGGGTAGACATTTTTCCAGGATGGAGTAGATTATTCAGACCTGCCCAGAACTTCTGAGGATTGTTCTGGTTTGCTGACTATAAATTACAGTTGTATTGTTTTTTTGTCTTGTAGAATGGATTTTTTAGTCTCATTCCTAGCTTGCCTGTATTTATCATGATTGCAGGGGTCTTTAGTGGAGTGCCATAGAGCCCAGATGTTGTTTCTGCTGGAAATTTTTAGTCTAGATTCTTTAGACAACCATGGGGCAGTTTTTGCCTTTGTTTGCTTAGAACGGGCAGGTGCATGCAAGTCAAGGATATCAAGATATCTATTGTTAAAATATGCAACTGCCTCTTCTAAGGGGAGGTGTTTTAACATAGACCAGTTACAGGAGTTACGTTCCTGTTGAAATTTGACAGGGTCAAAGTTTACTTTATTTCTGACTTTCCTGAGTAAGGATTGATGAGGAATAATAACTTTTTGCTTAACTGTATAAGTAAGAAGGTGATCACTCAGATCATCGAGAAGGGTACCAGCAGTGTACAGTTGGGGGTTACTATTTACAAGTACCCAGTCTAGTATGCTTTCTTTATGTTTGGGATTACCTAGCCTGGTTGGAGTGGTCATGATTTCAGTAAGTGCATGCAGGTTGATGTGGGTGGTAGGGGATTCTGAGGAACAGGTGGCCCAGTCTATGTTAAAGTCAACAAGTTAGGGTTTCTTGTGGGTAATGATATGAAATCCAGTTTAGGGTATCTTCGAGTGTGGCTATATTATTACCCGGGGTAATAAACATACAGATAATGTTGATGCATTTATTTTTGTTAATTTGCAATTTAGTGGCCAGGATTTATGAGTTATTAATTTGAGGTGGTTGATTAACATCTATGGTCACATTCAATGCAGATTTATAGAGTATAGCTATCCCACCCCCCCCCTTCCTGGAAGCACGGTCTAGCCTGTGAATGTTATACCCAGGTGGTAACACTACATTGTCAGTTATGGTAGGTTTTAACCAGGTCTCAGATAGACAGAGAATCTCAGGGGAGTGGACAGCCAGGAGTGCATGCAGTTCATGTACCTTGTTATTGATGCTTCTAATATTGAGATGACAGGCCAGGAGAGAGCTGGTAGGTCTACTAATTGTAGTTTTATGGTTTTGGTGGCAGACAGAGGGGGTATATATATCAGAGGTGGATGGGCCAGGGTTGGGATGAATGTCACCACCAAGTATAAGACTAGGGCTATACTTAGTGATAAGTTTCAGGAGTTTGTTTAAAAGTTTGTAATATTGGTTGTCTCCAGAGCTTGTGTGCCTGGGGTTTGCATGCTGAAAGAGTGATCAAGGCTTAGAGTTGGGCCCATATTGATTAGTATGGCTAAAGGTGGGCTGTTTTACATCTGGTGTGATAGTATGGTCATTTGGGTACTGATAATCAATAAGCATCTGGTTTTCATACAAGGTGATTAAATTAAATCCATATTTCTATAAGCAATATTTAATTCATTATGGGAGACCTTGCTGTAGGTGTCACTATAAAGTATATCAAACATCCTACTGATGTAATCACTACAGTCCATAGCAACCAGCCCCCCCCACCCTTGTCTGGCTTCATGATCCTGATTTCATTATTGGCTAAGATGTCCTGATGAAAGAGCTAAATAAAGGCACTGTGGAGTGGCATTTTTGGTCTCCTGTGTTGTCTGCATCATTTGCTTCACTCCTTGTTGGTGCTGTGCTGGTTTGTGTTTTAATAGTTTGCCTTGTCATGGATGGAGGTGAACTACAGCATGAAACTCCTGGTACTGATCTGCAACATGTGATGCATTCTATATTAGTACTATCAGCGACTGTCGCTAAATTAACACAAAAAGTAAAAGGACTCATTGCCAAGAACAACTCCAAAATAATGAATAAAGGGTTCAATTTGCCCTCGCATTCATTGGAACAGTCGTTTATCACTCCTGCCAAGAGAACCCATGTTTCGGACAGTGGAACCTTAAGAGGAACTGTTTCTTTAAATCCCAATACCAGTAACTTGGATTCCTATTGGCGTGGAGGTCCTGGAAGTTCTGGTGATGTCATGACAGCATTTTCAGTTAAATAATGGCTTAGAAAAGATGTGGCGTGGGGAAACAGCAAAGTGAACATGGGCTTGACTATTGGGAGCTTGGACAATCAGATTAAACTTTTCAAAGACTTGATTTTCAAATATAAAGAGCTGCAACTGGAAAATTGTTATTTGAATGAGTGTTTGAAATGGGAACAAGTGCTGAAAGGGCCACATGTGGAAATACCCCACAGGACTTGTGAGGAACTCGCAGCTGCACCAGGATTTAATCAAATTGTTTAACAGGCAAGGGTGCGAGTTATTGGAATTACTTATTGTGGATAACAATAGGAAAATGTCTTTGCTTATTAGTGAAATTAACAAGTTGGATGTGAGTATTAATAATGACTTGTTTCAACAGAAAAGTAATGATTTCTATGGGGTTTTTCAAGCTGCTGAGAATGAGCTTACCAAACTTAAAAATAGAAAAGATAGAAAGTTAGACAGGGACAAAGTGGATTACGACAATGGGAAAGCATATCCCAATCCCCCACTAGAACAACAGAGCCATAACTATGACAGAGGGGATAATTTTGGGGAAAACATAGTAATTGAGGAGGGGACAAAAAACAAACAAGCATGGAAGACCCTTTAGGGACCCCACATCTGAGGCGATCAGAACAATTAATGAAATAGAGGAATGGAGGACAAGGGAATTGGAGATTTGGCCAAGAGGGACACCAGGGGCAACAGAAAGGGGGAGAGAGGAGGACTGAGAATGGGACCCCTCCACAACAGACAGAACTAGCAAATACTGACATGGCCCATATGGACAATAATTGTGTGATCATTTGAAACACAGTGGGTGACTTTAATATTTTTAATTTGAGTCAGATGAAGGTCAGTGCCGAAAGGGCAGACCTGTTTGAGAAGGGCATTAATTTTGTGCCACCTAAAAAAGCTACTGTGGTGGACATTATTTTGCAACTTAGAATTTTCACCAGGAAATTGAACTTAGCCTTTTACTTCCCTAATGGGGAAAGTATGAGGGTCCCTGGGCCCCAGGTAAAAAGACCAAGTACTTTTATCTCTCCATCCCACCCTATGGTGCAAATGTTTGAGGGGCTATGTGAAAAGGAAATCAGAAGCCTGGCTCTAAGAACTAATAAATCTCAGACAAGTAATTTAGCAATGGATGAGACAATACTTTTAAGGGACATCTAAGCCAATAATGAAATCAGGATCACGAAACCAGACAAGGGTGTGGGGCTGGATGTTATGGACTGCAGTAATTACATCAGTAGGATGTTTGATATACTTTATAGTGACACCTACAGTGAAGTCTCCCATAATGAGTTAAACATTACTTATAGAAATATTGATTTAACTTTGAATGAACTTTTGTTGAATGGACAAATTAATTTAGATTAACATGAGTTTTTGGAGACTCCACACCCTACAATTCCTACCATTTTTGGAATCCCAAAAATACACAAATCCATCTCAAACCCCCCGTTGTGTCCCATTGTTGATGCAAAAGCATCTAAAGCCTTCTGCATAGCAAAGTACATTGATGCTAAAGTTAAGCATGTCCTTGACTATAGACCCACCTTATTCAAAGACTCATGGGACTTTCTTGGCAAAATTAAACAAGAAATGTATGACGATAAATTGTTGATGGTGACAACAGATATAAGGGACCTGTTTTCCGTGATACCCCATGAGCTAGGTCTAGAATGGTTTTATGACTATTTATGCAGTTATACTTCCATGGAGCACAAAAGCATTCTGACATTAAGAACTTGCATGGAACTAGTTCTTGAGAACAATTTCCTATGTTTTGAAGGGCACTTTTTCAAACAAAGACAGGGGGTAGCAATGGGGGCCTGCTGCACCCCTATATTTGCAAACATAGTGCTATCTCAGTGGGAGGACTTGTTTATTTTTAATTCATTATACAACTCCTTGGCACTGTATGGACTTTATCTTGATGACCTAGTTTTATTTTGGAAAGATGGGGAGGAGAAACTGCAAATGTTTTTCGATTACATAGGTTCATAGTTTCATAGGTAGGTACTAGGCTATCGGCCCAAGGGCCTATGCAAGCCTAGCCAACAAGGTTCCCTGGCTTATGCCACCCAAGAAAGTTATTTTCCTGTGCCACTGATGAGCAGAGACACAGAAGTGATCCCAGGGGTGTATTTCCTATTTCCCATCCACTCATCAAGATTTTTCTTGAAGAGTGCTAATGAAGAACTTTGCTTGACATAGATGGGTAGCCTGTTCCAGAGTATGGGAAGTCTCTGGGATAGGAATCTATCCCTCCAGCATGTCCTGTTTATTGTGGTGACAAGGTTTAGGTCCCTAGAGCGTGTAGCTCAGAGGGATTGGGATTTCTTTAGGTGTAGCATGTCCAACAGCTCTGGGTTTGACATAGCTTTATATGTTAGGCAGAGATCACCTCTGAGTAGGCAATATGCTACGGAGTAAAGCTGGAGTTTTTAGTCAGTCAGTGTAGGGCATTTGTTTGAGTCCAGTAATCCTCTTTGTGAGGTACTTCTTTGGCCTTTCCAGCTGCTGCAGATGTCTTGTGTGGTACATTCCAAAAGGGGCGTTGTACTCTATAATGGGTCTAATGAGTCATGAGTAGAGGGTAATGATGACCTCTTTTTTCCTGGATGAGAACCCTTTTATGATGAGGTGTGCCATGTAGAAGGACTTCCTGACTACTGTGGTGATGTGACTATCAAAGGAGAGACTACTGCCCACCTGGGTCCCAAGGTCTCTTATCACGCATTCGGTGTTAAATAGATTGCTGCCTATGTGGTAGTTCATGGGTACAGAGTTTTTACCAAAGGGGATGACACTGCACTTTTTGGCATTGAGCTTGAGGCCATGGCTCTGACACCAGGCATCTGTCTCAGACAGGCCCTTCTGTAGGATGTTCACATCATTTGGGGACTTGACTATGGCTCCTAGTTTGCAGTCATCTGTGAACTTCATTAGCCAGAGGCCTTCTGTGTTAGCCTGTACTTCAAAGAAGTAGATACCAAACAGGAGCTGTCCCAGGACGGAACCCTGTGGTACTCCACTTGTCACTGGTTTGAGGTCAGATTTGGAGTCTACAACTTTTACAGTGTGGGTTCTGTCAGTGAGCCAGTTGGCAACTCATCTTGTGACATAGGGATTTAGCTATAATTCCAGAATGGTGGATGGTGTCGAAAGCCTTGGCGAGGTCAAGATAGGCTGTGTGAACCACTTTACCCTCATCTACGGCTTTGGTGACTGCCTCAAAGAAGTCAATCAGGTTCAGGAGGCATGATCTGCCTTTCACAAACCCGAACTGGGTGGGATCCAGAGTTTGGAGGTTACCAGTGTCTTTGTTTATGAGTTCCATGATGATACATTCCATGGCTTTGCAGACTAGGCTCGTCAGGCTAATAGGTCTATAGTTCCCGGGATCAGTGGTGGCTCCCCCTTTGTGGAGTGGGATAACTGATGCTGTGCGCCATTCAGTGGGCACAAAGCCTGATGCGAGGCTATTATTGAACATGGTGCTTAAGTGGGGAGCCAGTTCATTCTGAAGTTTGTGTAAAACGCAGCCTGGGATGTTGTCCGGTCCCATGGATGCTGTGTTTTTGGCTTTAGAGAGTGCAGCTTTCACCTGCGTAGTTGTGATTACAGGGACTCTGCATTCTTCCTGTATAGATATGGGCCCTTTAGGGGGTGAGGGGGGGGAGTTAGCACTGAACCTATCTGCCAGGATGTTGGTAATATCAGTTGGTTCTGTAATTTTCATGCCTTTGTGCTGTATCTCAGAGCAGATCTGGGTGTTGCCATCTAGATTCTTGACATAGCTATAGAATGCTTTGTGGTTGTCCTTGGAATTAGTGGCAACTTTATTTTCGTAGCTAGCTTTGGAGGATCTTATAAGGGATCTCAGCTTCTTACTGAGGCTGACCAGGGAGCTCCTCCACTCATGGGATTTTACTCTCTTTTGCAACAGTTTCTTCCTTCTGTTGTACAGTTTGTTTATGGTAGGGGACCACCAGATTGGCTTCCTTTTTTGGAGGATAGAGTCTTGGTTCTGTTTGGGATAGCACGATCCATGCACTCATGTAGGTGCTTATAGAGCACATTTGTGTAGGATTCAGCAGTTGTAACTGTATTGTCCATCTGCATGGGTGTCATGAAGTTCACTACTTCTGTCTTAAGAAGCATGAAGTTGGATTTAGAGAAATTTCTTACTGTGGTTTCCTTAATGGGGGGTGGGGGTGGGATGTGGATATCAAGGGTGATTAGCTTTTGGTCGGATCGAACCAACGAGGAGTTGACTTCAGGTGTGGAACACTGGTCACTCATGTTGGTAATGACTAGGTCTAGGATATTGTTGCCCCTGGTGGGGGTGTGGATAAGTTGATCTAGGGCATTGGAGTTTATGAATTCCAGAAAGCGTTGTGCTAAGGAGTTAGTACATGAGTAGTTTTCCCAGTTAATGGTGGGGTAAATGAAGTCGCCCATTATTAGGGTGTTTGGTTGAACGCTAATATTTACCAGTACATCAAGAAAAGAGGAGTGGAAATCCTGGGGCATGGTGGGGGATCTGTAGCAAGCTACAATTTGGATTGCAGTTTTACCAAGAGTTAGTTGCACTTGGATAACCTTGGATGCATTATGCTGAGCAACTAGACTAGAGGTGTGGATATCCTTAATGAATATGGACACACCCCCACCTTTGGTGTTTCGGTCCAGGTTATATGGCCGAAAAGTGTGGTATGAGTTATAGCCTGGTAGTGCAGGGGTGCTCTCTGGAGCCTCGAACTAGGTCTCATTCACTGCACAGATATCGATGTTCTCCATTTTAAGGAGTGCCACGAGTGACTGCATTTTGAAATTTAGACATCTAGCATTGAGTAGCATTACCCTCAGTTTTTGCTTACCTGTTCCTGTTATGGTGGTGAATTTGTTACTTGAACCCTTCCTAAAAAAGGCACTATAGTGACAGCAAGAGCCTTAGCCAGTATCCAGAATCCTAGGGGCGACAGGTGCAGGCCATCTGTGGCAAAGCATCGTGGTCTGTCGGCCATGTCATCCCAAGCAGATAGATACTGGATCCCCTTTGAATGACACCAGAAGCTTAGCCAATTGTTGAAATCAATCATTTTGTCCTTGTACTGCGGTATCATTCTGGGCGATGGCAGAATGCTACTCAGGGCTAGGGTCATACCTGCCTGGGCTACAAGATCGCAGAGCTCTTCCATTTCTCTTTTCATGTAGTCCAGGGAGGTACGTCTCAGGTCATTCACACCAACATGGACAATGACAGAGTCATATTTGTACTTGTTGTGGAGTGACCTGAGTGCGTGGGTTATGTGGCGGATCCTGGCACCCGACAGGCAGCTGACAGTAACCTTCTCCTTGTTTAGCCTGGTGAGTGGGACATCAGTGTGCCTGACTATAGAGTCACCTATGACTAGTGTGTTAGGTATGTTGTTTTGCCTTATTGGCTGTGTTTGAGTGGCACACTGAATCTGTGGGCTATGTGTCATTTGAGTTGTGTTGGGGGATGGAGGTTGCTTGTGTTTCTGCTTTGGAGGTCTCTGTTGCTTAGGCAGATTATTATTGAGAGCCTCCGCGAATATTTTTGAGTTTCTATGTGTGGATTTTGGTGGTGTAGACGTAGTGAGACTATGTGATGAGTGTGGTGTGGTGCAAATGTTTACCTTCTCCTCAGGACTGTCAGGTCCAGTCTTGGTTGGTGAGAGCTTTACCTCCAGTTTGGCTAGATAAGTGCATCTCTCACAGGTTGTAGTGTTGGGTGGTAGGAGGAGAGGGTTGTCTGTGTACATGAGGCAATATCTACATTGCCTCAAGATGCCCAGATTCATCAGATAGACAGGGGAAAACAATGGGAGCTGACCCTTGGACATGCTTGAATAAAAAAATATTTTCCTCTAGATAAGTGAGGAAAGTGAGTACAAGAGCTGTTTTCCTCAACGCCAGTGAGAAAAGTAAGTACAAAAACTGTTTTCCTTTAGGTAATGAGGAAGATTGAGTGCTATAGTAATTAGTAGCTTATTTAGTGCTTACAAGTTCTGAACAAGTGCTGAGTATGAATAAGCAAATTTATGTGCTAAAACTAAGAATCTGTATCTGCACTAGATGAGTTACAGGACAGAAACAAGTGCAAATGCAGGCTTTCAAATCAGAAAGTTGAGAGAGATGGAAGATTGCCCAAACGGCCAATAATTACAAATTCTGGACCAGAACCACTCCTTATGTGGTAGACAGGTTACCTAATGCTTACCACTCCCACTGATAAGCTAGAAGGCCTCCCTCCAACACAGAAAGGCTTGGGGGGCTCAGAAGCTTACAAACAGTCCTGGATACAGCAAATCTGTATCTGGAACACTAGTTACAGGAAAGGTAGGAAACAGGCTTACAGTTTTATTTTTTATTTTTTTTGTTTTTTTTACAGAAAAGTAGCAAAAACAGTAGTAAAACCAATTCACATGCAGTGCAAGCTAGCACACTTGAGTATGTAGCAATATTAGACCACACACAGTTTGAAAAATGCAATTAAATTAAAAAGGACTAAAAGCAAGTGCAGAAAGGGTTTATTAGGTAGAATGCGGTACATCAATGAAACAACTCAATTTTTGAGATTTACTATGACAATGGACAAGGATTGCCTTAATTATCTTGATGTCACCATTAAAAAGGATTACAATAACAAAATTTTCACTGCCCACTTGTATAGAAAACCCACTTATCAAACTCGCTCTTATATTTCCATAGCTGGCACCCCTTACACCAAAAGAAAGCTTTGGTGAAGGGGCAGTATGTCAGACTTGCAAGAATGATCTCTGATACCAGAGACTTCTTGCATGAATGTGGTATACTCAAAGAGATGTTGAGCAAGAGAGGGTATCTGGACAACTTTGTTGAGAACATTGTCAGGGAGGTAACAAAGAAGAGCTTGTCTGGGTCATTTCATGCTCTTTTAAACACCAGTACTGGTTTGGTATGAATTCAGGAGCACACCAATGACACTGAATTCAGAAGAGCATTTGTCTTACTTTATAGTATTGATTTTTTTGATATAAGGGACATCGTACAGAAATACTGGAGAGTTTTCAGTATGGATGCTGAGTCCCTTAGGTTGATGGGGGAAAGACCAAGAGTTGTCTATAAGAAAGAGACTTCCCTCAAGGGATTATTGGAAAGGAAAGTACAAAAACCATTACAAGGGCATACTTTCAAATGTGAGTGATGTTCCCAATGTCACTACATGGTTGATTTGGAGGAAATTAAAATCAAGAATTTTGGCACTATTAGACCTTTGAAGAAGTATTATTGTTATTCGAAGGGTGTGGTTTATATTGCATTATGTCAAGTATGTGATGGATTCTATGTGGAAAAACAAAGAGGGCCTTGAGGCAAAGGGTGCAGCAACACATATATGATATGGGGCACAGAAACGAAAACAATGCCCTACTTAAGCATATTAACACCTATCCTATGCACACCTTCAAATTTTGTGCCATTGGCCATGTGGATTTACGACCACGTGAAGGTCCCTCGGATTATTTTTTAGAGTATAAAGAACTGAGGTGGCATATTAAAACCAATGCATGTGAACCACTTGGATTGAATGACAGGATATCATTATGCCCACTATTGAAACTTAAATCTGCTTTTTCATGTAAGGATAAGTAGCAATTACTTGGACTTTTAACTCTGATGTTACTGTTTCATGTTAGGTTTTATCTGTATGTTTTAAGGTGGGCTTTTGTGAGGATATTATGTTGATTTTTTTCAATAGATTATTTGGATCTATATTTTTGGAAAACATTTTGTACAACCTTGTGATATGTTTTTAAACATGGGAGGGGATTGTTGTGATGTGTGTGTTTCAACCAATGAGAGGGCAGACGTGAGTATTTTAAGAGAGTTAATTGACTTGGTTAATATTCTGAAAAAGTCTGTTACCAAGATGAAAGCACTAAATAAAGACAATCTGCTGGATTCTCTTTGCCCTGCACGGCATGCAGGATTAGTGCAGGAGCTCTAGCAGGCAATATGTCTGCCGTGCGATCCAGGAACTGCCTGCAGGGGCATGCACGAGTGCTCCTGCACTAATCCTGCACGGGCTATGCCCCTGTATGCAAATAATCCCATTTGCCAGAGAAATCTATGCAAATGAGGTAATTTTGCAATCCAGGAAGCTTGCATCCGACCGTGCAGGACTAGTGCTTTCTGGAGAAATGTACTCGGTTAGTAACCGAGTACATTTTCGCAAAATCCAAAATGGAGCTGTGACAGCGCCAAACAAAGGCTGCATATCATGTAGTAAGCATGCCAATGGCCAAGTATAAGACCATTGGCATTGCAAACAGTGAAAAAAATACAAAAATCAACTTTTATTTTTATTTTTAGCCGATCTCGGCTGTTTAAGCAAAGGGCAGCGGCGCGCAAACGTGATCGGGGGAAAATAACAAAATGAACCTAAATTAAGCATTCTAACTAAAATCAGTATTCTGCCATGCATGTCAATGGTAGCCAGAAGACAACATGGCCAGTGAGTAGTGGTTGCTAAGGGGGCAGGCTCAGTGTGAGACATGTAACTATGCATTAGCAGGCAATCCTATGCAAATGAGGGGAAGGATAGTGAATCCCAGTTTTCCCCAGCATGTAAGTCAGGTCCCAACAGTGTAAGAGTAGGAATAGCGTGGTGCAAGCCTAGGAGTTAGGTGACATCATGGGGGGGTGTCAGGCATACTGTAAGTGGATTGGAGCCCTGTGGCTCTGGTTTGCTCCTAGCTTAGCACAGCTAAGCTAGGGGGTGTGTCTAAACCTGCCTAGTACTCTTTACAATGCCTAAGCGGGTGTATGCACCACACACTGGGTTTTAAAGGCAGAAAAAAAAGTTAAACCAGGAAATAGCAGCAGTGTGCAGATTTATGCACTCTGTTTGTGCGGCGCGCCCCCGGGCTTAAACAGGAAGGCAATGGGAAGGGAAAACAGCAGTAGGAAGGTAACCAAGGAGAACTAGCATAGCTGGCAGGTGAAATGTAACAGAATCAGCCAATTACACAGGCAGCAGACTAGCCCAGCTGAGAACACTACTATAAACTATGAAAACACCTTCCCCTCTGGTTTTTCCCACACTCTACACCACCAGTGTAAACAAATAGGGAACTTTTAACACTCACAACAGCAAAATGATAGTGGCTGCAATAGCTATCATACAACAACTTCTGGAAGAGGCTGAGGGTGGTGAGGATGTGAATGCTGTCGACCAACCCACAGTGAGGAGACGGAGAAGAGTGTACAGACCCAGGGTAACCTACCAGGAGCTACATGAGCTGGAGATAGTGGAGCACTATAGGATGGACCGGGACCTCCTACAGCAAATTGTTGAGCTGTGCCTGCCACGCCTCACACATAGAACTAACAGATGGGAACCCATCCCAGTGGATACCAAGGTATGTGTAGGCCTAAAAATACTAGCTACAGGTACTTTCCAGAGGCCAACTGGGGATATGATGGGTATTTCACAGGCATCATCATCCAAGGTACTCCACCAGTTCCTGGATGCCATGTCAGCACATGTCGGTGAGCACGTATATTTCCCCAACACCCGTGAGGCGTTGGCCAATAATATGCAACTGTTCCACCAAATAGCAGAATACCCTGAGGTAGTGGGTACTATAGACTGCACGCACATATGCATCAGTTCACCACCCTGTGAGCGGGGTAGGGTCTACATCAACCGCAAGGGCTTCCCCTCCATCAGCTGCCAGGATGTGTGCGATGCCCAGGGCATAATAATGAATGTATGTGCTGGCTGCCCTGAAAGCTGTCATGATTCTTACATCTGGAATCTCTCACAGCTGTACCAGAGATTTACCAATGGGGACATCCCTGATGGTCACCTAGTGGGGGATGCTGGATACGCACTGAAGCCGTGGCTGATGACACCCATCAGAAATGCACACACACCTCCGAACAAGAACTCCATAATGAGGCACATGCACAGAACAGAATTATAGTAGAGCATGTGTTTGGGATGATCAAGTCATGTTCCGTTGCCTGGACACATCCAGTAGAGCCTTGCAGTACTCACCAGCTACATGCACCCAAATTGTCCTTGTATATGCCATGCTGCACAGTATGATCCTGTGGAAACAGCTGCAGCAGAAACAGCATGGGCCAGGGCCACACAGCCCCCCACCATTGCCAAGGCCTGCACAGGCACAGAGTGACTCAGAGGAGGAACAACCTGAGCCTGCCCCAGTAGGGAGAAGGAGGCATGCCCAGTATGCCCTGACCTTGGCAAAGAGGCAACTCATAGCACATACACTGACACAGGAGGGACCCAAGGAATAGCACCTTTCTCTGACTCTCACATACAGTAAAAGGGATGCCAAACATTACACTACCTGTGCTTAACCATGTGTAGGGAGTGTATTATGTGCATCCAACATAGGCAGCCCTGCAACACCACCCTCAATACTGGGACACCCACAAGGTAAGTGACTCTCACATGCCAGTCAAGGGGGTTCACATACCCAACAATAGTCACAGCCAGCAGAACAGATGCAGACAAACACACACAAAGGCTGTGCTATGGCCTCTGAATAAGGCCTATGAGTACCCCCTCAGGCATACACAGACAGACTACAGCAGGTCAGACAGTGGAATGTAATTTCTGAAGGGTAGAAAGTCATAAAATAATATGTAGGTAAATAAAAGCTAAGATATGTAGTACACTGGTATGCCTCTAGTCAGCATGATAGGTAAGACTACAGAATGAAATGGAGTATCCGACCAGTACAGTCCTAGCAAATGTGTACAAGTGTCAGGTGTGCCCCCCCATCCTATGTAGAAATGTAGTAACAGTCAGGTGTGCCACCCCAATCCTGTGTGGAAATGTAGAAAACGTCAGGTGTGCCCCCCCCCCCATCCTACATAGAAATGTAGTAACAGTCAGGTGTGCCCCCCCAATTCTGTTTAGAAATGTAGAAATAGTCAGGTGTGCCCCCCAGTCTTATGGAGAAATGTAGCAACAGTCAGGTGTGCCCCCCCCAATCCTGTGTATGTATATGTATATATATATATATATATATATATATATATATATATATATATATATATATATATGCAGAAATAGATAGGTGTGCCCCCCCCATCCTATGCAGAAATGCAGTAACAATCAATACCAAATGATTGGCGGATACCCTGCAAAGACAGCATGCTACCTGTAGGTGTACAACACAAAGGTCAGCACTGCATTACAAACAACCTGGACTCGAACCATGCATTCAATACAGATGGGCATACTGGGCATGCCCACACACTTAGAGAAATGAAGGCAATGTCAGTCAACAACATACTGAAAGGTCATACTGGGCATGCTCACACACTTAAACACATGAAGGCCATGTCTGCAAACACCAGTGGACCAAACATATCTGGCAGCCGCAGATGTTAGTGCAGACACTCCTCAGTATGCACCACTCATGCTTTGCACACACAGTGGATAGGAATACAAGCATATATGTAAGGACAACACACTATAATAAGCCAAAAGTAGATGTACATAGATGTGTGGAAGAGGGTAACTGCGACAAGGAGCCATCCAGGCCTGTCCCACCCAGCACACGGCCAAAGGGCCACAAACACACAAGGGTCAGATGTCACTCACTGCAGATTCTAGCCACCAGTATCTGTCAGCATTACAGACTATGTGGTGCATGTGCTAGCTGTGCAACATGACTGTACAAGGAAGTAGTCATCTAGCAGCTGTATACATGTACCTGTAAAATATGACCCAGTTTGTGCCCGCATGTGGCATGTCAACCCCTAGATGAATGGGTTATGGCCCATGCACACAGACTGCCTACCCCATAGCCCTACTATGACAAGCATGCTGAGATCATCCACCATGAAATACACGGGTTTTAGCCAGTAATCTCCAGGGCATGTCCTATAACTGTGTACTGCTGTAGTGTGATAAACTAGTTAGGTAGGAGTTCCATTCCCAGACATGGCAACTGTGTGTGTGTCTGTCTGCGTAGAGAGCAATGCTTTTTAGGGTAGTCACACTCCCTACAATTGAAATGCTCTACTTTGGTAAGGCTGCTGATGTCATCCACCTAGAAATGCACCTCTGGGAAGGTTGTAACCCACTAATCTCTGTAGCGCATGCTGTAACTGTGTAGTGCTGTAGTGTGAGAAATTAGTTAGGTAGGCATTCTAATTCCAGACTTGGCAATTGTGCATGTGTGTCTGTGTAGAGAGCAATGCTTTTTATGGTGGTCACACTCCTTACAATTGAAATGCTCTACTTTGGTAAGGCTGCTGATGTCATCAACCTAGAAATACACCTCTGGGAAAAATGTAGACCAGTAATTTACATAGCATGTCCTATAACTGTGTACTGTTGTAGTATGATAAATTAGGTAGGAATTCTAATCCCTCACTTGGCAAGTGTGTGTGTGTTTGCGTGTGTGTCTGTCTGACTCTGTCTGTGTAGAGAGCAATGCTTTTTTGGGTAGTCACACTCACTACAATTTGAATGCCCTACTTTGGCAATCGTGCTGATGTCATCCAATGTGAAATACACCTTTAGGGAAGGAGTTCTCCAGTAATTCCCATTGTGCATCCTATAACAGCATGTACATGCTGACAGTGCACCTTCCCCATGTTCCCCACTGGACACCTACAACACCTGTGGTGCCATCACATGTGACCCACAAAGGACATATCATGCCTGAAAACATGCCCTGGATGGACAGATGCAACTGACACCAAGGAATGCCATTAGTATGCTATTAAAGTAGGTGCAGGATAAACCTGCTGTCCATTACCAGTTCCCACCACAGGTGGCCAAGACTGGCACATCTGATGATAATCTGTGTACACAACATGGGCCAGACACCCCAGGTACAGTTCCACATGTCACTGTACATGCATGTGGGAGGTGGGCACATCCCAGACACCATCCATGTCATGGACTAAGGACCACATTCATGGCAAGCAATGTACAGCATTGGCCACACACAATAGTCACTCATGTGACTGGATGGTGGATACAATACCCACCTGTGTGGGCAAATGCAGAAACTACAGCCCTGAGCCACAATGCAGACCATTGTCATGTGGCCTGATGGCATGGTGTACCCATCACCTAGCCTTGTATAGCCATCGTCGACCACCACACACCCGTTCAGAAATGCACCGATGCATGTCAGTACTGGCACCCTGTGTGCTTGTGTGTGTGTTGTATGATGTGTATGATCACATCCACACTCACTGCAACCCCCACTGGCATACTGAAGCATGTTGTTTGATGTCAGACACCTCCCCATACCCTTTGCCCATATAACCTCTGTTTGACCCATGAGGTGCATGTGATACCTGCACAGTAATGTGTTGTGGCAATCTCAGTAGTGATGAGCTGTATCCATGGCCCTGCCAAGTGTGTCAATGTGTGTGCATCCCTGTGAGAGTGTGGCTGTGTTGATGCTGGCAGCTGTTCATGCGGACAGGCATGTGTACTTCACCTACCATATAGCTACCATATCCCTGTTGCAGATGTCACTCATCATCACATATATGTTCTGAGGGCTCCACAGCAGGTAACCTATGTGGCACATCCAATGACTGCATAGAACTGTGATAGCACTACATAGTCATCAGGGGTTTGATACACTGTGGTGGTAGGTGTGTGACACAAACATGCTTATGTTTTACTCTTCCACCCCTTCCTGACTTGTCTTTGCCTCTTTCTGCCTCTCTCACTCCCTCACTGGTGGATGTGGAGACCTACACCTGCTTTGTTTATGCAGCAGCATGTGCATTTTAAGTGATGTTCGTGATCAGCTGATGGCCTCTGCACAAATTGCAGCCCTCCTCTAGCTGATTGCATATGGAACAGCTGTGGTAACATTCCCATAGCCAAGTGCATGGAAACACACTCCAATAACTAGGAACATCATGTTGGTGTTGGTCCTTTTCATTCACTGTAAGGAGGAACTCGACCTGTTGTTTGGCAAACAGCATCTCAGATGGATTGGGGATTTACCTTTAACAACATACACTGTGGAAACAGGCCAACACACTGGAGGGGGGTGTTCCTGACCTGACTACAGACTGTAAGTGTTGCTATACTGCATTTGGAGTAATGTTGATTTAACAGGGTGTGTGCGGATATGGCTGCCTACATGTATTAATACCTGCCATGTCAGTTCTATGTTTATGGGAACTCCCCATCTGTAGGGTCATCTGCAGACTGGGTGCAGTGTGTGGTGCCTTTGGTTTCATGTGTTACCCACAGAGCATGTATCTGTGAACTGCAGATGGTAGTGTAAGGATTGCAGTCTGTAGATGATGAAAGCCATGACAGTTACTGACTTCATATCTCTCATAGGACATATGTTGTGACAAACACTGTTACAACAGTAAATGTATGAGGCTATCACAGCAGCATGTCAATATTGGCCCTGTGTATGTGCTTCCAGCGACAACTCTGTCAACCTTTGTACATATGTCATGCATTAAGAGATGCATATGTGCTGTACACCATAATTAGTGTCATCATATCTGCTAACAAGCCAGTGAGATATCAGACTGCTACACATGTTATGTACAGTAGGGGTTATATTTGATGACATAACCTGGACATTCTGTGGTTGTCTTTACAGTACTGAGGTCTGTGTACTTACGGTGAATGTTGACAGTGTATGTATATTTAATATGCACCTTGGCCTGTGTACAGACTGTGGTAGATGTCATCGTTCTAGGTCCCATCCTATCTGATGTTACATGCTGCTCCACTGTATGTTACTATATTGGCTTACATGTTTGTAAGGCCATACACACACATGTCTCATACCACAGACAGGCATCAGATCACACTGTCTAGTGGCTCAGCATATGTAGGGTTAGTGTGTGAGTGGCACATAAGAGGATGGCGTTGAACAGATATTCCATATACTGTAATATTATGCTAGCTTACCATGTGTGGCTGTGGCTATGTTCACATTGGTTGTGGTTATGCATTTTCACACAGGTGTATCTTACCCTGTGCTGTGACATACCTGTAGAGCCTGCTATATATGCAGGTATGTGTGCATTCCCCCATAGGAGATGTAGGCCAGTGTTGAGCCAGTCTGCCTGTAGCCTGCACAGTGCTTTGTTACATGCCTAGCAGCTTAGTGTACTTACCCAGTGAGATGTCTTGTAAAGATACTTGCCAGATATACTGCTGCCGGGCCTCACTTAACAGTCATGTATATCAGACAGAGTGGTAGGATGCTGTACAGATGTATGTCAATATCTAGTGGGTAGCATGTGGCCATGGCCACATACTACAGATGTATGTCAATATCTAGTGGGTAGTATGTGGCCATAGCACCTCTGTAACAGCAGTTATTATGTGTCAGGACAGACAGGGGTGTGTGAATGCATAACCTATGGGGGTGAATGTATACCAGTCGTTATGTGTTATACCCATCTACATGGCTGTTAACACCCATATTGTCAGGCTTGGTCCACATGTTCTGCACTAAGGGGTTCTGTGTATACCTCTGGACTGTACAGTGTGTGTCACAATGTCCACATCTATTGTTCAATATCCCTGCTGTAGTCCACAGGAGCATTACGTGCTTGCAGCTGTACTATACTATGATGTCCTTAGGATGTCTGTCAGTAGTCAATGGCGTACATGTGAAAAGGAGATGAGACCTCCCATACACACCATGTCTGTGAAGACAATCCCTATTACAGTAGCAATAGCCTACTAATATACCTGCTATACATACCTGACATCCCCTTCCACTACGAAGTTGGGATTATAGGGGCTGAGGTAGGGCTACACCCCATGTTCAGGACATATGGTGAGTATATATGTACATATGATTATCCAGACATCTATATAGATAACTACACATGTACATATCAACATGTATAGATGGGTGTGTATATGTACATGGATATGCATATACACACCCGGATATATACATATACAGAGCATTATATGTCTACACATATACAGATAGTGATACCTATGCACATATATGTACACCATACTGCCATTCCTGCTAGCAGTCCACTGCTGTTGTATCCCCCACACATACGGTGGGGCTGGGGCCATATATGTGTGGGCTTCACCTACACAATACATGTGTGCCCATATGCACTCCAGAGGCCAGTGTATGTAACAGTGGTATATGGCCCTGTATTATTAAGTCTGGGGGGGATGCACTATACATAACCTAGGCTGTTACAAAATGTGGGGCTATCAGGGGTGAGCTGTCTTAATGTATCTGGATGTACAGTACCATACATTTCACCTATCTTGACATTACTTACATGAAGTGGGTTACTGCAGGCCTACTGCCTCCTGCCATACAGAGTGTTCTGTTTGCCAGTGTGCCTGTGATGGTGTCAGTTATGCCTTGTTATATAACAGTTACATCCCATTTGGTTCACTGAAATCTTTACCACCTAGTGATTGTGTACAGAGTGTAGATGGAGGCTGCTGAAGTACGCACCTGCATCACTTACTGTTGATTGTGTGGTATCCTGTGGCCCAGTCTGTCTTTACTATTGTACGATTTGAAGAGCTTGGCCTGGACAGCAACAGTTGTGGACCTTTCCAGACTACTGTATTAGTATAACTGTTGCACAGTAGCATTACTCTGTTTATATGGATGTCAGTGTCTGAACAGCTATATGACATGGCATATAAATCTGTAATATTACATAAATAAAGGTTTTCTATTTCTGAAAACCTGTGTGTGGTGTTTTATCCTATGACCTCTCTGTGGGTATATGTTGCAGAAAACGAATCTCATTTGTATGGGTGGCTCAACCAGTATCCAGTTGTTAGGGTGTTAACTGTAGGCATAGTGGCTGTTCCATATTGTGTGCACCTACTACATAAGTATCTTACTGTACATATCTCTGCGTGTGTATCTGTAGTCACATGTATGTCTATATATATGTATATATATATATATATATATATATATATATATATATATATATATATATATATGTGTGTGTGTGTGTGTGTATCTGTATCTGCATATATGTGTCTGTGTATATGTATCCTGGGGATGTTGATAGCTTCCACATTTTACATTTCCTATGGGAGCCAGACTGTACTGCATGATATGTTACCAATACCAGCCTGACATCATACAGATGGGATGTAGTACTTTTAACATTTTGTGCTCACGTCATGTCAGGACCTGGTTATGGGATCTGCAACACTTGGTAGTGTATTGCAGGGCGGACGTGTTTGGTTGTGGGTGGTTGGGTATACCTATTCGTACAAGACGTATATTGTTTGGGGCCTCTCAACTCCTTTAACGGTGCATGTGGACATATATGATTTAGTTAATCTCCCATTGATATCTACACATGTATGTCCATATATACCTATATGGATATATACATATATATATATATATATATATATATATATATATATATATATATATATATATGGTTCCCTATTAGAATCCCGAAACACTATAAGCCTGAAAGTCAAAATCCTGAAAACTAATGACTGAAAATGCAAAATCTCGAAAATGCAAAATCCTGAAAGTCAAAATCCTGAAAACACAAATAATGCAAATATGTCACTATAAAGACACTAATATCTACCAACTGACCCTGACCCTAACCCTAACCCTAAGGTCCGTCACTATCGCACACTCACCTGACCCATGCCCTAACCCTAACTCACTTAAACTGCCCCTAACCCCAATATTTGTCACTATTGCATACATGCCTAACCTGCGCCCTAACCCTAACTCACTTATACCGCCTCTAACCCTAACATAAAACCAACCGCACACTCACCTGGACCCAACGCATGACCTAACACCACAGGGCTAACAATAGCAAAGCCACAATGACGTCAGTATGTCCATTTTGTGTTTTCAGGATTTTGACTTTCAGGATTTTGCATTTTCGAGATTTTGCATTTTCAGTCATTAGTTTTCAGGATTTTGACTTTCAGGCTTATAGTGTTTCAGGATTCTAATAGGGAACCATATATATATATATATATATATATATATATATATATATATATATATATATCTGCTTACATATATATAACTGTGTCTGTATATACCTACATAGATATATATCTCCTTACATATATGTAACTTGCTGCTTATATGTAGACATATAGGTGTATATATATATATATATATATATATATATATATATATATATATATATATATATATATATATATATATGTGTGCATGTGTGCTGATGTAGGCATTCACATTAATATATGTTCATTTATATTTATAATGTATATAGATATTTTGTATCTGTTTAGATATTAATATATTTACACACACACATACATCTGAATGTTAGAATACATTCTCTGTACTGTTGAATGACTGGGCTGGATGATATGTTTTTGATAACATCAGGGTTATGTATATTTAGCATGCCTTAGTGGTAAATCAGTTTGTCTATGGTGTGCAGGGTCATGGGTTTGAGTCTTGCAGAGGCTGTTTATTTTGTTGCTGGGCAGATCAAGGGCCATTGAATATGGAGTCATTAAGGCACTTTAAAGCAGTTGTAAGCGGGTTTGCACGTGTTTGCATGGAGGTAAGCACTGCTAACTTCCGGTTACAGTTTCTTATACCCAGTTAGCTTCTAAATTGCTTAACCAGTGTAGGGATTGCTTACCCCCATGCAAACAGGCTTAGACTCACTTATTGCTGCTTAGAAGTGCTTATTTCCTGCTTACCCCTGCACTAATTTCTTTAAAAGAAAAGAAAAAAGGGTTGATAGGAAAGTGGTAAAAAAGGGGCACAAATGGGGAAAGACAGTAGGGAAATAGCTAGAGATGTGCAGGAAGGGTGTAGGGAAGGTTCATAGTTTCATAGGTTCATAGGGTGATACTAGACTATCTGCCCTAGGGCATTTATAAGCCTAGCCAGAGTGTGTTTGGCTTTCACCACCCTTTTAGATTAGTTGACTGTGCCTCTGTATAGTAGGTCACAGAAGATAGCCCTTTTAAGGTTAGTTTACTGTGCCTCTGTCTAGTAGGGACACAGAAGAGATCCCAAGGGTAAACCTACGATCTCCCATCCACTCGTCAAGATTTCTCTTGAAGAGGGCCATTGAGGGGCTCTGCCTAACATGGATTGGGATTTTGTTCCAGAGGGAGGGGAGCCTCTGGGATATGAATCTGTCCCTCCAGCATTTCCTATTTATTTCTGTGCTGAGGTTTAAGTCCCTGGAGCATGTAGCTCTAAGGGATTTGCATTTCCTGAGGTGCAGCATGTCCATTAATTCTGGTTTGGGCATGGCTTTATATGTCAGGCACTGATCGCCTCTGAATAGGTGGTAAGCAACTGAGTAGAGCTGGAGTTTCTTTAGCCTAACTGCGTAGGGCAGCTGTTTGAGTCCCTTGATCCTCTTGGTGAGGTACTTTTGGGGTCTTTCCAGTTGCTGCAGGTGTCGGGTAAGGTACATCCCAAATGGGGCATTGTATTCAATTATGGGCCTGATGATATATATAATGTTCATAGCTGCCCATTTCTTCTACAGCAACAGCTGTGCATATAAACTGAATTTAGAGGTAGATTTGGACATTCAAACCCCTGGGAGAGGGGTAAGGACAACAATAATAAGTGATGATGCCAATTAGACCAGATTACATGTGTCCAGTGGACATGTGTGTGAAATGGACAGCTATGTATGGGGCAAGATTTTTTTGTGGGAACCGATTGCCCTTTTTTCTTTTTTTCAGGTGAGAGTGGGATGTTGGGGAGGGGTAGTAGGTATATTTGGGGAGGTAGGTTGGGTAGGTTAACAGACAAGACAACCAAAACACATACAGGGGTGGTATATGACACATGTGGGTGGTAAACATCATGATAGGGGGGGTGTTGGGATATCAGAAGCCCACAAGTCCCCTAGTAGTAACAGTGGGACTGAGGTTCCCACCCATGGGCAGTCATCACTGCACCTTCACAGCCCCAATGGTGGTTGTGCTGGGGTCTGAGCCGCAGTGCCAGGCTGACTCTCTAATCATGACATGTGGCCCTTGCGCTGTCATAGAAGATTACCAAACTGCTAGTTGATCGCTCTATGCACCACGACCCCGACCAGGCGACAGGTGACAGGTGCCTGTCTGTGCCCACTCTCGGGGGGCAAGTCCCATCCCCTGAGGCAGTTCCACCCAAAGGTGGTGCAGGACCAATGGACGGGGAGGTCCAGGGTTGGGCCCCAGACATGCTGGAGCCCGGTGCCATGGCCATCTGAGGTGGGACAGGTGGGTCTGCTGCGACCGGCCTTCCCAAGCATGCTATAGTGTTTAGATTTCATCATCAAATATGGGTTAGTAATAGTCAACACATTCCAGGGTTGGGTATAACAGCATGCATAAATATTCCCATTAACCCAGACACCAGATACAGAACAGTTGCATAGCAAACAGAACACATGCATATGTGGGATCACAGTGGTGATAAGAACAGCATGCAGGTACATTGATGGCACCATGCCACCAATGTTGGAATTATTCCATATAGCACATGTATGGGAACCATGAAATTATTTATCAAACAAATGGACATTATCAGTCAGTACATACCAGTTGGGGTGGGTATGTTGATTATTGTTGAAGATATGGTGCGGGGGGGGAGATGTCAATTAACAACTAGTATATTCCTGTAGGCCACATTACTTTCCTAGTCAGTGCTGTTATCTGTACCTTACAAGTCTTACTACACTACCCTATAGCCTTAGTTTGGTCAGTGATATGGCTGTTGTCATCATTACACATGAACCAGATTTACCTGCAGTATACACCTCTTACCTGGTATACCTGTGGAGGTAATGTTTGTTAACACTTACTAACTGTTTCTACACATATTCCCGGATTGTTGTTTTCACATAGCTATCCAACTCTTTCTGCACAGACTCTGTCCATGTGTTGACCACATGCTGGTGTGCCGGAACATATATAGAATATTGCCCACTTCAACCTTTAGTGACCTGACACACACATATACATGCTTTCCTACACAGTTATATTGTGTAGCACAGTGTGGGTGTCAGTGACCACTGATACTTTATTATTCAGAGAAACTGCAATACCCACAATCCCCTACAATACCAGATTGAACAGTACCAGTACAGGTTATATTGGTCTGTATTTCTCAGCACAGTGTTCGTACCCAACGTGGGAGCACTGTGGGAGCAATGTTTGTTAGCACTACCTGACTGTTGCCACACAAAGTTCTGGGTTACACATTAGTATTATGCACATACATCTCACTCTGTTACTGTACACACTCTGGTCACAGCTTGACAACATGGGAGTGTAGATAGGACATACTTGAAATATTACTCTCCTAACAGTTTTGGGGGTTGCTACAGTGACAGGTGTGTTCTCATGATGGTTGACAATCACTTGCATTCCCTGTTTGCTGGCTACACATCTGGGACCATCCCACTACTTTCCAGGTGGACAAGGGGACAGGCAGCAGATATGGGCACATATACTGGACATTCTGGCCTCATGTGTACAGTTGTGGGGTATGAATCTGTATGCAGTCTAATTCCACTCCCAGGATTCATATCATGGCTGTGTGCTACAATTAAACACTGTCCATCACAGTTGTGTCTGCTATATTGATACTGCTGTATATCTCCAATCTGCTTTCTGTCTTATTAATCTCTTGTGCTTATGCATTCTGACCTTGTATAACAACACTCTTATACAGATTTTCTAGACAGTTTTATGTTGTTCATCAGTGTGGGTGATAGTGATGTGTAATACCTCATTATTCAGAGCAACTGCATATCATTGTTGTATTTCTGGACACAGTGTTGGTATCTGACAGACCTGTGGGATGAAGGTTTATTAGCACTACCTTACTACCTGAATGTTCCCACATACAGTACCAGGTTCCACATTACTATTATGTACATACATCTCACTCTGTTACTGTACACACTCTAACCACAGCTTAACAAGTTGGGGTGTAAATGGGACATACATGGCTTCTTAGTCACATAAGGTATTTGGGAGTTGCTAGTGTGCCAGGTTTGTTGTCATAGATGTGTGTGATTCAGTTATATTTCCTGTTTGCTGCCTATACGTCTGGGATCATCACACCGATTTCCTAGGGGGACAGGTTGATAGGTTGATAGGCAATAGATATGGGCAACTTTAATAGACATTCTGGACATATCTGTACAGTTGTGGGGTATGATTCTGTATGCAGAGTACTACCACTGGCAGGATTTGAACCATGGCTGTGTGTGCTAAAAAAACAACAGTTCACATCTCAGTTGCATGTGCTATTCAGTTTTTATTGTTTGTATTTTCCCTGTTTACTGTCTATGTGTCTCTCAGTTGTACTAAATGGCCTCTGGGGATTACACCTGTCATATACAGGCATTCCTACACATTCGATTTATGGTGCATGGTGTGGGTAACAGTGCTTAATACAACAGTACTATTACATGATTGCAAATCTACATTACCATATGATACCAGAATATTCACATGCAGTCCAGCAGTTAGACCTGTTTTGTCAGGATATTACCCTTTTATTGACATACAAACAATATGAGACTCTTCCTGCCATATTCTCTAGTGTATGCAGTATTTGCCTTGAACAATACAGGTTTTATACCTAGCAATTAATTTACTACTACTTTTATTTTTATTTCCTATGACAGTAAATGCATGAGTATTGCTGACCTGCCTCATGTCGCAACCTTGCCAGGTGGCTAATGTGGGCCTCGTGGTTCACAGCCCGCTCCGTTGCAGCTGTGGAGGACATAAGAGGAATATTTAGCCATACCTATCCAAGATATACCTGAGCTGGTAATCATTACACACATACTGGAACATCCCCTGATGCTCTAGCCTCTTGGAGCCACTCCTCCAAGAGGCCCCCCCTTCTGCCGCTTCAGGTCGGCATAGTGGTGCCTGACCTGCTCACCAGTTTGTGGTATGCCAGTGGCACTGGTGAGGTCACGGGTGAGATGGTCTCAGCCCACTGCCTTATATTGGGAGCCCTGGTACTGGTTCTGCGCCCGGAAGGACAATCTTTCTCCCCTTACTGCCATAGTACCTGCAAGGGGAAGCTACAACCAGTTATGAGATGTATTGCCACCTCTTGGGTTTAAGTAGGGCCGATTTCCTGCACTTTTCTGTGATTGGCCGGTTTTGAAAAGGCTTATCTGTGGCACTGGGCACAATGAGTTAGCTGATCTACACATTGCTCACACCTCCTAAGCTGGCCTGTGCAATGCTTAGCATTGCTTACATTAGACTTTCATTATAATGCCTTTTTGGAATTGTGTTATTATTCATTACACCTTATATGTATGCCTGGTATACCTGATTGATGTGTACTTACAGTCTGTGGGGTCCTTGCATTTTATTGGGGACTTCAACACTTCATGTCTGGGCTTACTGCTGTAGTCCAGTTCACATATTTATGTTATGTAGTGGGTTATGGCACATATGACTGTATACTGATGCCTTTCACAGGTTCAGTTTGGTTATACTGTGGTGAGGACTTGTTTGCTACTACCTCATTCTTTTGTAGTTCTGTGACAGATTGGTGGAAAACTACTGGGACTATGGTGTATAGGGTCCTGGGTGAGACCGGAATGGCTGTTTATTTTGTTGATGGGCAGAACAAGGGCCGTTGGATACAGAGTGATTAAGGCACTTTTGAGCAGTTGTAAGTGGGTTTGCGTGACAGTAAGCACTGCTAACCTGCCGTTACATCTGCTTACAGAGAGCTAGCTTTAGCATTGCTTAGCCAGTGTAGGCATTGCTTACCGCCGTGCAAACGGCCTTAAGACCGCTTACTAGTGCTTAAATATGCTTACTACTGCTTATTTGTGCTTAAACCTGCTTACTAGTGCCTTATTCATTATGACACTGACACCTCACATGTGCATTTACTGCAGCACTCCAGTTCATAAATATATGTTATTTAGTGGGTTATAGAACAAAAATATTGGTCATAACTTGCTTTTCCATGTATAATGGAATGTGCTGTAGTGGGACTCGAACAAGGAATGCTTGGTTGTAAGGCAAATGCTCTGCCACTACACTATTACTATGCTACTTCATTGCATATATCTTCCTTGTTATTCTCTTCAACCTTTTAAGCTGCTTTAACCGTAGCTAAGCGATGGGCACACCCGCATACCTACGTTAGCTGTAATTGGATTTAAAAAAAAAAAAAAGGGTTTCTTCATTTTCTTTCTACATTCTGTTGCTGTTATACACAAGGGGGGCTGTTGGTGAGGATATAAAGTCACCTCTGAGTGGTCTCGCTCATTGCCTACCCCTTTCTGCTGTTCTACATTGCAGGGGCATGTTTATTCTGAGAGCTCTGCTCTCAGACACGCCCCCTGCACTCTTACAAGCTCCGTGTTAACCTAGGAGCTCGAGCAGCATGCCACATTAATATGCATGGCGCGCTACTGTCCTGTTCCTAAATGGTCGCTTCCGTGCAGGACCAAGCTAGTCCTGCATGGAAGATTAGTAAATCCGGGGGAATGTGGAGTGGTACTTTTGGTCTTCTGTGGTTTCTTGCATCATTTGCTTCAAACTTAGAAAGTTGATAGAATAACAGATTTTGCATTAGCATTAATTTTTTGAAGGGGATGAAGTTGAAAGTCGAATGTCTGTTATTTTCTAACTTCAATCTTTAATGATTTGCCACTAACTTGCCAGCAAATCAGAATTTTATGAAAAATGGACCAAAAATATGAAGCAAAAATCTGTACAGCTGAGAGGTATGGTAGTAAGGTAGAATTATCTATGTAGTACAGCTTGCTCAGTTCCTTGTGCAGATGGTGCTGAGATTGCCCTGACCTCTGACTTGGACTGCTTATGTCTGACACACATAATGAGCAGGCGATGCATGCTTTTGGCAAATACATTTTTTTCTTTGTACTGTAGGATTGCAAGTTTTCATTTGTGTCTTAATTATCTTTCAATAGCCATAAGGTTGTATAGATTTCTTGATCTACCTGTGCAGGTGATGCTGACACTACCCTAAATTCTGTAGGATTGTGCGACATGGATCTGCTAATGCCTGATGCCTGATGCACAGTGTGGCAAGAAAATACATAATATGTATGGAAGTAAATATTTGTATTCCATTTGAATGCATCATAGCTGGCTTTGTCTGTATTTACTGCATATAGCATTCATTGTTATGATATTCTTGTATAGATAATCATAACTAGATTTTGCTTAATGCTTACTTCGGTTTATGTATTGTATTATGTGTTCATTACAAGGTTCATCATTCCTCTTTGTTTGAGTCACTGAGAATGTTGGAGCCTGGTGTTGCCTATGTCTGATGCTCACAGTAGCCATCTGCTGAATGGTTAAGCAAAGCCTGATTTGTTAGTATGCATCAGTGTTGCTGTCTGTGCCTGATTAGCTCTTTTGTTTAAGTACTAAGTGTATGTGCAGTTCACTGGTGGCATATTGTGCATGTCTCTATCTACCATGATCATCCACAGCTGCATGTTCCTCATTGGACCCCTCATCTGTGTTGGCTGGCCCCGTCTGTGGTGCTGGTAACTGTGATCCCTATCCTGGTGCACCCTGCTGCAACTGCTTTCTAAGTATAATGTTTGTAAGATGGCACAATCAGTCAGTATTTTGGCAGAGGTGGCAGTGTCATATTGCGGTGCACCTCCAAATGTATCTAGACAGCATAATTGTGATTTCAACAGCCAAAATACATGCTGAATGATGTTTCTAGTCTGCATATGCAATGTTGCAACCTAGTTCAGTAGGGTTGTGTGGGTTTCTCATAGGACCCAAGGTTCTATAGTATATCCTGCATCCCCCACTAGATGTCTTTGTGGAAAACTGCTCCTAGAAAACCATTGGTACAGTTTGTAGGTATGCCATTTGTGGGAGTTGTGGAAAATGCCAGGGTGACCTGCACACATTATAGACAGTACCTTGTACATTACAGACCACCTAATGTTGTGATAGCTTTTACTGTTCACATGCCTCCTTCTCAGTTCATCAGGTGAGTCTTTTATTTCAATGTGGATGCAGTCACATGGCACCCAGTACCTCAGGGAAATGGGCAATGGCATACCATTGCCCTGAAGAACTGGCAGAGCATTCTTGAGGTGTAGGCCTGTGAAGCCCATAATATGTCCCCCTGTAGGTTGCTGAAAAGTCCCTGTAACTAGTATAAATAAAGCTACATATACCTTATTTTTTCACTGGAATGGGTTTTTCGATGATTCCTATGGGGCCTTATGTGAGGATGGCAGATGCCCACTATTTCCTCTATCGTAGCCCTGTCTACCATGTAGCACTGTAATATTTCAATTTCTTGTAGTCCATGGTAAGTCAAACATGGTCTGAACACTCTGCCTTCTAGGCTAAGGTTGGGCAGCAGAAGCAGCAGCAGCTTGTATGAGGCCCTGTTATAGATACTGGTTTATAATATCTATGACAACCCTAACATTTTTTTTTTAATTCTTCTGTGCCTGTATTCCAGCATAGGTCCATAGATGTGTACTAGGCTAATGACTACAAAGGCTCTTTTAAGCCTAGACATGCATTCCAAATCTCTGACAGGTTCTGGTACTCTTGATAAGTGTAAGCAGGAGCTTGGGAGATGAAGCATTTACAAGCAGAGGCCTAGGATATGAAACATTTAAAGGCTGCCTGTGTCCATTAGAGACATAGGTGCCAAACCAGGGATGCATTTCCTGTTCCCCATCCAATTATCCAAGTTACACCTGAATTGGGCTAGGGAAGAAATCTGCTTCACATGGATAGGGAACCTGTTTCAGCAAAGGAGTAGTCTCTGGGGCACATACCTGTCTCTACTGCAGGTCCTATTTATATGACAGTCAAGGTTTAAGTCTTTAGAATGGGCAATTCTGGTGTTGTTTGTTTTGCAGATATGCAGGAAGTCCATAACGGTGGGATCTGACAATGCTTTGTATGCCAGGCATTGATCTCCCTCAACAGCCTGTAGGAGACAGAATACAGGGATAGAGCTTTGAGGTAGTCTGCACAGGACATGTTACTTATGCCCTGTATTCTTTTAGTGAGGAACCTCTATGGACATTCCAGCTGTTGGATGTGCCTGATTAGGTACATACCACTGGGGGCATTGTACTCAATGATAGGTCTGATGAATAGCAAATACAGTAGAACAATGACTTCACTAGACCTAGATGCCATACCTTTGTTTATAAGTTGTGCAACATAGAATGATTTCTCGCTGTTGTAGACAATTATGGACAAAGACTAGATTACTGTCTATGTGTGTCCCCAAGTCCCTGACTACTGGGTCATCTGTTAGGGGTGTGTTGTCAATATGATAATTAACAGGGGTAGATGACTCCCTGAAGGATGCTATTATGCATTTCTTGGCATTTAGTTTTAGTCCATGGCTCTGACAAAAGGTATTTGTCTGTGTCAGCCCTTACTGGAGAACATTTGTGTCAGTGGGGGATTCTATGGCTGCTCCTAAATTGCAATCATCTGCAAATGTAGTCAGCTAGAGGACCTTGAAATTTCCCTTGACTTCAGAGAAGTAAATGCCAAAAAGGATCACTTCCAGGGCCGATCCCTGCAGGACTCCACTTATGACTGGCCTCTTTATAGGGATGGACTTCCCAATTCTAAGTTCCTGGGTCCTGTCTGTGAGCCAGCTGGCTGTTCACCAGGTGAAATAAAGGTTTCCAGCTAACTACTTGAGTTCTTCCACATGTATTGGACTTCAGTGCTAAAGTGAGAACATGTTCATGTTTATTTTACATGTTTCTGAATCACTCCTCCATGATTATTTTGGTATAGCATGCCTGATTATAAGGTCAATAGCATATTCGGCTGTTAACCCTTATTTTGTTGCCAGCCTTGACATGCAATGCTGTTTTCTGAATTGCAAACTGCTCAATGCTACTCATTGCTCATACACTCAGCTTGATGAGCAGATATTCATGAATCCCGGCAAAAAGTGCAGAGATCTCTCAAGTCACATGCTGCAGTCTAATTCTTCTCAACTCAGCTGTTCTTTTTACATAAACTATCTGGTTCATATCTTTTCTTACAGACTACAAATACAACCAAGCAGGAAAAGTCATGGATTCTACATTTGAATGGCAACTCAGTCTGTGTGCCATTTTACATCCTATGGATGATTGCCAGGATTTTCAACAGAAGACAGAAATTTGTAACTTTACAACTTCAATTGCATATATTTTCTTTTTTACATTCATAGAAAAAAGTCAGATGTTCATAGATCTTTTTTTGTCACGGAAACACACATTTGTCAGATTCAGTCACATGTTTTAGTTTACCTGTTGCATTTTATACAGTTCAGCTGACATATATGTCACATTCTGGTTCAGAAATCAGTGGAATATTTATATATAAACCTCACACCTCTCCCTCTTCTAGATCTCAAGTGAGTTTTCACGAGCCACCTTTAATAAAATTAAAGGCTGAGAATATGGAGAACTCTTCTGGTACAAGACTCAGTTCATTGCCTTAAAAGCTGTCCGAGTAATCAGCCTTCATAATAGTGTTAGGCCATGTCTGAATAATCTCTACTTTGGCAGGGTCTGGATGAGTCTTACGGCCACCCACTCTGACACAGATAAGCGTGTCCCCAAACAGCTGTAATACTGTCTGGATCTGCAGAATTTGGTTAGGAGATATCTATTGTGAAAGAGCTACCTCATTCATTAAGGTGTCAGACTGAGCCTCACTGAGAAGGTTTACCACACGATTCATCCTGATTCTTTTTGCAAGCTCCTACAGATGCTGTGTACCAGTTCCTCTTTATCATGCTAGGGGTTCATCATGTTAACAAGGTGCAATTTCTGCTTCTGTTTTTGCTTTCTGCCTGGCAGCTCTACAGTGTTGGTAACATCACTTATCTTTCTCGCAGTATTGCTCGTACCCTCCCAAACTGCCTGCAGTTCACTGTGTCTAACAAAAATAAGTAACATCACTTCCTGCCAAATAGAATATTCTGTGGTAATGGCTGACTGGTCATACCAGATCGTTTGCCACTGCTCTGCTTTTGCTAGGTGGTGTTGTGTCATCTTTATGAGATTCCTGAACATGGTCCTGAAGTTTAGGATATATTCCACAAGGAATTTTTTGGTGGGAATGTCTCACTCACCCATTCATCATAAATTACATCCAGCCTCCCCACCTCATCCTTTGATGATACAGCAACTCAAAGGGTGAAACTACTGTAGATTCTGGGGACAAATCTCTTTATGCAAAGAGGAGATGGGGCAGGTACCTTTCTCTCACTTTCACTTGAACTGGTCTGTGAATGCCCATAACGTAGTCTATAGTGTAGATTTCAACTTGTACCACAGGCCATTGGTCTGTGGATAGTAGGGAGTAGTCTTTAAATGCTTTACCCCATAATGTTTTCTCAAACAGGTCAGCATGTCTGACATGAAACTGGCACCTCTAACTGTCAGTATTTATGTTGAGAAATCTACCCTGCTGAAAATTTCTAACAGAACATCTGTCACCTCCTCTGCCTCAACAGCCACTTCCCCAGGACATCTAGTAACACAGATTACAACTAGATGGATATACTTCTTACCTTCAGAGTTTGAAGTACTGAGAGGCTCCACACTGTTCATAGCTACTGTCTGACATGATATCTCAATAACAGAAGAAAGCATCAAAGCTGCTTTAGCTTTATGTGCTGCCTTGCCAACTCTCTAGTACTGTTTGGCTGTCTTGCCGTACTCTTGACATCATTTGCAATACCTTGCCCATAATCATTCTGAATAAGTCTTCTTTCTGTAAACTTTATGCCCATATGAATTGAGAAGGGAATATCATGGGCTATGGCCAGTAAGGTCTATATTACCACAGCGAAAAACCCTATGCGCGAATACCGAAACATCGACCCCTATACAGCAAACTGTGAAAATCCCGAACGCACTAAACCGTGAAAAAAAAATATCGAACTGTCATAGTCAGCCAACCCCACCACCCGCTACATACTATCTACCCAAACAAAATAAACAAACCACATACATACACTAACCAAACTCTACTTCTAACCTAAACTAAAGCACCAAAACCGTACCTCCAACACTACACTAAACCCCACAAACACAACTATCTATGCACTCTCCTTAACCCCTCCCTAACCCTAAGGTCCATAACTACCTCACACATCCCCTACAGACATACACCTAAACAAAATAAATAATACACATACATACACTTAAAAAAACCTACACTTAACACTACATTAACTCTTACATACATTACCTATCTATGCACTTACCTTAACCCAAATCCTAACACTAAAGTCCTATTTATTGCACACTTACCTTACGGAGCTATACCACAGACGGGCCAACCAAAACAAATCGACATTTTGAAATTCGTGGTTTTGAATGTTTGGGATTTACGTACTTCTCACAATATGGTTTGATGTCTTTGTATTCACCTAAAGGGATTTTCGATAGTGTAATAGGAACCCGGTCAGTAGTGACCATCAACAAGCCCTTGGTACTGTCAACTGCTGTAACACTTCTCCTTCTAGTCCTCCTTCTGGAGTCCATTCTGTGTTCAATAAAACTTTATCTCAGTATATGGACTTCCCCTGTCCTTGAAGGGAGTAGCCAAAGAGGCTCCTGATTCTCAAGTCCTGTGAAGTAGGGTCCGAGAGTTGAACCTGTTTCATCTCTTCCTTTGTAACTTTTCCCAGCTCTCCCTCCAAATTAAGTCTGGCATTTGCTGATGGTGCTGCTTCAGATTCGTGCTTGCAACTACTATATAACTTTCTCTTGAAGTAACTCTTTCCTAAAGAAGTCCAGAACCTTTTGATTGCTGTAGCTGAGATTCAGTTTCACTACTGCTAACTAGCCCCCCTCTTGAAATAGCTATACCACCATTCTCAGTTGGAGGTGAAGGCACTGTCTGGGTCTCTCCCACTGCTGCCTTTCCACATGCTTATTCCACGCACATGAGGTACTGCATTGTCAAAATCATGCCTTATTAAAACATCCACTGAGATTATCATTGAATGCTGTCAGCTCTTAGCTGCATTTCTATCCTTCCTAGTCTGAATAAACTCTGGTCATTGGTACCTGAAAAGTTGTCTCTCCCTTGGCCCACATTATAGTGGACTGCCAGGGTTAATACTGCACCGTTTTAACTATTGCAGGCATAGCAACAGTTACATCTGATGCTGTATTCCTCTTAGCAGTGGTCTCTTCCTCTCTCTGCCAGGATAGGATAGAAACCCTTGTGGTAGTTTGTTGCAGTGATTGTCTCTAACCAACCCACTATTCTTGCAGTGCAACCCCTGCTTGCTGACTCCCATGACTTTGTTCCCCACTTTCTGTCAGTGGAAATTGGTGCTGAACTTACTCCCTTTTGCTAAACTGAAAACATTTAACTCCTTGAATCGTGTGTGTGTTGAAATAATGTCCCCCTTTGCCTGTTGAACCTGTTGTGATGGCTTAAGCTACCCCCATGGATCCCCTCCTACCCATATGTAGTGCTGGATGCCCAATTTTTTGTGCAGTTGTGACCTGGTAGGTAGACATAGGACCCCATTTTCCACACGTCTTTAGCAGTGTTACATTCCTAGTCTTAGAAGCAGACTCTCATGCTCTCAAGTATAGTGCTGAGTGCTTGCTCTTTTAACAATAGGTCTCCTAGTTTTTCAAATGTAGTGACTTGACAACCACCCACCCACCCATCTATGAGGGTACGTGCTTATTTCTTCAATTTAATCACTTCCTCTATTACATACCTTTATTTTATGCTGTCTGAATTTCTTCCCTTATGTTTTAGGAGTTGGTTTAAAACATTAAAGTAAGCATTGTTTAATTTTATCATAATTCAAGTAATAAACATAATTTAACTTTGAGACAACATGTATTGCTTTCCTCATGAACACAGGAGTTAAACAAATCAACCTCTGTCCCTGTCTAATTTGGTATTGATTAAAAACCCTTTTAAATGCCAAAATGAAACTATCAAAGTTATCTCTCGCTTTATACTGTTTTTCTTGTCGTCACCAGCTGATTGGATCCGATTCTCAAGAACCTGAGGCTTCCCATTTCAGACAACACCACAGGACTAACAAAAATCACAAGAAGGCTGAGGATATTTTGAGAGACTGTATCCAGTTTTAGCTGTTAAAACAACTGCTGGACTTTTAGCTATAATACAGCAAGTGGAGCCTTGCGTATTATCTTTTTCACTGCCTACTGTTAACCTGTTTTTCAGCCCTTCTCCTGCTTTAGCCATTATGACAGCTGGTGAATAACTGTAAATCTAAAAAGGAATGTGCAGCTCAAAATCAGAAATCACGCACAGGATGCCAAAAGAAATTTAATTGAGTGCTTTTGTCATAGACAGACTTCTTCAGAATGGTAAAACAACAGCAAAGAATTTCATTTAAACACATCTGTAGCAGTTCATTGGTTGAAAAATAGGTTAATTCATAGCAAATTCTTAAAAACTTCAAACAATTAAAGAACAAAGACATACACAATAAAATACTCTATGTATGCATATGTAAATATACATGCATATATCCAAGAACATACATGGCTCTATCCGTTTACCACAATGTCTAGAATATTAAAAACAGTACATGGATTTTAATCTTAGTAAAGAACTAATAGAAAACCCGTCATTAAGCCCTGGCATTTGACAGGCGTTGATGCTGATTTGCCACTTTAACTCCAAAAATTCAAAATATTCATCAAGTGGTCCCCCAGTGCCCAGGCCATCATGATCTATTGCACCAAATTTAAAAGAGTGTGTAGGGAACATCCTGATATGTTTATACAGATGCATTCCTCTCATTATGCCATTTGATATCATATAAATGCTGGTAGATTCTCTGTTTAAGAGCTCTCTTGGTTTTACCTATGTCAAAACCATCACATGAATTGCATAATGCAATATAGACTAATCCCTTAGAGTAACAATAATACTTTTTATGAGCCAAGAAATCAAACCAGACCCTGTACAGACCAAAAACCATCAGGAAAACAAAGTCTCCTCTCAAATGTCCATTTAATAGAATAAAATCCAGTAAAATAGGACAGCACTGTGTCAGAAAAACAATCCAGGTAAGCGCTTTTATCTGTTCACAAGACAGACTTTTTCAAAACCAGCAACCATAGACTTAATTAGTGTTTAAGTAGCTTTTAAATCAGATTAACCAATTCTGAGTTAAAGCAACAGCTTCCTGAATAGTTACCCTGTTAAAACTTTTGTCTCCGTCCTACACCACGTTTAAAAATAAACAGTAAGAATAAAAATAATACGTTACAAATTCCTAGCCCTTGATTTTAAAATAGGCATAAGGGATAAATGGTCATTAATGCCTGGGGGTTCAATGGCATTTAATATTAATTGCCATTTTAATTCCCTTATCTCTATCTCATTCCCCCAGTCACCTCCCTTGACATTCTGTCTAACAATTTCCACTATACCAAACATGAAACCCCAAACATTAGTGCAAGCTTGAACATGTTTGTACAAGGCATTGTTTTTGTTTTCAGTCTCAATTGCATAAAGGTGCTCGTAAATTCTCCTCCTCAGGGTTCTGTAAGTTTTTTCTATGTAAAACATGTTACACCCTTGACATACACTCACGTAAACAAGCCCCTTCATATGGCAATTACCCCTTTGCAATCGTATTCTTTGCTGGGGGTCTCCCAACCAAATTTTGTTACTCTCTAAAATGTAGGGACACTGATTGCATCTCCCACATTTTGTAGTACCTTGTAGGGCTCCAGTTTACATTCTTGGGTGCTCAAGTAAAAATTTCATGTTGTGACACACCTTGTTCATAAAAAGGGGTTGTCTACCCACGGCATTAGTGAGGTAGTCATTCCATTGCAAAATAACCCAATTTTTGGATAGAATATCCTGCACCTTTCTACCAAATGAACCGAACTGTATCACCATTGAGTTTACGAACCTATTGTTGTTCTGTATCATTTGAGAATTTGTCTCAAAATGTTTGACCCAATAGTGGTATGTACCTTGTACCCCACCCTTCAAGAACGTCTCCCCTCAAACTATCTATCCATTCTTTAGGGTTTGCTCTGTTTACAAACATGTGAGTCAATAGTACCAATTCATTCTCAAAATCTACCAAAGTGGAGCACATTCTGGCCCCCCTAATCATCTGCCCCCAGACTAGGTTCCTTTTAATATATAAAGGGTGTTCATTTTTAAACCTCAAAAAACTGTTGGAATAGGTGGGTTTGTGTTATACCATTGAGGCAAACACTCCCAATCCTAGATCCTTAGTTGACCTAACATCCAAGTAGTCAATTGAGTTAAAATCAAAATTGTGTGTGAAGTTGAAGTAATCACAAACGTTGTTAATATATTCAAAAAAATTCCTTGACTACGTTAAGGTCATCCTTTCATAATATAAAAACATCATCCAGGTAACCTAGATAGAGGAGCCAGTGTTCGACAAAATGTGTTCCAAAAATGAATCTCCTCTCCCACATCGTCATAACTAAATTTGCATATAAGGGGGCACAGATTGAACCCATTGCTACCCTCCTTAACTGTTTGCAAAATCCATCTTCAAAGATGAAGTAACTGTTATTTAAAATCAACTCCATAATTTCCATAACAAAACTAATCATATGGGGTTCCAGGTTGCTGTACTCCAGTAAGGCTTCATGGAATAGTTCCAAACCTATATCGTGGGGAATGGAACCAAACAGGTCTACCACATCAATAGTGGAAAAACCTGGTTTCTTTCAAAAATTCCTGTTTCACTCTAGTTAATGAGTCAAACAGTACATGGCTCACTCGTTTCAGGGTATCTTTCAAAAGCTGGTCTAAAAATACACCCAGTGAATAGGTGGAACTGTTATGTGCTGCCACCATAAGTCTGTATGAATCACATGAATCGCATAATGCGATGTAGACTAATCCCTTAGAGTAACAATAATACTTTTTACGAGGCAAAATGGTCCCAAAACATTTACGTGCCATTTTGCCATTATCAAAAATAAAGGGACATTGTGCACATCTCCCACATCTAATGTTACCAAAGTCTCTTGAAGTGCATACTTTCTTCTCAACCAGCCCCTTCAGGGAGATATCCTTTTTGTACACCACCAAGGGATGTGTACCTACTCTGTTGACCACATCATTGTCAAGACTGAAAATGGACCAGAATTTTGTCATGACCTGTTTAATGTAAAAAAAAATGCATGGTGTAAGGTAAAGTTAAGGCCATATTAAATCTACTCTGCCCAGATGGGTCAGTCCCATCCCTTTTAGGTAGACAAGTCGACAGTAGGACAGTGTAAATCCCCTGCTCTCTTTTTGTTCTAACCTCTTCAGCAATATTGCTGATGAAAGTAGTAGGGTAGCATCTTCTCTCCAACATGACTTGCAGTGTACCCCATTCAGTCAAAAAGTCAACATCGTCAGATACCATCCTGGCCAATCTGAAGAATTGCCCTTTGACAAGAGATTTCTTTTGATGTAGAGGATGTAAAACTCTGAAAATGTAGCAAACAGTTGGAGTAAGTTGGCTTCCTGTACAAATGAGATGTAAACACTTTCCTGTCATAGTCCTTCTTGATCGTAATGTCTAGGTAGTACAACAAATTGTTTCTGACCATAGTAAATTTCAAAAATTCAGTGGTGTTATTAATGTAAGTGAAAACTCTGTCCAGGCCATTCTCACTACCTTTCCAAAAAAGGACTAAGTCATCAAGATACTGGCCGTAAAGTACCCAAAGATGTTTAAAAATCTAAGTCCAGGATGTACAAATCATCCCACTGGGCAAGAACAATGTTAGCGATAGCTGGGGCACAGCAAGCTCCCATAGTGACCCCCTGTGTCTGCTTAAAAAAAGGTTGCAGATATCAGTTGTAACCATGATTAGGTTGTCTGCATACATTTCTGGCTTGATTTTCCCCAAGAATTCCCATGAGTCCTTATTCACCCATTGTCTATCATCCAACATGTGCTTCACCTTCAAATGTATGCAGGCAACCTAATCATGGTTACCATTGATATCTGCGACCGTTTTTCAGTAATCCCTCATGATTTAGGTCTTGAATGGTTTTATGACTATCTATGTTTTAACACCAGTATGGACCACAACACCATTCTTGCACTCCGTAGTTGCATGGAGTTAGTTCTTGGTAACAATTTTATTACTGAGGTTTTTTAAGAATTTTATACTGCATAGTGGTTAGGGGAAATTATGTCTTTTGCTATCAATTAACCTGTTAGTTTTCAACCAATGAACTGCTAGAGATGTGTTTAAATGAAATTCTTTGCTGATATTTTACCATTCTGAAGAAGTCTGTCTATGACTAAAGCACTCAGTTAAATTTCTTTTGGCATCCTGTGCGTGATCTGTGATTTTGAGCTAAACCTTCCCTTTTGGATTTACAGCTATATGAGATCAGCCTTAGCTGCTAAAAACAGTTGTTGCCACGTCCAAAACGAAACCAAAAGCAAGAAAACTGATAAATCCAAATGATCTGATGAAGTCTCTTTTTAATTCAAACCGAGACTTAAGTGCTTATCTCTATTAAAAATAAAGTTTATTTGTGGTTTTCAAGGAGAAGTGAATTTGCCGTGCCTGTTCTGGACTTGCTAACATTGGAAAAACAGCTGTTGCAATTTTATTCAGACCTTTAGCTGTTAGAACAACTGTTTGAGCTCTGATCCAGATCTTTTCCACTGCCTGCTACCTCCCTGCTATTGTGCTTCTAGCCAGTTTTACGTATAATAATAACTCTTGGAGCTCTGTCTCAGATCTTTATTTAAAGCCTGTTGCTCCATTGCTTAACCCTTGTTAAGCCTATCTCCTTCTTTAGCTGTTTTAGTTGATAGACCATTGGTTCAGAGCTTAATATTATTAATGCTGTTTACCTGTTTATTTTGCCTGTGGCTTCTGAAATAACATCAGTGGAAAACAAGTTACTCTGTCCAGTCATTTTTAAATTCAGTTTCAGTGGAAAAGATCTGGCTCACAGCTCAGATTTTCTAAAAGCTAAGGATCTGAATCAAAGTTAAAACAGTTAATTTAACAGATAAGGCTGATCTCTCACAACAGCTGTTATAACACCTAAAGCAGAATATAAGCTCTCAAAATACCCTCAGCCTTCTCATGGTCCTGATTATACTGTGGAAATAGTTATCCCAAGCCTTCTCATGGTCCTGATTATACTGAATATGCTATACCCGCTAGAGGGAGTCCTGAAACACAGAGACTGAATGGCCAAAAAAAAAAAAAAAAACAGAGTTACATATTCTAACTCCAAGATGGCCATTTCCTGGAATATTCCCATTTCTCTGAGATGTGGTGATCTTGGAGTTTATTATTTATTTATTTTTATTTACATTTGTTGACCGGGAGTGTCCGACTGGACGTAGGTCCATTTTCAGCGGAGGCGCGGGGAGAAAAGCTCCACAGTTAAAATAAACAGACAGTAGTTACATTGGATTGAGTTGGTATATTTAAGTTCGGGGTGTGGGGGGGCATGACCCCCTGCAAAAAAAGCAAGTATAAGTGAGAAAAGCAATGTTTGATATTCATTCTTCTCTTGTAGTTTGGTCTTTTTTTTTGCTTGCCATCACTTGGTGTTTCGAGTGCTGACATTTCAATCGGGAGGCTGCCATGAGAGCATCATGCCATAGTCCAGGGACAAAGCCTTTAGAGAGGCTTTTGTTTAATTAAACATGAACGGAATTTATTATGTTATATTTTATAACCCTGAGGAAACTTTGCAGGTGTTATTGAGACTCATGGAATTAGCATTCTTGGTTTTGTCCTAGGCTTTTTTGGTGTGATCAGAAGATTTGACTACTGAAGGAAAAGTTACCCACTAAGTCAACAATAATAGTAACTAAACTTATTGGGGTCATGAAGTGAATTTGAAACTAAATTTCCAGTTTGCTATGATACTGACTATGACCCATGCTTTTCAGTATATAGCACTATGATTATTGATTTCTAAGGTAATACACAGTACGTTATTATACTTATATTGCAATTGAACATTATTTCATTTTCTTCCATTTACTCTACACGTTTAAGTTCATAGGAAATCTTCCATTATGCAGTTTTATTGTTAGTGCTTGTTTAGGCTAGTTTCAACTTGACTTTATTTTTGAAGCTAGATATTATTTTGCAGGTTACCTAGAAACATTTCTTCCTATTGTAAAATTTGTTTATCATATAATTCCACCACAAAAAGGTTTTTACTTCAGTTTCTTACATTTTTGTGGGTTTAATGAGGACTGAGTTTTGTTGCAACTTTCAAGGAAGTTAGATAATTAACTGAACCTACTAGCAGCTAGCATTTTGGGACATTTCATGTCAATCTCAGTTGGTGTTGATAATAGCACCATTAAATCTACAGTGCTCACTAGTGCAGAAATCCCTAAATGTGGCGGTATTGTGCATGAGATTAATCTTTATTTTTTTATTTATATTTGCATATGTAGGTAGTACAATTATCAGTGTTACTCAATTTCAGGTTCGGCCTGGATGAGGTACAAAACATTCACAAACAAGGCAGAAACATAAGCACTAACAGAGCAACTGAAATTAGTTTCATGGAGAAACTGTATATGTACTTTATAGTAAATAAGCAGAGTGTAATGTACAGTATTTACAATACTTTCTAAAGTGGGATCTTCAGTAAGTCTTTGAGAAGAGAAATAGAAAGAAGAGAGGGAGGGATAACATGCTAGGTGGCCAGCAAAATGTTTCAAGAATGTCTTTTTATCAGTATGAGATTGTGGTACAGGTATTGTGGAATATATCCTTTCTCTGCTGCAGTGCAATCTTGGAGTTGGTATATTTAATTCTCAGAGGATGTGGGAGGGTGCATGCAGGCTTACCACCTGCAAAATAGATTTGTTTTATTATTTTCAGTCATTGCAGGTTCGACTTTTTATGGTTGATGATTGTTGGTGCAATGCTTTTTGTTGTTGAAGAATGGATTATACATACATATATACATACAAATATTTCAAGCACTGGCATAAATGCCCTTTTACCTTGCCAATATACCAAAACACTTGTTCCCATAATAAGTGTCCAGGCTGTTCTTAAAAATACCTAAACTAGTACTTGCTTTAATGTAATTTGGTAGTCTGTTCCATGCATCAGCGACTCTGTCAGAGAACCAATTAGTACACTTCTCATTCCTATAGAATCTTCTACACAGGATGTCTGATGATTCTCTAGTACATCTGATAACCCCAAACATTCCCAGAGGTAGTTGTCCCTAAATGCCCTATATACCTGAATAAGATCTCCTCTTAAAATATCTGTAAGAGACACTGTACAAGTTCAGATATTTTAGTCTTTCATAACTTAGATTTTCACATCCATGGATGCCCTTGGCATGTTTCCCCTGTACTCTGTCCAGCTTACTCATGCTTGTCTTCCATATTTTTATTCCATACTCAAGTTTGGGTCTAATGTAACTAACAAACAATAACTTCATTATTTTTAATTTCCTAGACTTTATATATCTTTTTATACAACCTATAGATCTGTAACTATCATTAACCAATTGGGTGATATGATTAGAACAACTCATAGCTGAATCTACCCACATACCCAGGTCCTTAAATGAGTCTACAGTTTCAATCACTGTGTGCTGTATTAAATATCCACCTTTCAGTTTATGTCTCCCAAATCTCATACACTTAGTTTTTGATGTATTTATCAGCATATTATTCTCATGTTCCCAAATGGTCAATTTACTCAAGTTATTTTGCAGACATGCCTTATCTGTAACACTTGTAATCAGTTTACCTAATTTCAGGTCATCTGCGTATAGACTGTAGAACACCCCAGATGGAAAGGTTAGGTCTGAAAGATACAATCTAAACAAGTAAAGGCCTAGGACAGAGCCCTGTGGGACACCCTGACTGTAACCAAGAAATTCACCTGTCCAGTTGCTGTATGATACTTGCCATGTCCTGTTTGTAAGTCATGTAGCTATCAATCTTATCAAGAGTACATCAATACCTAGTTGTACTAATTTATTGATCAGTGTTTTGTGTATGACCCTGTCAAATGCTGAAGTTAAGTCTATATAAATTACATCACAGCACAATTTTTCATTCATAGCTGTTATTATATTGTTATAGAACATCATGTTGCAGGTGGTAATAGATCTATTTTCCACATATGCTTGCTGATATATGGTTTCTAGTCCCATCCTATCCAGATCTGACAATAACTTATACAATATTACCTTCTCCATTAATTTTACACAACATGAAAGTAGACTTAAGGGTCTATATGATTCTGGGTTTCTCCTACTCCCCTTTCCCTTAAAGACAGCTTTAATAAGCGCATGTCTCCAATCTTGAGGAATCTCCCCATATTTATATGACCTAGTGAATAATAGATATAATGGTAGTATAAAGTCTTGCTGAAGTGTTCTCAGGTCATTGTTACTAATTCTGTCTCCTCCCTGCACTTTGTTTGGATCCAGTTTATGCAGTTCTTTTTCGATATAATCAAATTTGATTCCAGTATCTGGGGTTACCTGGATGTCACTAGGACAACTTATCACCCCTTTTTTGGAGCCAAACTTGTTTGCATAAGATTTTGTAAATATATCTATAATCTGTTATGTCTGAGAATAAATTTTAGAATCTGCACACAGTTTATCAATTTGTGTGTCTTTACTCCTTCCACATCTTATGTATCTATAAAAAGTTTTCCTATTATGCTCAATATCTTTATATAAATTTTCTTCAAATTTTTCTTGATCTTGTCTCACACTATGCTTAATCTGTTTGTCCACCTTGTTTATTTTAGTTTTCAAAGCTGTAGTTCGACCTCTCTTCCATTTCTTATATTTCTTGTCTCTAACCTTAATCAGATATCTTGTTCTTATGGAAATATATCCCCCTGGTGTTGTATGCCTAGATCCTGATGCTAAACATTTATTTGACCTTTTGCACTCAAACAATTTCTGTTTCAAAACTTTTCACATTTCATCTGTAGCTTTTCCACTGAACACCTCACTCCAGTTAGTTTTGCATAGTGACTGTTTTGCTTCCATATAATCTGTAATTAACCTTCTATGCATTGGTTTAGATTTCAGTTTGGCAGAATTATCTAGTGACAAATTAACCTTGATAACCCCATGATCACTGCACATTAATGGTGGTAAAACTTGAAGTAACAGTGATTTATTTGGGAACACAAACAATATCTAGTATATTCCGTCCTCTGGTAGGTTTTTTTACAATCTGAAGCAATTGTTGTTCCTGAATATACTCTGTGAATAATTTCCTTACTAATGTTGTTGAATCAATATTATTCCAGTCTGTTTCTGGTAAATTTAAGTTCCCAGATAATATTATTCTTCCCTCCTGTGTTTCATGTAAGAAATGTATGAATTCCTCTAGGTCATCTGCACTTGACTTTGGTGGTCTATACACTCCAACAATTGTTATGTGTTCCAGGGTTGTCTTTATTTTCACAGTTACACAGTCTATAGTATTGGGGTTATCACTGAGCATGTAATAATCACAAGTCTCATAGCTATCTTTAATCCCTATCATAACGCCTCCACCTGATTTTTTGTTAGAATGTCTGTTACAGTAAAAACATTTATATCCTGACAGAATTGGGTTCCAGTCATTATTCTTTAAACATGTTTCACAAACTATAACAACATCAATGTTGTGGTAACATATCAAATTTTCCAATAAAAACACTTTATTATTAATGCTCCAAGCATTAACAACCATCAGAGATGCATTGAATGTTGCTATCTGTGAACGGTTAAATTTTAGACCTGGCAAAAATCCTGCCTAGTGTTTGTCAAATATTGCATAATATCTGCTGCAAAAATTCTCTTCCCTGATCTTGACAAATGCACACCATCCTGTCTGAACACGTCTGCCCAAAACAAGGCTTAGATGCTGTACACATTTCCATTTCTTAAAACAGGACATTTTTTCCATGTAGGTGTTTATCCAAAAAATCTTTTCATTCACAGTGACCTGACTATCCTTTCTATAGGTGATTTGTGAAAAATACGTCCTAACACCAATACAAGCTATACTGTCTAAGAGGGCTGTCAGTTCCCTACTAACAGTCAGGGAATCCTTGCGGGTGACATCATTTGTACCAACATGAATAAAAACAGATCCATACTTCCTTACATTAAGACTTTCTAAGTCTTGTTTCACATCTTCTGTTTTTGCTCCTGGCAAGCATAACACTACTCGATGTTCATTATCATTTCTGCAAATATAAGTATCACTTCCTCTAATAACTGAATCTCCAGTTACAAGAATATCTTTGCTGACCATCTCTGAATAATCTTCAGCTTCTAATACAACAATTTCTGCTCTATCAATTGTTACAAAGGATAGATCCTCATCACTATTAGTCTTATTAATCCCACTGTTTTCATTGCATATTAAATTCTCATCCAGCTGGGACTGTAAATCCACAGCTTGAGCCATGTAGTCAGTATCTGTCTTTCTCTTTTTTTCTTACAGTAATGTTGTTCAGTCCTTTCATGTTCGGTTTTGATTTCTTCCTTTTCACTTGCTTCTTGCCTCTTTTATCTAACTTCTCCATTGGAAAGGTGATGCCTTTTTCTGTAGACTGAAGGTTTTCTGATAGACAAATATTTTCTGTCACCAGTGTGTTACATAACAAAGCAGTCTCCTTTTTACCACATATTGTCTTTCCTTTAAAGTCAATAATCAGTTTATTTTTCTTCCTTGTTATTTGTTGTGAACTTCTTCCTTTCTTTTTTTTTTGTTTCCTTCTAAACAAAGTTGATCTTCAGATTGCTGAATGCCTGCATCCAGAATTCCATAGTTCTCAGGGATTATGCTCCTGTTAGGTGATTTGTCCTCTGTTGAAGCAAAAGCATTTGGCTTGGATGTAGAGGTGCTTTTTGGGTTGCATTCTGAATTTGGAGTAAGTGTTGATTTTCATTAGGTTGCCAAGGAGAGCATGACAAATAGTAGGTTACTAAGAGAGAGTGCATGTGCAGTGTTGTGTAGCTTGGTTCTAGGGGTAATGAGAGTTGGTGCACTTACAGGGTAGTGTCTCAGGTTGTATGAGGACTTGTTTAGTTGCAAGGAGAGAAAACATTTGGAAATGGGGCATTTTTTAAAGGTAGGATCCTAACACTAGGCTAGCTCTTTGCTTTATGGTAGCCATTTTGAGTTTTCCTTGACTGATACTGTAATGCTTATGGATAGGTGAGTTTGTACTAAAATTGGAAGATGTTGTTGGAGATTGTTTGGAGTATGGTGGTGTTTTTCTGGGAGGCAGATGTAGAAATGGTAGCTATGGATATCACTGGATGTATTTTTCAGTCTTCCAGGGTCTGAATAAGTGGAAAAATTATATCATGGAATTTTGGATGTAAGAAGAGTTGTTAAACATTTTTCACTGACAGTGCAGATCAACAGTGGTTAGCATTGTTGCTTCACAGCAAGAGGTTCTCTGGTTTGATTCTCAGATGAGGTCCCTTCTGTGCAGACTCTGTATGTCTTTCCTGCATTCATGTGGGTTTTCTCCAGGTGCTCTAGTTTCTTCCAAAGACATGTGTCTGGAGCATTTCTCCCTGGGCCTCTGCTGGAAATGGGCTCTGTCCCAGTTGGACTTTCCCAGTAAACACACTCTCAAATCAGGAAATCCCCAATATTGCACATCTTCTTCAGATTTCAGGGATTAAATATGGGCATTCTCAGGTCATTGTTCTTGGTAGGCATCAAACTTGTTTTGCCTTAAAAAGGTAGTGTGATGAGTAGCGAATGTCATATTCAGGATGCAGGGTACCCAAGAAAGTCAAGAGAAGACCGTCACTTATTAAGTGTAAGGGGGACTCATATATCTGCCTAGATGCATAAACACTGAAGTTCCCTTAGCTATCACCAACTGTGAAGTCAGTCCTTAAAGTTAATTATATTTTCTCTAAACTGAGGTATCATCATTGGTGAGTTTAGTATCCTATAAAAAGCAGGAGTCTTTCCTGTGTTAGAAAATGGATATGGAAAGTGCTGCCTCATTACTTTAAGTAGAAATCCAAGATGCAAAGGTCGTTGCACTGCCAAAATCCAGCAAAACGTAAGAAGAGTAAACCACTTAGGCAAACCAAGTATAGGCCTTGGATAGAATCGAAACATAATGTAACAGCTAGTAAAGTGGTTGATGAAACTAGATCCAATTATCGTAAGATGGCACTCACTTATGGAAGTGATGCCAGAGGAATCTGTGACATTATACGAAAAAATTGGAATATAATTATGAGCGATGAATGTCTGAGGGATATGGTGGGAGATTGTCCCCAGTTTATTTATAAGAGAAATAGGAATTTAAAAGATATGTTGTGCAAGGAGAGGAGGTTACCTGGGAGTGGGAAATCTAAGGGTAGAGCGGGGACAACTGCATGTGGTTCCTGCAAGGCCTGTGGGCTTATCAAAAAAGGGGTAGAGTTTAGGCATCCCAACAATAATAGGTTATTTACGTTTAAGGGAAGGGCAACTTGTAGGACTACAGACGTAGTCTACATTGCAGAGTGTTGCTCGTGTTCGAGCTTTTATGTAGGCAAGACCAATCAAATGTTGAAGGTTAGAATTCTCCAGCATTTGTCCAATATTAAGAATAAAGATGAACATAATGCACTATATAGGCATGTTAAAGATTACCCTTCCCATAGATTTACTTTTAGGGTTATTGTTAACATAAATTTGACCCATAGGGGGGGTGACATTAGATTGAACACTGAGCTGGCTGAATCTAGGTGGATCCTGGAATTAACAGCACACAGGGATCCAGGGTTGAACGATGTTGTCCCCCTTAAGCCCACACTTTGTAAAAGGCGGGTTTTTTACTGAATTTGATTGGGTGAAGTGTTTTTTAAAAGGAGTTTTTAGTTGTGATGATTTTTATCTGATGAAGGGCTTTAGCCCGAAAGCGCTCATTCTGTATCGTTCTGTTTTTGTGACAATAAATTGTTTTATATAGACAGCAGTATCCAGCTACGTTATTTTGTTTCATTACTTTAAGTCTCCCTCAGGGTGGAGCTACCATCCATTCACCCCATGGCTAGCATGCTGTATTCTTCCTAGAGTTTGAGCAATTGTTAGCATTTTATATATACCTTATCAGTATCTGTAGATAGGTGACAGCAGCCTACCATTTAACCAGTTTAGCTAATGTAAAAAAAAATAAATAAGGAGTTGCAAATTATTACATTTCTTAACTTTGCTGGAAATGATGCGTTAAAGTATTTAACTAATTTAATCTCACTAAATAGCAACAGTTTGGTCTACCTGTTAATAATCATCATTTTAAACCATATTGTATCCTGTAAAGTTTCTGCTTTATATTCGTATCTCATTTCATGAGAAATCAAGGGCCACAAGACTACATTAATGTTTATGTGAGTAAACTGATGTATAGAGCTAAAGACTGAGTTTGGAGCCCTGCATGATCCATTGTTCAGAAACTGTGCTGCCAGTGGCACAAGTAAGGGAAATGTTTGTCAGTCTGAGTTAACACTTGATAAGCCCACAAATGTAAACAAAGCAGAAAAGTAAACAAACCAGTACAAAAGTAAAAGAGCTTACAGAGGATCTTGATATGTGTAAAGTTAAAATGAAATTAAAAGTCTGCTAAACCTAACATAATGAGTCTGTTGTGATATAGCGTAGTGCAAAAAAAGTTAGTAAATTGGTTTGTTATGATAGTATAATTGCAAATAATATCAATATTAAGTTAAAAACAAGCCATATTACTCAAGATGTGACTGTCTGCTTAAAAAAGGCATTGTCCAGCAGCAAATGTAGAATGCAGAAAGTGTGAGATGACAAATCAGTTTTGTAAAATATGCAAGAATAAAAGTAGGGAAGGTCAGAGAAATGTCTGATATAAATAAACTATTGAATTTTCATTTGTTGACATAATTTGAAGCAATAAAAAGAGCTTTTTCTGAGTATAGTTGATGTGTATGTGTTGTGCATACTGTCTGCGCAGAAAAGTTGGAAATACAGTAGTACTGTCACTTAAACCATGCCTGTATTGAAAGAACTGTCCATTAACAATACAGCTAGTTATTTTAAGCTTGATGCTGGTGCAAAATTCAACATCCTTTCTGATTGTGCTTTCAGAGATTTGGGTTAAAGGGCAATGAATAAGTGTCTAAAGCTATGCTACTTGGTTATTATGGCCATAAACTATCATCATTGCTTCAGTTGTGGCTTTGTTGTGTTTATAAAAGTAAAACCTACAACATTCTATTACTTTTTAATTGTGAAAATAAATCAACCAACTATTTTGGTCAGAATGGCTTATTAACAGCTGAGCATGTTTAAATGCACAGTTTACTACACAAGGGGACTGCATGATGTCATTCAAAACAACTGTTTGTATAGTTTTACAGCAAATCATTCAGTGTCACAAAGACAGTCATCCACATGTTTATGAAGTAGTCAATCTTCACAATCATGCAGGAAGTAATTTTTCAGATTTGTAAAGGCAACTGTTCACAGATTCGTGACATGGACTATTCTTGCATTCATACAATAAAATCCACAAAGAAAAAGAAGCAAAATTATGTGTGTAGTGACTTGTAATGCATAGTAAGTCTAATGTTTCTTTGGTATTCTTGGACAATGAGTTGATTTATCCACAGACCTTGAATGTATTTCAGGTTACTTAAGTATAAAGATAAATACAGAAGTTGTATCAGTTATTCATTCATCAAGATGGGTTCCTGTAGCACTGAGATGGAAAGAAATGAGAAGAGTTCAAGGAATGGTAAGACAAACTTAGACAACTCTGTGAGAAAAAAAGTATGGCAACAGCTGTCAAGCCAGCAAAGATAAGAACATGCATCAGTCCACAAGACCTGAAGAAAGAAATTCTGATGAAACACCACCCCTTAAAGGCATTTGAAGTTGTTTATTGATGCTACTGTTAAGCATTTCTTAGTATGTAATGTAAACAGGGACTTCTGGTAAATCACATTTGAACCAGACATGTTAAAGATGTGTACATTTAAAACCCTGCTTCAGAGATAATAGGATCATAGGAGTTACAAGTGAAATAAGTCAAGAAATAGTACAATTGTGTAAAATCTTACCATAACGGTAGATGCCCTTGCTTTCACTGCTGTAGTATTCTTAACATATGGGATGCCCCACACTACACAAGGAACGTTTGGGTGACGTTCAGCATACCTTAAAACAACAATAGTATACTGGCTGGACATTGGGCTTCCATGGCAGGTAATCCCATATGTTAAGAATACTGCAGCAGTGAATGCCTTGCAAATACAGACATTCATGAAGTAACTTCCAGTTCTAGATCAGGGAGAGATGAATTTGGAGATGCCTATCCATTCATCAAGATTTGTCTTAAAAAATACAATGATATTACTTTGTTTTATATATGAGCAATTTTTTCCAGAAATGGGATAAGCACTGGGCGATATATCTGTCCCTCCAGTTTATTTATATGTTGATGAAACTTAAATCCTTAGCCATGGTGTTTGCGGGGCTGTTTGTCTTGCATAGATGTAAGAAATCAAGGAGTCTTGGTTTCTTTATGGCATGGAATGTAAGGCCTTGATCTTCATGAAGCAGCATATAAGAAACCAACTACAGGGATAGGGCTTCCAGTCTGTCTTTGTAAAGGGTTGTCAGGCTACTACAAGTTTAATTAGGAACTTATGGGATCTTTTCAGCTGTGTGATTTATCTGGATAGGTACATGCTGCAGAGGTATTGCATTCCATAACTGACCTAATCCGAACAGAGTACGGTGGGATGATAACTTCTTTTGACCCAGATGAGATGCCGTTATACATCATTTCTGATAAAAAGAAGGATTCCTAGCTGCAGATGCTACATGGTATTTGAGGTAGAGAAAGTTGTTGACCAAAGTATTGATCCCTGACAGCTGTGCCTATTTTGAGTGGCGCACTGGTTATACTCTAACTGTATGACAGTTGCTTCAAATGTCAGAATACCACATTTTTGTGCATTTTATTTTAGCCATTTTCCAGGATACCCCTGATTTGTAAGAATTAGTCCTTGCTCTAGGGATTCTTTAGCCTATAGGCATCAGGCAATGATACCCAGCTTACAATAATCAGCAAACGCATTTAGTCATAGGCCTAATATTACAGTTTATAGTTTGGAGAAGTGTATGCCAAAAAGGAAGGAGCCTAGTACTGAGCCCTAAGATGTGCCACTAATTTCCTTCTTAGTTCTGAGGTGTGACTTGCTGCCTTGACTGTGTGGATTCTTTCAGCTGGTTTACTATCCAACTTACCACATAAGGTTCTACATTTAGGTCTCATAGCTTATATCTGCACTTGGGATGGTACGAAATGCTTTGAACAGATCCAAATCGGCTGTGTAGACTGAGTGACTATTAAACGTTGCTTATGTGAGCTTATTAAAGAAGAAAACTAGCTTAAGCAGACATGACTTCCCCTTAAGAAAATCCAAACTCTTAAGGGTCTAGCTGTACGAGGCTCTTGACAGCATAGTTAAGGAAATGAAATAAGATGCATTCATGGCTTTGCAAATTAGACTAAGACTGAGCCTGCAGTTCACAGGCTCTACTTTAGCCCCTCTGTTATAAAGGGGCACCACAATAGTCATTCTCCGTACTTCAGACATACCATGTGGTTAACCTCTGGATAAACAAGTTCAGAAGAGGTTCACAAGGGCATTTTTGCAGTTATTTATTAGGCATCCAGGTAAGTTGCCTGGACTCATGCAAGTGATACTTTTAGTTTTTGAATGTACAGTTAGAACAAATTTCTTGATGGTCTTACAGGGTGTAAAGAACATAGGAATTTAGAGAGCACTGATGACTGTTTCTATGGTAAAGATGACAATTTATCTCAATTAATTGATCTCCAAATATATTGCCTGTTTTTAAAGTTTAAGTGGGTAATTTCATTTTGGATTAGTTCATAAGAATGATGGCTGCTATTTCTTAATTTCCTGATTCAAATGTTGAATGATTTATAATTATTCTTGACTTCAAATGCCAGTTTCAGTTAATGTTTTGCTTTGGAATTCCTGATAGTCATTTTGTTTACATCCATCCCTCCATCCATCCATCCACAACCCCTTTTTCCCCATATGGAATCAGGACAGTCATTTTGAGCCAAGGTTTACCCTGCCAGGTGGCTAGCCCTGCCTTGGTAGTTATTCCACACCACACATGCACACACACCCCTATGGCCAATTTAGAGTGCCCAATCCATGTACTGCATATCTTTGGAATATGGAATGAAACCAGAGCACTTGGAGGAAGCCCACACGAACAGAAGGAAGCATGCAGACTCTGCACCAAAGGCACCCCAGCCAAGAATCAAACTGGGAAACCTCTTGCTGTGAGACAACAATGCTATCACTGTGCTACTGTCATTTTAGTCATTTTTTTTAAGATTTCTGATAGAGTCTTTAATGTAATATTTCTTTAGAATTTTTTTTCTCTTTTTTATATGGCTTACATATACTAGTAGACCACCAAGGAGGTTTCCTTTTAACTTTTATTATACTGGGCTGTAGTGGGAATGCCAGATCTATACACTTTTGAAAGTTGGGGTAGAATTCAGTTATATAAGTGGCAGCCGAATCTGTATGGAGGCTGGTAGTATCACTAGCAAAAATGTGTGAGGTCATCACAGAGCTTGAATAGATTTGTTTACCTGACATTCTTTAATGCAGAAATGTTCAATGTATGGAGTGTTAGAGACTTTGAAAGAGAAGGTACTGTGTTCCTGCTAAGTATAAAAGCCCTTTCTGTCAAGAGAATGCACATTAAACGGAACATTAGGCCAGAGAGGATATTTTATTAACAGCTCTTGCAGTGGTTTTCAATATCCAAAATCAGCCTACACCAACAGCAGCAACAGCAGAACTTTTTGAAAGTTAGTAACCATAGTTCAGAAAATAAAAGTATTAAGTGACAGGAAAGAGTATTTTATGGCTCAGTAGTCACTGCGATGAAATCTATTTGATCGGCACTGGATCGTTCTAGTGAATAGAAGTCTAAGTAGGGTGCTTGCTAGCCATTAAGTAGATAAAGGTACTGTGTAGTATCAGTTGTGGTTGCATACAAACAAAACGCTCTCAAGCACTGTGTTGACAAGGGCAGACTGGACAGCAGGGATTGCGGGGTGTTAGTGAATGGCTCTGCAGTTATAGACACACAATGCTATACTCGAGCTCCTCGCACATGTGATTCTAAGACAAGATGAGATTCCAAAGGCATTTCTGCTGTAATTGAAAATACAGTTATCGTCTAAACTGCTAAACAAACTCTGCTGATGAAGGAACAAAACAATAAAACCGACTTTAATTTAGTAAAATAAATAACATAAAGTGCTTTTCATCTGGTCCTGTGACTTGAACTTCTTCAGATGGTCAGCATTTAGTTAATAACATTTAAATATCTTTAACACCCCCCCCATGTGACCACTTTTCAATACAATACGAACCATACTAAAACATTAACCCTTTAAAAACCGTTATTGCTTAAACAGCTAAAACTTTGACTGGGTAAGTAGCCAGTAATTATAATATTGTTAAAATCGCAATCTTCTAAACTGGTTATTTTGATTGAGAGATAGGAGTGCTCCAAGCCTACATGGGTACGGCCATTTGAAATCAATGGGTTATAAACCTGTATGAAGTATGGATTCTTGTACAGAGGTTCGATCATGTGCTTCCTATTTTCCTCTAGTAAGGCTTTGGACAAATAGATAAAGAATACATTTGATATTATATATCCTATTTTCATTAAGTCACTAACACATAAATGCAGTGCAGCTCATCAGCTGCCTGTTTAAAAGTAAAAAGTGATATAACTGTGAATAAAACAATATTAATATAATATACCCGCAAGGCTCCTGTCTGCAAGTATGAAACCTGATCCTGTGGGCTCCATCATTTTGAAAAATACACATTGAAACAAAATACAGCAAAGTATGAAAATCACTGCTGTACTCTGTGCCTCCACTCCTTGGATATACCGACTGAGAGAATGTTGTATATCAAAGTGTGTGTGTGTGTGTGTGTGTGTGTGTGTGTGTGTGTGTGTTTGTGTGTGTGTGTGTGGGGGGGGTGGAGGGATACTCCAAGACACTGCATTTAGTATATCTTGCCATACATTTATTATTTCAGCTTTGCTATTACAGGAGTCACAATTACATTACTTAGAAATGTAATAGGCTTATTGCTGAAGACAGGCATGCATAAACATACACACACTGCTAAAACATAAAGTCCCAAAATTATGAACTATTCCTTATACATGGAACTGAGTTTATAGTGTAGAAGTTCTTCCTGGATTTCACATATTAATATCAATTTAACTACCAGCTGCCTGATTGTAGGTTTATACCACAAAAGTATAATTAACACTATTCTTGCACACATAGACAATCACCACACACACACACACACATATATATATATATACACACATATATATATATATATATATATATATATATATATATATATATATATATAGACATACATAGGATCATGAATGTAAACACACAGGCATAGACACAGAGACACACAGAGACACACAATCACACAAACACACACACACACACACACACGCACACACACACGCACACACACACACACACGCACACACACACACGCGCGCACACACACACACACTATCTGAAATGTTGAACTGCTAGCGCATGTCCTGAAATATGGACACTGACCAAAAAACAGACTTACATATACTAAACTGAGATGCCATTTCTTGAAATATTCTTTTTTCTCCAAGGTAAGGCAGTCTTGGAGATGGAATATATAATTTTGGTGTGGTGGGGGTTCCTGCAAAAAGAAGTTTAAAAGAGAAGAGCAATTTTCTAAATTCAGTTTCCTCTGGGTTTTCAGTCTTTTTTTCAGCTTATCAGCACTTGCCATTACAAGTTCAGACATTTCACTAGGGAGCCCATAGGCACAGGGCATAGGTACAGGCACACACAGACGTGTGCGCATGTGTGCACATGCATGTAGATGTGAAGACAAGCACACAGGCACATGTGCACTCAGGAGCATCCACACAGATGCGTATGCATGCACACACCAGTTCTTTGGAACTTCTTAATCTGGTTACATCTACAGTTAACATGATCCATCTTCCATGGCATCACTTGTGAAACATTAAACAAAAATTGAAATTCGGATGTGTAATAAATGATGGAAAACTATTTTGGTCCTTTACTTACCAGCATAGCCAGACCGTACTGTCAGTGACAGAACCGGTGAGAGTAAGAACACACTTAAAGCATAATATGTGTCACAGGAGATGAGGAGCTTTGAGCTACTTGCAATTTTTTTCCATACGGAATTAACTTGTGTCTGTGTGTGGTGAAAATTCTATCAGATGGATATTGTAATCCTTAATCATTACAGCTCCTGGAGAGTCAGTATTTTAGTGCTCTGTGCACAAGATTGCAATATTTAGGATATTGTGTCATGCCTGAAAATATTCTTATTTTTTAAATCCTAAGTTTTAAAGCTAAACATCCCAAGGTTCAGTAAATGTCAGGGAGGTTAATACACTCACAACTCCGCTTATCAGCATCATGAGTGTAAACTACATGTAACCAGTCTAAGTAATTTTTACAAGTTGAAAAATCAGTATAAAAGAAACATTCTGCAAATGACCTGTACATGAAGAAGTTTTTCTCTTGCACTACATTCCCTAAATGATGAGATACTATGCACAAAAGGATTAAATTCTAATCAAATTCTCATCCACACAAGGGTCTGCTGACATGCATGTATTCCTCTTTAGTGTTACAGCCATTTGATATACATGCTTTGGGGTTCATTTTGTACATGTATTGTGCTTCATTTACAGCACACACCACTCAGGTTAGCAAACCACAGAATGTCATTAGCTAGTACTGCCCTTCTGCCAACGGGGAGCTGTAGTGTTAAAATCAGTGTGTGTGTGTGTGTGTGTGTGTGTGTGTGTAATGTGTTTGTGTATGTTGTGCAGGTAATGCATGTGTGTGTGTGTGTGTGTGTATGTGTTGTGCATGGAATGTGTGTGTTTACATAATTTTATTACAATAGACTGAATTAATGGATGAATTTGATGTTATTTTACACTGTAAATGTAGGACTTTGTGAATATTACTGTTTATAGCCTGTTGCTTCTTCCTTGCCTACTGCTGAAGTCCCAGTGTCATGCTCCTGCCTACAGGAATAATATGCAAATAATCCCATCAGATCCTACCTGACATGTTTGTTTGTGTCTTTCGGCTTTTCCTGGTTAGGGGTTGCCACAGCGGAACTCCGGTCTGCTAATGATTGGCAGTAGAGTTTTACGTGCTGGCTTGCCGGGCCTAACACACAACCTTCAACGAAGGAACACCCATTCACGCATGTCGCCACACAGAAGATGCTCTAACTGAGAATCGAACGGGCAACGTCTAACTGTGAGGCGACAATGCTACCGCTGCACCACCACCGCAGTATATAGATCCTACCAGACATGATGAATGAAAAATCACTCAGCCTTCTAACAATATTTATTGGCTTGAAGTAAAGAAAGACAAAGATCTTCTTCTTTCGGCTTTTCCCAGTTAAAAAAAAAACAAAGATAAGGGTTGAAATTTACAACATGTGCTGAGCAGCTTAGCATTAGTCGAGATTCTAACGTACTCCTCAGAGACAGAGTATGCTTTGTTACAATATGGAATTTTGATAAAGGGTTCCACTCAGGCAGAACACCATGCAGTGTTATACCCCAGGGAGGTTTAGCACAACCTCCAGGCTCTGAAGGATCCACTGTCTTTAGAAAAGTACCAGTGACTGGTCTTCTGGATAATTGTGCCTTGTTTAATTGGCACACATATCTCTCAGCCTTTTTAGTACAAGATTTTTGGATAAAGTCAAAAAGAGCATGAGGACAAAGACGCAAAATCGGGGACAAAAAATATTACTCATAAACTGAGGTAGTTGCTAGAATAACAGGTATTGCATTTGCATTTTTAAGGATATAAAGTTTGAAACTGAAATGTCTACCATTAATTGCCCTTAATAATCTGTCAAAAATACAAATCGTATGAGGAAAAGAACAGAAGTTATGAGCCAAACATGGACATTCTGTGACATTCTGAACAGCTGAGAGGCATGCTGACATACGATTGCTAGACCGCAAAACATTTAAAACCGTGGAAGTCAAAACAATACTTCCAAGCTTGCTAAACATAATTTTTTCCCATGGAACAAGCCTCCTGCATATCACAATGTACATAATGGCCAAGCCCCAACACATTCAATTAGTTTTTTAGGTTCAGTGGGCAAATGACTGTGAGTACTGCTGTGGTGATGCCGCGGTAGCATTGTCGCCATACAGTAAGACGTTGTCCTGTTCGATTCTCAGCTAGAGCGTCTTCTGTGTGGAAATGGGCGTACCTTCGTTGAAAGTTGAGCATCAGGGCCGGCAACTCGGCATCTAAAAATCAACTGCCAATCATTAGCGGACCGGAGTTCCGCTGTGGCGATCCCTAACCGGGAAAAGCCGAAAGACACAACAACATTGTTACAAAAGACATTTTGTAAATGTATGTTTTATGGGTGTGGTTAAAATATTGTAGAGCAAGGAAGTGTGTGAAATATTGACTCAGAATTTAAGAATAAGGAGGAAGTAAAGTTAAAATGTAGTAAAGATGATTAAAAGTAAAAAAATCGATGTGACTATATGTGATTGCGAAACACATTGTCCAAGACAGTGACTAGAGTTCAACAAAAATTATGAAATTGGATCAGAGAAAGATGTCTATTCAGGAAAATAAATGTACATAAATAAGAAAACTGTTGAGATTAAAAGTTTATAGTGAAGTAGAATGCGACGTAATATCGGACCCTATATTAAGAAGCTTTGTTTTAAACTGCAAGCTTAGTGATTGTGCCATGTGAGCTGTTGTCTCTTATTCAGGACATAAACTAAGGCTTGAGGGCTGTCTATCTGAATTGCAGCTATATAAAACAAGTTAAACAGGTATTTTTTTTTCAAGGAGCAGCTCAGTAAAGTCATTTAAGGCTACCCAGTATATAGGTGGTAAAGATACATATACATCTATGTGTTATACCAATGAAAATTGGCCAAAAATTGCAAACTGCAATCATTGTGAATAGAATTCACTGATACCGATTAAAGTGGAAATGAGGCAATTAAGCAGCACACTAAGGCCATGTCAGACAATAATTAGCATGTTTGCTGAGCCAGCCAGTTGTTGTTTTTCTTTCGGCTTTTCCCAGTTAGGAGTCGCCACAGCAGAACTGCAGTCCGCTAATGATTTTTACAGTGCTGAGGTGCCAGCTCGATGCCCAACCTTCAACGAAGGCACGCCCATTCACACATCTTTTGAATGCTACTCGACTGCAGGGAGGACATGCAGACTCCACACAGAAGACACTCCAGCCAAGAAGTGAATGGAAGAACCTCTTGCTGTGAGGTGACAATGCTACCGCTGCACTACTGCGGCTTTTGCTGAGCCAGCCAGTAAGTTTCATATTTGCAGATGTAACTAGGAACAGTCAGGCAGACAGCCAGTGTATGAGTGAGTGCTAAACCAAAAAAAAAACAGTAGATAAACTTTCTGAATTAAACTGAACAGTCTCAGAACTGAATAAAAAGAAAACATTTTTTTTTTCAGACAAGCATAGGTAGAAAAAATAAGTAGCAGAAAAGGTATCTGTTTTATTAGTTTAATTTTACTGCAGATGCACAATCTGCAAGGTACCAAAACTGAAACTAAAACTGATATTTTAGCAAACTGCTTTGATTCATTCAAGGGTCTAGATTCCCAGTAGACAAAATAATGCATAGCAGTATCACTAGAATCTGTGTCACTCAGTGATATATGCACATAGCCGGCCTTTGGCATAGGCCAACTAGGCTGCTGCCTAGAGTGCCGCTCTAGCAGGGGTGCTTTTCCAATATTTATTTGGTGTAGGTAGACCAGGATGGGGGCTCCAGGTACTGTGGTGGGGGCACCATGGAGCCCTTTTGCCTAGGGCACCAGTTGACCTAAGTCCACTTCTGTATATGCACCTTGCAGAGTACCTATAGATCTAAGAAACATAACAATAATCGAAGGGATACAGAACAGCCAGATGTGATTGTTAATTAGATTTAACTTATAGAATGAATTAAGAGCATTGTAACTGCCGTGATGCACGACAATTTTATTCTCAGTCTAAAACCACAAGGTATTAACTAATTAATTCTGAGGTAACTCCGTCCTTTATAGAGAATCAAAGAAATGAAAGCTACTGTGACTATTACAAAAATATTTTAAGTGCTGGAAAGTAAACAAGGATTTGGGCAAATCTGACTTGTTGAAACAAGTCTAAATTATGTTTGTTTTACACACCATTGGGGGATACAGATTTATGGAATACACTCTGACATTTTATCAGTTTTAGAGGTCTGTCAAAGAATATTAGTATCATTCAAGGCTTATACGCAGTTGTAAACATAATTGATTACAATTTGATTTGGGGCTCCATCAATCAACAATATGATGTCAGATTAAGCTACTAGATGCACTAATGTCTCAAGGCATGAAACTGAATAAAGTCAAATGTCATAATCATGAGTCATCTATGAAAACATGGGTCATCATTTTACAGGTAATAATGGGCTACAAACAAATGAAGAAGAGTATATGCTGTTGTAAATACAGAAGCCACAAGAAAAAATAATATCAATTTGATTCTAGTAAAGGACACAGCATATGTCTAAGTTCATAGCTCACTTGTCATATGTAACTGTACCTCTGGGAAAACTGCTACAGTAAGATACAGTCTGATATTGGACAGAGTAACAAACTCAAATCTTATGATTTGCTAAACAGATAGGAAAATGCTGCACCTATATCCATACGTCTGATATTGGACAGAGCAACAAACTCAAATCTTATGATTTGCTAAACAGATAGGAAAATGCTGCACCTATATCCACACTTACATTTTTGATGCAGCATTAACACCAGCTCTTAAAGTGGCTACAGACTAGAAAAGGCAAGGAACAGTGTTACTGCAAGGTGGCAGACCTATTGTTTATGCAATCAGATTTTGACAGATGATCAGATATACGCAAACTGAAAACGTACTATTATTCATGAATAAACAGTCCACAAAGGAGCAAAACAATGAAGAGGAAAAATACTTGAGTAAAAAATCCCATACGTTGGAAAATACAGCATAAATCAAGCGTAGTCCACAAAAATCAAAAGTTGGTTAAAAACTGGTTTATTACTGCAGAGGTTAGCGCTTTCGCAAGTAGCTTCTTCAGACCATATACAAACAACAACACTCAGTAGCCATTTAAATACCTAAAAAGGTGGGAAAAATATAATTCTTAAAGGTATATCCATTAATATAACAATATTCAAAGACAGCAATAATTCAAAACATATAAACAACAGTAAAAAACTACAATGAAACATGTCATTGTAAAGTTAAAAGTAACTCACATCAATTCATCTAAAATGTACAATGTACCTATAAAAACTGTCATTAAGATATAAGAGAAACATGGTAATGTAACCATGAACACCAAAAAACATTATTTCTTGTATCCTAACCTCCTCATTTTCAACAGTGGACGTAGAGGGACCTTCCCATTGAGCCCAGGAGGCACATCTGATCTAAACTTAATGATCCAATGTGTCTCTCTGGCTTCCGTGTATGTTCAACATCCCCTCTCCTATGGGACCTCAAAATCTGTTCCAATATTCTAAACCTAAAGCTGTGTCCCTCTCCTTCAACATGAATGTGTTTCGCAAGTGCATTGAACATATTGCCTTTCCTAATGTGGTATACATGTTCACGAATCCGGTCCCTAAGGCATCGGTTCGTCTTACCAATATAAAACGCTGAGCATCCTTCGCAGGATGCCATGTATACCACATCTTTCGATTTACAAGTCCCACATGCCCGTATCATATGTTCACCTAATCCAGATGGATGAGTGAAAACTGGATCAATCAAAATGCGAGCAAAATTACAGCTATTACATGGTCTTGAAAATGGTGGACCAATATCAACTCCTGACAGTGTGTTCCTGGGGTAACATAAAGACTCTTAAGATTTTCTTATTTTTATAAATAAATTTTGGTCCATCCCCTATCATTTCCCTGATTTTGGGATCCACTGATAACACATGCCAATGTTTAGCAAAAATATCTTTAATGGAACCCACATCCTTAGTGTAATATACTGGAAAGGATACTTGTTGGTTGGATCCAAAAGAATTACTAGATCCACCCCCATCAACAGTGTCATTCAAATACCGAGCACTTGCTCCATGGGAGAAATATGGCATGGCTCTAGTGTGTCTAAACTCAGTGATACATTCCATCCCAGCAGATAGATGCATTGATGAATTATCCTAATCCATAGTGCTCGGTATTTGAATGACACTGTTGATGGGGGTGGATCTAGTAATTCTTTTGGATCCAACCAACAAGTATCCTTTCCAGTATATTACACTAAGGATGTGGGTTCCATTAAAGATATTTTTGCTAAACAATGGCATGTGTTATCAGTGGATCCCAAAATCAGGGAAATGATAGGGGATGGACCAAAATTTATTTATAAAAATAAGAAAAATCTTAAGAGTCTTTTATGTTACCCCAGGAACACACTGTCAGGAGTTGATATTGGTCCACCATTTTCAAGACCATGTAATAGCTGTAATTTTTGCTCGTACATTTTGATTGATCCAGTTTTCACTCATCCATCTGGATTAGGTGAACATATGATACGGGCATGTGAGACTTGTAAATCGAAAGATGTGGTATACATGGCATCCTACGAAGGATGCTCAGCGTTTTATATTGGTAAGACGAACCGATGCCTTAGGGACCAGATTCGTGAACATGTATACCACATTAGGAAAGGCAATATGTTTAACGCACTCGCGAAACACATTCATGTTGAAGGAGAGGGACACAGCTTTAGGTTTAGAATATTGGAACAGATTTTGAGGTCCCATAGGAGAGGGGATGTTGAAACATACACGGAAGCCAGAGAGACACATTGGATCATTAAGTTTAGATCAGATGTGCCTCCTGGGCTCAATGGGAAGGTCCCTCTACGTCCACTGTTGAAAATGAGGAGGTTAGGATACAAGAAATAATGTTTTTTGGTGTTCATGGTTACATTACCATGTTTCTCTTATATCTTAATGACAGTTTTTATAGGTACATTGTACATTTTAGATGAATTGATGTGAGTTACTTTTTACTTTACAATGACATGTTTCATTGTAGTTTTTTACTGTTGTTTATATGTTTTGAATTATTGCTGTCTTTGAATATTGTTATATTAATGGATATACCTTTAAGAATTATATTTTTCCCGCCTTTTTAGGTATTTAAATGGCTACTGAGTGTTGTTGTTTGTATATGGTCTGAAGAAGCTACTTGCGAAAGCGCTAACCTCTGCAGTAATAAACCAGTTTTTAACCAACTTTTGATTTTTGTGGACTACGCTTGATTTATGCTGTTTTCCAACGTATGGGATTTTTTACTCAAGTATTTTTCCTCTTCATTGTTTTGCTCCTTTGTGGACTGTTTATTCATTTAGTTTTTGCTTTTGACACTGGAGCATTAACCCCGAGCGGACGTTTCATTACTTGTACTATTATTCATAGTTATTGTTTGAATGAGATTGCAGGGTTGTGTTTATGGGGGCACAGTTTACAGTTGAGAAAGATTATAAGCAATTGCAAAGTATCTTCACAAAAGAATTTTGTTTGCTTCAAAATATGATGTGAAAGTGTAGTAGAAGTTACAGGAAGACTTAAGTGTATAACTGACATGTTAGGTGGAGCATAGCTTGATGAATGCAAGAAGATGTGCTGGAAGCAGTTCTCAATGTTCTGTGTTGTAACACAAATTTCAGTAACTCGTGAGAAACTACAGGAACTGAGGAAGACAGTTACCCAGTAAGATACAGAAATGAAGTTGCCATGAGAAATTATTGTGTCAGGGTGACCAGATAATGCAAGTATATATACATTATATATATATTATATATATATATATATATATATATATATATATATATATATATATGTATGTATTAATTCAGGTATACTGTACATTCAGAGAAGAACTGTCAGTTATTTGAGGTGTACTGTTTTGACAAGTTTCATCTAGAAAAAAATTCAAATGCAAAGAAAGACCTAGATATGTCATGTACTGGCCTAAAATAACAGCACAAACAAAACAAATTCTGCAAAAGTGTTCACCGTGTGACGCATATAAATCAAAGTCAGAAAAACAAACTGAAAGCTCATGAAATTGTAATGTACCTCTGGCTGATGGTAGAGGTTGACTTATTTTATCATAATTATCACACCTTTCTTTTATGTACTAACTATTATTTGAAGTATCCTGAAACTGATCATCTGGAATCTTCAGCAGCCATTGCTGTGATAAATTTACTTAAGTCAATATATGCAAGACCTGGAAACCCTGAATGAACAAAGTCTTTTATGATCCATAGTTTGTCAGCCAAGAGTTCAAATACTTTTAAGAGTCTATGTGTTTCATTCAGCACATCACTTTGAGTCAATAATATATGCAATCAAATAGACAAATGGAACACATGATGCACATGATTAAAAAATGCTACAAATGTGATGCATCGAGTCAAGCTAATGTTCATTTTGCATAGTTAAACTATGGAAATATGTGTCTGCAAGGAATAGGTTTATCACCTTGACAGTTAGAGATGAAAAGAAGACTGACATTCACATTTCCAGTTTCTTTTACTGTACTGACACCAGAAAGTAGACAGGGCTGCTTTCAGACTGTGTGGGGTCCATGCAAGAGACTAAGGATAGGATCCCTCAATTAACCTAGGTCAAGGTCCTCTTATACAGCTGAAGTCAGGTGGTTGCCAGGTCCAAGAAGCTCTGAGAATCTAGATGATCTGTGATGCATTTTATGCCTTACTTTCATAAAAGAACTTCTTGTTACATTTTTTAATGCTAGCCAAAAGATTTATGAATGTGCCTCCTTTACTTTGTATATATGCACACACATGCTGATACTGCCCTTGACAAACAAGATCAATCACACATACACATACACAAATAAACACACTCATTCTCACTTACACACACACACACACACACACACACACACACACACACACACACACACACACACACACACACACACACACACACACACACACGCACACAATGTCTTACACTGTATACTTACAAGATATTCAAGAAAACCAGAGCACCCAGATAAAGCCCATATAAATACAGGGAGAACATGCAGAAAAAGTCAAAACATGGATATTACATTGAGTCCTTTACACTCACACCCTGTCACAGTCAAATATACCCATTCTGATAGGGTACACATTTTATGACTGTGAAGAATTAAAACAGAATGTTCACAAATGTCAGCCACAATGATAGTTTTTTTATGCATCAAAGCCTCCACTTGCAAGCAAGTGCATACACACATGCAGACACATACACACAGTGACGCAACACTGCCCATATCATGGTTGCCCAGACCAATGACTATTTAAATGCGATCAAGTGATGGCAGATGGTTTCTATACTCTCACTTACAGACACTTTATTAATCATGTACATCTTACATGCCTGATTGTGAAAGATTCCCACAGTAATGCATTCCAGCTTGTTTCACACAAGTAAACACTAGCCTTGCAAAGCCATACTGACTGTTTAACTTCATCAACTGACAGCAGGGGGTCAGTTTTTTTTGTCCACATATTGAAAATGCACATCACAATTACAGCTATATTTTTAACTATGTATATCTCAGATGTATGACTGAATTCTAATAAAAATGCTATTTACTTAATGCAAACGTGAAGCCACGTTGCCAAGTATAGCACCTCCTAGAAGCCGACATAAATAAGCAACCATAAGTAATGTGAGTACAGTTTTATGTTGACAAATATTCCCAATGCAATGTCGACCATTCCTGAACATTTGTATAATGAATGCACTACCTGCATAGATACAGTCTGTCTTCTTTTTCTTTCGGCTGTTCTCATTAGGGGTCACCACAGTGGATCATCTGTTTCCATTTCTTCCTATCCTCTGCATCTTTCTCTGTCACACCAACCACCTGCATGTCTTCTCTCACCACATCCATAAACCTTATCTTAGGCTTTCCTCTTTTCCTCTTACTTGGCAGCTTCATCCTTAGCATCCTTTTCCCAATATACCCAGCATCCCTCCTCAGCACATGTCCAAACCAACACAATCTCGCCTCTCTAGGTTTGTCTCCAAACTGTCCAACCTGGGCTGACCCTCTAATATACTTATTCCTAATCTTGTCCACCCTCCTCACACCCAGTGAAAATCTTAACATCTTTAACTCTGCCACATCCAGCTCTGACTCCTGCCTTTTGCCACTGTCTCCAACCCATATAACATAGCTGGTCTCACTACCCTCTTGTAGACCTTCCCTTTCACTCTTACTGGTACTTGTCTGTCACAAATCACTCCTGCCACTCTTCTCCACCCACTCCATCCTGCCTTTACTCTCTTTTTCACCTCTCTTACACACTTGCCAGTACTCTGAACTGTTGAGCCCAAGTATTTAAACTCATCCACCTTCACCAATTCTACTCCCTGCATCCTCACCATTCCTCTATCTTCCCTATCATTCACACACATATATTCTGTCTTAGTCCTGCTGACCTTCAATCTTCTCCTCTCTAGAGCATATCTCCACCTCTCCAGGGTCTCCTCAACCTGCTCCCTACTCTCACTACAGATCACAATGTCATCTGCAAACGTCATAGTCCATGGGGACTCCTGTCTGATCTCGTCATCAACTTGTCCATCATCATTGCAAATAAGAAAGGGCTCAGAGCTGATCCTTGATGTAACCCCACCTCCACCTTAAACGCATCCGTCACTCCCACCGCAGACCTCACCGCTGTCACACTACCCTCATACATATCCTGTACCACTCTTACATACTTCTCTGCCACTCCTGAATTCCTCATACAATACCATAACTCCTCTCTAAGCACCCTATCATATGCTTTCTCCAAGTCCACAAAGACACAATGCAACTCCTTCTGACCTTCTCTGTACTTCTCCATCAACATTCTCAGAGCAAACATCATGTCTGTAGTGCTCTTTCCTGGCATGAAACCATACTGCTGATCACTAATCATCACGTCCCTTCTTAACCTAGCTTCCACTACTCTTTCCCATAACTTCATGCTGTGAATGATCAGTTTTAATCTCTGTAGTTACTATAGCTCTGCACATCACCCTTATTCTTAAAAATTGGTACCAAAACACTTTTTCTACACTCCTCAGGCATCCTCTCACTTTCCAAAATTTCATTAAGCAATCTGGTTAAAAACTTCACTGCCATTTCTCCTAAACACCTCCACGCTTCAACGGGTATGTCATCTGGACCAACAGCCTTTCCATTCTTCATCCTCTTCATAGCTATCCTTACTTCCTCCTTGCTAAGCCATTGCACTTCCTGAGTCACTATCCCTACATCATCCAACCTTCTCTCTCTCTCTCATTCTCTTCATTCATCAGCCCCTCAAAGTACTCTTTCCATCTGCTCAACACACTCTCCTCGCTTGTGAGTACGTTTCCTTCATTATCCTTTATCACCTTTACCTGCTGCACATATTTCCTAGCTCGGTCCCTCTGTCTAGCCAATTGGTACAGGTTCTTTTCTCCCTCCTTAGTGTCCAACCTTTCATATAACACTTCATACACCTTATCCTTAGCCTTTGCCACCCCTCTCTTTGCCATGCAGCTCATCTCTTTATACTCCTGTCTACTTTCTTCATCTCTCTGACAATCCCACTTCTTCTTCTCCAATCTCTTCCTCTGTATACTCTCCTGTAATTTCTCATTCCACCACCAGGTCTCCTTGTCCTCCTTCCTCTTTCCAGATGTCACACCAAGCACCCTTTTAGCCATCTCTCTCTTACTAGCTCTGCTGTAGTTACCCAACTATTCGGTAACTCTTCACTGCCACCCAGTGCCTGTCTTAACTCTTCCCTGAACTCCACCTCACAATTACCCTTTTTCAATTTCCACCATTTGATCCTTGGTGCTGCCCTCACACTCCTCCTCCTCCTCTTCTTGATCACCAACGTCATCCTACAAACCACCATTCTATGCTGCCTAATTACACTTTCCCCTTTCACCACTTTACAGTCCCCAATCACCTTCAAACTAGTCCTCCCGCATAGGATATAATCCACCTGTGTGCATTTTCCTTCACTCTTGTATGTCATCCTATGCTCCTCCCTCTTGTTAAAATATGTATTCATCACAGCCATGTCCATCCTTTACATTTTGCATAGATACATTCTGTAAGATTTGAAAATGTTATTTTCTTTCTTTGTTGATTGCATTTCTCTAGGCATAAAAACTGTAAACTAGAATGACAAATGCTTTTCCCCTTTAAAAGGAAAAAAAAGAATGTGTCTGATTCTGATACTACTATGTTTTAATTTGTTACTCAAAAGTATAATTTTCTTTACTTCTCCAAATACCCATCTTTTTATCCTTTGCAGGCTCACAAGATAGCCAAAGCTTAACCTGATATTCAGTGGGTACAAACATGATTCAGATGTCTCTGTCACTAATAGAACAAGTTGCATTCAAATAAGATGTTTATGCAAAAGAATTAAGTAGCACAGTAATATTTAATAGATAACCTCAACACCAGTAATGGTAGATGCAATTTATGCACTGTAACGTCTGCGCAATTTAGTGAGCAGAAGCAATTATGAACTCAGTCTGCATATAATAAAAATGGGCAGTGAACTCGAAATTGTACTTAATCTGCCTGCAAAGTGGTAGTCAAACATAAAATGCAATGACATGCACCAACAAGCTGCTTGTGCCATATTATTATTCTCCCGCCTGCACAAAGAATTAGCCTGCCATATGACTTGGTTGTACATGCTTTGAAAACAGAAAGCTCACCTGTAAAAGTGGAGACAGTTTGAACAGAAAGTCAAATATAGAAGCAGTCCAGAGCCATGGCAACTGTTCCTATATGAACTTTTTAAGAACCAGTTTCATGCTTGGTAAAAACAGGTTCAGGCAGCATTGAAAAAAGTGATTTAGCATAATCAGCAGTCTGCCTTTTTCTTGCTACCCACTTCATACTTCTTTAAGAAGCAATTATTTATGTCCACTGCTTATTTTTGCCATAACTGGGGACTCTAAGAGTGTTGGCCCATGAGCTATCACCTAATTTATTCTCTCATAACTTTGGTTTTGAAAGTAAAAACAAGCTTCAAAATTGCTCATAAAAAGGCAGTTAAAACAGAACAATCATTTTACAAATATATAAGGAATTTATTATGTCTAAAAGAACTGGAAAGTGCCAGAGTGATACCGAGCAAGTCTTTTGGTCAGAAAGCGCACATCCAAGAATCTGTATTTGGTTTTCATGAGAGTCCAAAATACTACATCAGCCCAAGACTGGATATGTTGTCCTATAGAAGAAATCAGAGATGCCCAAAGATTTTCAAGATGTCTGAGATTCCTGTGAAATTGTCTTTTGCTAATCTAAGAGTTGAAATTTCAAATCTGATTTGAGGAGATGTTTACAGTTCTGCAAGTAAGGCAGTCCAGGCACTGTTGCTTTCTTAATGAAAACAGTCCTTGAACTAAATAAGGAATCAGATGCAAAAAACAGAGAATACAAGAAAAAGAAAAATAATCTGGTTCCACACAGCAGTGAAAATCAATATGTCCTTTATTGTAGTAGGTAAGCACTTTATTGGAATAACATCCGCTTCATCAGACCAACAAAGATAGAATAGCAGTTACATTTTTAAACACTAAAACATCCAATTAAAAATCAGATAAAATGTGCATCATAGCTAAAAGCCATGTGATAAAATACATCTGTAGAATATATAGATCATTAAAAAATTGAATAAAACAGACTAAATGAACAATATGTACTTAAAAATGGTAACAAATACAATAGTAAAAAATAAATAATAAAAGATGGACTATTGAAACATATATGATAAAATATTAAAAGAGAGATCAGTGCTTTAATGGCCGTGCTTTAAGGAAGGGTTTCAGGGAAACTGTTGTTTAAACCAGGAAGTTTATTAGCTTGAAAGCGCAAAATCCATTTCTGTTCACTAGATTCTGTTCTATTATTTATGTCACCTCCTCTCTTGGTACTATGCAGAATCTCTAGTACCATAAAGCTAAATTTATGTTCTTTACCCTCTTTAGCTACATGTAGTGATAGTGCATTGGTTTCTTTAACATTCCTAATATCCCTAAGGTGTTCAAGTATTCTATCCTTAAACACCCTGTTTGTTTTCCCTATGTAAAATGAGAAGCAGGTAGTACAATAGCAAAAACAGACAACATTTTTTGTTTGACAATCTGCATAAAAAGCAGTATCTATCTTAAAACCCAAAGTGGGATGCGTGAAATGATTACCAGTATGTATATGTGTGCAGGCCATACAATTTCTACACATATATGTACCAAGTCTATCAGATATTATAGTTGATTTAATATTAAAGGATCGATAACAGAGCTGACTCTTAAGTGCTCTATTATTTCTAAAAGCAAAATCTGGCTGTGTGCCATTGACCCCATTCAACTCATGTACAGGAGACAGAATATCCCAGTTCTTTTTAATAATATCACATGCTACATGCACATTACTGGCAAAGGGCAATGGCATCCTTAGTTTATTCCTAGAGGTATCATTGGAAGCATCACTTGAGAAAATATTGTCAATATTATCGCTGTTGTTAATACGAGTGGGGAGGGGAGAAATGTATGACTGGCACTTACCTGATCTATGCCGCCATCCTTCTGCTATATGAGAATCAATAAGTTTACTACTATAGCCTCTTTCTAAAAATTCTTGTTTAAGTGTTTCTAATGCAACAATGAGACTATCATCATCATTAAAAAGTCTCATAGTTCGAAATATCTGTCCTTTCAACACATTACATTTTGTGTGATTTGCATGCATACTGCCATAGTGTAGAACATTATTCCTTCTAACAGTTTTCTTATACAAAGTAGTAGACACAGTGGATAAATTATTTTTAGTAACTTTAACATCCAAAAACTCTACTTCTTTATCAGAATATTCATAGGTAAAACTCAAAAAAGTATTTAACTGATTTAAGTATAAAAGAAACTCTTGTAGCCGCTGCTCTGAGCCATGCCACAACAAAAAAATATCATCCACAAAGCGTTTATACCATTTGATGTTAACCTGGTATTCATTATTCGAAAGTACATGCTTAGCTTCCCAATTAGCTAGGGATAGGTTGGCGTAGCTATTAGCACAAGCTGTACCCATAGCTACACCAACTTTTTGTGCATAATAAACATCATTAAAAATAAACACATTGGTTTAACCTTTGTTCCAGCTCAAAGAATGGACATAGCAGAGGTAGTAAGACCTACACCTTTTTGGCAGAACTCTTACATTTAAAGCTATGTTTGGTAATTCTAATAATGCTGATTGTATATTTAGAAAGCCCAGCACTTACATACCACCTAGTAATTCTACTATAGATCTGTTTATTGACCTTTGTGAAAAACAACTTAGAGAGAAGTCTCTAGATAAGAAAACTAATAATTTTAGTAATTTATCAGCTGCAGAGTTACAAGCTCTAGTTGAATTGAAAGAACTAAATAGTATAGAAATATGTCCAGCTGATAAAGGAGGTGGCATTGTTGTTATCGACAAGGACAAATATATAGAATCTATGTTAAGTCATCTCAGTGACGTTGATACGTATGCCATTTTACCCTTGCATATACTCAGTAGTGTCATAGAAAAAGTACAGTTTTTGATCTTTGATTTATTAATAACGGGCATGATATCTGAGCAACTGTTTGAGTATTTCAAGGTAGAACATCCAACAGTCCCTTTGATATATGTTCTACCCAAAATACATAAGAATCCCTTAACTCCACCTATGCACCCTATAGTTTCAGGCTGAGGTTGGGTAACTGAGCCACTTTCTATTTTTGTAGAAAAAACTTTGCATGCTGCCTTGGCTAATTGTAGCACTGTTTTAAATGATACCAAGAGTTTTTTAAATGAGCTATCTAAACAAAATGAAATTATCTTAGGACAATGTTTATTTGAAACTCTGGATATTGAATCATTGTTCACTGTTATACCCAATGAATGGGGAATTGAAAATATCAGAGAATTACTGTGTGAGAGAAACACCCCTGATACTAAGGTGACACTTATTTGCACACTTTTGGAAATCATCCTAGAAAACAATGTGTTTATTTTTAATGATGTTTATTATGCACAAAAAGTTGGCGTAGCTTTGGGCACAGCTTGTGCTAATAGCTACGCCAACCTATCCCTAGCTAATTGGGAAGCTAAACATGTACTTTCGAATAATGAATACCAGGTTAACATGAAATGGTATAAATGTTTTGTGGATGATATTATTTTGTTATGGCATGGCTCAGAGCAGCGGCTAGAAGAGTTTCTTTTATACTTAAATCAGTTAAATACTTTTTTGAGTTTTACCTATGAATATTCTGATAAAGAAGTAGAGTTTTTGGATGTTAAAGTTACTAAAAATAATTTATCCACTGTGTCTACTACTCTGTAAAAGAAAACTGTTAGAAAGAATAATGTTCTACACTATGGCAGTATGCATCCGAATCATACAAAATGTAGTGTTGAAAGGACAGATATTTCGAACTATAAGACTTTTTAATGATGATGATAGTCTCATTGTTGCATTACAAACACTTACACAAGAAATAGCAGAAGGATGGCGGCATAGATCAGGTAAGTGCCAGCCATAATCCCCCCCCACTAGTATTAACAACAAGGATAATATTGACAATACTTTCTCAAGTGATGCTTCCACCGATACCTCTCGGAATAAACTAAGGATGTCATTGACCTTTGCCAGTAATGTGCATGTAGCATGTGATATTATTAAAAAGAACTGGGATATAATTCTATCTATATTATAATTATAATTGTAGAATACAATGCCCCGTTTGGTATGTACCTCTCAAGACATCTGCAACAACTGGAAAGGCCGCAGAAATACCTCATTAAACGAATCACAGGCCTAAAGCAGATGCCCTACACAGACCGCCTTAAAAAACTCCAGCTATACTCTATCGCATATTGGCTACTCAGAGGCAATCACTGCTTAACATACACGGCCATGTCAAACCCAGAGCTGTTGGACATGCTACACTTAAAGAAATCCCAATCCCTCAGAGCCACACGCTCCAGGGATCTAAACCTTGCCATCACAATAAACAAAACATGCTAGAGGGATAGGTTCCTGACCCAGGGCCTCGCCAGACTCTGGAATAGATTGCCCATACATGACAAGCAGAGTGCCTGTTTGGCCCTCTTCAAAAGGAACCTTGATGATTGGATGGGAGAAAGGAAATTCACCCCAGGAATCACGTCAGTCGCCCTGCTAGACAGGGGTCCAGGGAAGTAAATAGTGTGGGAAGAAATAGCCAGGGAATTGTTATGGTTAGGCTTGTATAGGCCCTAGTGCTGATAGCCTAGTACCAACCTATGAGCCTATATTCTGTCTACTGTACATGAATTGAATGGGGTCATTGGCACACAGCCAGATTTTGCTTTTAGAAATAATAGATCACTTAAGAGTCAGCTCTGTTATCGATCCTTTAATACTAAATCAACTATAATATCTGATAGACTTGGTACATATATGTGTAGGAATTGTATGGCCTGTACACATATGCATATTGGTAATCATTTCATACATCCCACTTTGGCTTTTAAGATAGATACTGTTTTTATGCAGATTGTCGAACAAAAAAATGTCTATTTTTGCTATTGTACTACCTGCTTCTCATTTTACATAGGGAAAATGAACAGGGTGTTTAAGGATAGAATACTTGAACACCTTAGGGATATCAGGAATGTTAAAGAAACAAGCACACTATCACTACATGTAGCTAAAGAGGGTAAAGAACATACATTTAGCTTTATGGTACTAGAGATTCTGCATAGTACCAAGAGAAGAGGTGACATAAATAATAGAACAGAGTGTAGTGAACAGAAATGGATTTTGCGCGTTCAAGCTGATAAACCTCCTGGTTTAAACAACAGAGTTTCCCTGAAACCCTTCCTTAAAGCATGGCCATTAAAGCATTGATCTCTCTTTTAATATTTTATCATATATGTTTCAATAGTCCATCTTTTATTATTTATTTTTACTATTGTATTTGTTACCATTTTAAGTACATATTGTTCATTTAGTCTGTTTTATTCAATTTTTTAACGATCTATATATTCTACAGATGTATTTTATCACATGGCTTTTAGCTATGATGCACATTTTATCTGATTTTTCATTGGATGTTTTAGTGTTTAAAAATGTAACTGCTATTCTATCTTTGTTGGTCTGATGAAGCGGCTGTTATTCCGAGAAAGCGCTTACCTACTACCATAAAGAACATATTGATTTTCAATGCTGTGTGGAACCAGACTGTTACTTTCTTGTTTTCTATTTGCAACAGTGGTGATTCCTTAGGTATAAACCATGACTACTTTATAAGCTATAGAGGATTGGTTAAAATGCTCAGTTTTAGTAACTGTATGGAATATTTATAGCTACTTTGCAGTGATACACATTGGCATAAATATCAGTTTTTAGTATATTATTTTAGGCTTAATTATTTATTAACATTTCATATACAAGATTAATCCAATTCATAAGTCTATAATGCTTAGCAAAAAATGTTGCTCCTCTTATAGCCTGACATGATTTCTAAACCTTTCATCAGGGGTACATTTGTCTTTGAAGACTAAGCTAGAATTACAAGTTTAATTAGTATATTATTCTTAAGTTTTATTAATATAAAGCAGTAGGATTCTCTCTAGTTATCATAACTGTTTGCACATTTTTAAACTTTATAATGATTTATACCTATCATTTCTGAGTAATTTCAATTGTCAATAGACTGTGTTGGTATGGAGATGACACTTCTGTAGTGAATAAGGGGTTAAAATCTTTCCAGATACACTGACTATAGAAACAGTCACTGGAATTTAAAGATATAGTGCACTGGTGTGTACCAGTGTAATGCACATTATGCCTGGTGTGCCACCAAGAATGACTGATTCACAGATGTAAACTGCTTTTGCTTTCAGCATCTTCAGACACACATTCTGTTTTCTTGAAACGTATACACCACTGTGCACTTGTACGCTTATGCTCGGGATGGGGTGAAGTAGTGTGTGCAGTATAACAGAGCTACACAGCACAGGAGTGACGAGCAGTTTAGTAACATATACTAAACCTTTATAAGTACCTATACTTACCTTCACAATAAGGTGTAGAACTGCTGCACTGAGTGCTACTATCATGGTTAGGAGGGAGTCATAAAATGTTTCACTCCTTTGGCATGATGGTGGACTGGGGCTCAGTTTTGTAATATGGTAATCAGGTGATCTGGCAGTGTGTTTGGAAGGACTACACCAACATCACTGTGTGGGCTTGGACAAGATATGGGGCTGGACAAGTTTGCTTGCGGCAGACAGTTTGCTTGCACGACAGAAAACTCTGTTGCAAGTAAGGATTTTTCTGATAAGCAATGGAAATGTGTTTTTTTTTTGAAGTTGTAAATATGTAGCTGAGCACTATCTGCTGAGCAACATATTAGCAGGTAAAAGGGATTGTCATGACCTCAAGTGTCGCACCACTTTATTGTACACCATTTGGGGGCCACCCGGTACTCTAATAGTGCTGCCTTGCTGAAATGCAGTCAGGAGGGAGGTGCTTTGCATATCAAGTGCAGTGCCTACACAACATGGTAAGACTGTGTATGTGGCTTGTCTCACTGTATAAAAATCTCTATGAATTCTTAATGTCTTTGGTGTGCAATATGCGTATCATTCCTACTGCATTGCACAGCAACATTTATCAACAGAGGACAATAACTGAGAATGATATTGCTATTTATAAAAAGCCTAAAAGCATTTTTGAAGCAACGTAAATAAAAAAAAGCTTTAGATTTACCTCTTTATAGCATCACTTAAAGGAAGGCCATTCATGTTTTTTCTTTAATTAGTTGTTCATCTCTTGCAGACATTATATCTCAACTTTACGATACAGAGTTTATTTATTTTATAGTTTCTCTATGATAGTTTTAGAGAAGTGGAATTCTGAATTTTTTATTTACTTGGGATGCAATTACCAGTATATTTGAATTTATCTAACCATAATTGTTATCCTTCTTTGGCTGTGGTTCTTAGATCAATCACTAATTGCAAGGCAGTTTGTTTTGTTAATATTATCACATTTTATTTCCGCAGTTATTAAATTCTGATAAAGTAGCTCCTGATGTCATTAGAGACAAAATAAACAGGATAATATGCACTGGGACATGTAACTGCATCCCCATGAATGGAAAGAGACAACTCATCAAAAGGTTTCCTTTTCCATAGAATTGGTGTGACCCTAAGGGTATCATTTTTAACTAAGTGTAGAAGAATAAATCGTACCACATGAGAGTGATGTGGAGTTCAGCCCTCTGCCCAAACACTTGGCTTCTGCCACTTTGAGAGAAATTACATCACAGTTATTTCCCTTTGGAGCTGCTCTGAAAATCAGTCTTGTTCAACAAAAATCTGCATTAGGTAACATACTAGCTAACAAATTTTGTCATGTAGCTCCCTACCGGAAGTGTAAGAGCTGATACTGCGAGTCTCAACACTTCAACAAATAAACTGCAATTCCAAAATAAAACAACAAATTCTGAAACTTACTGTTAATACCTTTAAATTTTTATTTTTTGCTATAGGGGCTTGCTCCCTGTACCCTTGAAACTGGACACTGTGCACCACACCCCATTAGCATTACTATTCATCAGGGGGTGCTTAGTGCTGCATATAGCCTTATTCCCCCAAATTGTACTTCTAGTTTTCCAGTATTAAGCTTCATTAATACTGTCCTAGGAATATCAAGAGACACCCTTTCCTTCCAGCTAAAATTGTTCTCAGTTGCAGTAGATTATTGCCAGTATTAACACATTCCAGCTATGTTTATCCAACATTTCTATTGCTTGTTAAATGATCTCATTGGGACTGCTTGAACATTCTGAAACCTACCTCACTGGAGCTGTCTTAATGATTGTTTTACAGAAGTGGCATTTCAGTGAAATCACAACTCAATTAAATAAATGCTCACAGTACAACATAAAAATGTTTTTAATATGCACACTGACTGTCTATAGCACAACTGTAAAATTATATTTTACAGGGGAATTAGCCCCTCTATACTGCTTTACTGCCATTATATGGATAGGGCTTTGCCTTTTAACCCCTTACTTAATATGTACGAATTGTGAGATTGCAAAGCCACTGGGAAGAGAGAACTCCCTCTTCTGTAACTCTGTGTCATCACAGAGTTTTATATGTAAGTACGAGGATAAGCAGGTGTAACTTTCTATATGAAAAAGACACTCTGGGGAAAGTATTCCAGCTAGTCTCTCATTTGCCAACAGAATGTCCCAATGATTATTAATAATATTTCTAAAGGCATCTATATTGCTTCCAAATGTTCTAACTAGGCGAAGGGGTTGGGGAGACTGTACATACTTGCTTTTGGGTCCCTTGCCATAAATTAACAATTTTTTTATCCTGTTCAGTAGCAAAATATATTCATATAGAAGAGGCCGCACTATTAATTCCCATCTAACTCACTATAAACACTCTTCACCTACTACCACACATCAGGTCACCCTATTTGGAGATAAGCTAGTGGGTAGCAACCCTTGTGGTCACTGCAGTTTTTGTACATATATATGCAAAACAAAAGAATTTACCAGCAGCAATACACCACATATTTTTGAAATTAGATGCTTTGGCAACTGTAGCAGTGACTGGGTCTATTTGGCCACCTGTTTTTGCTCAGCTTTCTATGTAGGGCAAACATCCAGGCCATTAAAACACAGGATTAGTGAACATCTCGGTGATATAAGAACTAAAAGGATTTCTAATGCACTTTACAAACATACAATGACCCATGTCACTGCTAAATTTCAATTCACAATTATTGACAAAATTCAAGGACATAAATCCAACAAGGCAGGTTGGCATTCTATACTAAATAATAAGGAATCTGGTTGGATTGTCAGGCTAGGGGCTCTGTTTAAACCCATCCTTAATTAATTAAATTAATTCTGGCATATACCAATCAGATTCTAGTATGGTCTAATGGAATACTATTTAAATGTGTAACAGATTCAGAGAAGTTAATGCACTGAAGAAGGCTGTAAGTTTTGCCGAAACCGGTATGCTGTTTTTGTTGTTTTAGTCACATTAAACTACGATTCTATCTACCTTCTGAATGGTGTCAGACTCTTTTTGGTACTCTACAATTCATTTGGTTTGGTCTATGCACCCTGTCTCACTTGCATGAGGTTGAGCAAGGTTGTAGCACATTTATAATAAACCCCTAAAAGTAGAAACAGTGGTCAGGGATCTGGGAGTATATTTTGACAGTAATTTGAACTTTGACCTCCATGTGTCTCCTGTGGTAAAAAAAATCCTTCTACGTCACAAAACTTATAAGTAGGGGCATGGCATCCCAGTTCAAGGAGGTCAGTGTTACACTGTACTCAGCTTTCATTAGACCAGTCATCAATTACAATGCACCTTTCAACATGTACCTGGCCAGGATCTTGCAACCACTTTAAAGACCACAGAGGTTCATCATAAAAAGTATACAGAGAGTAAACAAGAAGTTCTACGCACACTATCTCAAAGCCCTATCCCTTTAGTCAGTCTCCTACAGATTGGTGCATGGTAATCTATGTTTAGCCTGTATTGGATCGTCTGATCCCACACTGACGGATTTGTTGCACATCCGCAAAACAAATAGCATAAAAAATACTCATTCTAAGTACCTGAACCTCATCTGCAAAATAAATAAGACATGTTAGAAGGACAGATAAGTATCCCAAAGATTATCCCATCTCTGGAGCAGGCTTCTTATCCATGTGAAGTAAAGCTCCTCTCTAACCCTATCAAAATGTAACTTGGACCAATGGATGGGAATTACAAATTTACCACTGATTTGGCACCTACATCTGTAATGGACAGGGACAGCCTATGAATGCTTGATGTGGTAAGTTTGGCTAGGCTTAAATGGCTCTTTGGCTGATAGCCTAGTAACTACCTATGAATCTATGAAAACAAAATCCTACATGTTAAGTAAGTCAGTATGTATCCAAATATGTTTTCTGTTGATTTGCCAGTATTCTGTGAGAGATCAGTCAGTAGGTATTTGAGGGAAGTGTGATTTCCATGAAATGTGACTATATGACTGGTGGTTGACCATATGAGTTTCACTGACTGGGGTTTGATAACTTCAGATAGCCCCGTCTGATAATAATGATCATAATTCATATCTCTTAACAAATGGTGGAACAGGGGACTATATTAGCTAAACACAAGTTATATAACAGTTATTCAGTGCTACTGGATACTGATACCTAGAGATGTATAACAAATCACTAGATGAAATGCATTTAGTACAATGTACTTTAACTTTGTCTAGATTACTCTTATTACACAAAAGATGACTGATATATATTGTTTAATAAAAAACAGGAACAAGTCCATCACTGTTTTGTTGTAATGAGTAAATAAAAGTCGTAGTGAATATAGCAGCATTTTTCCACCTTGCACTGTCTTTCTGTGACATATGAATTGATATGACCTAAGAAGAGTGTTTATAATGAACTTCAGTTTCAATACTGAAACTCCAGGCATCAAGGAATATACCTGGGTATTCAGGAAGAACTGTTGTCAGTTAGTAGTAGTGCTAAAAGGGGGCTGTTTAGACAATGAGCAGACTTGGTTTTCAGAGACATATGAGGCACGATGAGGAAAGGCCTCATAGCCTTTCTCAGTTACCAAACAGAAATAAATAAATAAAATAATTTTGTATGTCTCTGAATTGCCCTTAACTACCATATGTGCAGATCAGCATTTTCCTGTGATAGTTAATACTGGTGGTTCGTGCATCGCTTTGGTGCAGACACCCCCCATTCACTCTCTTACTCACATACATACATTCAAACACATACACACTATTACCTGTCCTTGAGTTGTCTTCTAATTCTTTTGTCTCTGCCTGTCATACATCACAGATCTTTTCAGTTTGTCAACAACGGCTGACATTAATGTTTCATTCTCAGTACCAGTTCATAACATCGTGACACCATACCTGTCATTTCATTAACTTTTTAATTGAGTTCTTGTATTAGTTTAAATATTCTCTCTGGTGATTCTAGTGTTCCCACTTGCTTAGTACTGAAGCATGAGCACACTCCTGGCTGTTGCTTCCAATAGATAATCTCCCCCTGTAACTCACAGATTGTTGCTTTCATTGAATCATGTGAAGCAGTTAGAGTTTCATACTTCTTATTGTATTAAAAGCCCTGTCTACACAACTCTTATTGGGGTGGGTTGATGTTGCAACTCACTGTGCCAAGGGAGCAGCATTCAAAGCTTTTGACTCTTCAAATTTTTTTAAAGACTTGATCAATATTCCCAAGTGTCACTGGTGTCTAGTGGTGGCACAGAGGACTAATATCCCCTGTGAGAGGTACAGGGTTTGAAGCTTTTTAAATGTCTTTAAAGCAAAATGGTAGGGGTTATTCCTGGTGTCTATTGTTCCACTTTACCTACGTCATTTGTAAGTGCCATTAAAGCATGGTGTGCAGTGCTAATGTTGATGTCTAGTGCTTTCCTTGATTTATATCTTTTGTAAGTGCCATTAATAAATCCCCACCAATGCTGGAGGATTTGCTCTTTAATCTAGGAGAGTGTGGAGATATGACAGCCTCCCAACACACATAAACACACATAAACACACACACACACACAACACACACACAGCCCCCCACCTGATCATGTTCACAGACATGCTCATCCATTCAACCTTACTCACTCACAAACACACATACCTAGCCTATCCCCTAATTACCCTCCCACTCTTACCCTCCAGACAGATACACACACTCTTGCACAAACACTCACACATGAAGCCCACACATGCCCCCCCCCCCCAACACTATCTATCCACTAAATTCCCTGGCACTTAATTCTACTGTGATGGGTCAGCATGGGCTTTTGGCAATGTTCATTAACATGAGCATCCATGAGTGTTTGTTATTTTACACAGCCCTCAATCCCCTGTGTAAATGCCTTACCACAGGCAATTCCTGGAGAGAGGATATGGCCAATTAGAGTGCCTCAGTAGCATTTAATACAGCTACAGAGATAGACCGCTGTTTTGCTACACTTCTTCATTCTAAATCTTCATGGTAGAGCTGTCTCTGAATATAAAATGGTAACTGCAAGATGTATACCTCATATACACCTCATAGTAAGCCTTCTGAATTGGCTGCATAGTTTTCTATAGTATAGTTTTTGCTTAGTGTCAGTCTCTTCACCTTTAAAATCTTTAAAATGATTTTGTGAGTCACTTTCTATTGCTGACAAATTTAATTTCTAGCACTGAAATGCACAGCATTGACTATTTCCTCTCAGTAATTAAAATGTCAATGTTTTGTTGACAGCACCATTGTCAAAACTAATTGTTAAACATCCTTGTATTTGCATATAGATATAATAAAATCCACATAATGACATAACTCTACTGAGCCAAAACTGTAGCATCACCTTTAATAAAATGTTGCATAACATAATGTTCTTTTTAGTTATTACTGGTCTTAATGTTGTTTGCCATTACATGTACTCCTATCAAACCATAATGTATGTAACTGTTTCGTTATTTTTAATGGCGACAGCAGTGACAGTAATCATAGACCATGAATAACATAACACTGTGAATTTATAGCTGTCATATTTTCAATGCTTAGAGGTGATAATGATTCCTGTGATACATGTATTTTCATTTTTCTTTTGCATGGATATTACTCTATCATTGCAGTATTTCCACTTTCATATTCTGCTTGCATGTCTTTCTTTGATAAATGAGACAAATTATAAACTTCATCAAAAGTTTCAGAATCTAAGTTTATTGCAGATCTTGGTACTTCAGAAACAGTTACAAAAATGATTCAGCCATCAATCCCTGAGTATTGATAGAGCCATTCAGATTTGACAATTTATTTCCCAGTATATCCATTTTATTATGCACAAATGCTGTTTGCTGACTTTGTGCTTTCTTCTGAGTGTAGTGTGTATTTTATCCTGACTTAATTAGTTTTATTTCATTTGTTTACCTTTGATTTTATTTTATATTTCTTAACTGGAGTAGAACATTGATCCAGATGGCTCATTTTCAGGTTCAGCTTGTTTTGATCTGATGCACCAATCTGGGATAAGAGATAAGAGTGATGAAGCCAAAGATACAAAGACAAGTTGTTGTGTCTTTCGGCTTTTAGGGGTCACCACAGCGGAACTCCGGTCCGCTAATGATTGGCAGTAGATTTTTACGTGCCGAGTTGCCAGCTCTGACGCACAACCTTCAACGAAGGTACGCCCATTCATGCATGTCTCCACACAGAAGATGCTCTAGCTGAGAATCGAACAGGACAACGTCTTACTGTGAGGCGACAATGCTACCGCAGTACTAAAGATACAAAGACAAGTGAATACAAAAATGCCCATATTAATTACGATGATTAAAACAGAGTTAGACAAAAGGTACATATATGAGATTGACATGGTGAAACAATTCCAATATTTAAGGATAAATAAGCAGATTAACTGAATTTTTACAATATATACACTTGTAGTTATCTTCTAATAAGCTGGACAGGCAATAATTATCAAACTTCTGTGGTAAATTACTAAACAGCTTCCCTCATAATAAACTGCAGTTATTGTGGTGTAAAACCTCTGTTCTTAGCACAAATAAACTAATTCCTTACACATTAAATAAGAGCTCAGTTCATAGCCTATAGTGAACATAAGTCCAGCTTTGGAACATTTTTCTACCAGGTGCAGTTGCACTTTAAAATAAAACTTGGAAATATGTCAAACAGTTCCAACCAAACATAGAAATACAACCCAGGAATCATAAAAGAACTTTCTTTTAAATGTACTGTAGAAATACCATCACATCCTGATATCACAGGTAACACTAATGCCAGTGCCTCTGTGAGGCACAGGTTGTACATTATTGTGGCTGTCATGTGACAGCATTGTCCTGTCATTATAGTTAATGCTAATAGCAGTACCTCTCTGAGGCTCAGGTTGTACATTATTGCGGCTGTCATGCGACAGCATTGTCCTGACATCATACTTAATGCTAGTAGAAGTGCCTCTGTGAAGCTCCTGCTGTACATTGTTGTGGTTCATATATGACAGCACTGTACTGATGTCATTAATTTATGCTAATGTCAGTGCCTCTGTGAGGCCTAGGTTGTACAGTGCTGGTTGCATATGACATTCCTACCCTGATACCATAATTAACATTAATATCAGCATCACTTACATGCTTGCCATAATTGTTAATGTCTTTGCCTCCAAATCACAAGGTACAGAGTTTTATCCTGATCTCTGTGGGGTTCCTCTCACCTCATTCCACAAAAAAAAATCTTGGTGTTTTCACCTTACACTCACCAGAAATTGAAAGGAATTGTGGGTAACAGCACAGATTCTGGGTGGTGTCTCTGAGGGGAAGAGTTGTTTAGAGCTGCAATTTTGGGTATCAACTGTAGTGTGTACTCTGAATAGGAGAACATGAATCAGAGAGTGTGCCATGGCAGAACTTCAATAGTGTAAAAATTGGCTCTAACTGAGTTGTTTATGTTGACTAATGTTGCCAAACATGGGCAATGATAAATAGGTTGAGGACTATTCTGATCCATACCAGGTACTCTTGTTAATAGTAGGAAATGCCTCTATTGGCCAGTGTGTGCACTCACCATAAACTAGCAGTCCTGCTCAATAAGTTATTGACCAGCTGGTGTCCAGTTGCCTAGGTTGGAATACATCTGTTGAGCAAAATCTGGATGTAAAGTCAATTAACCTGCCAGTCATAAACGATGGATTTCTAAAATGGATATAGGTTGAATGAACAGGATGCCACTTGCAAGTGTATGATGTGATTATAAGGAAGAGATTGAAAAGAAAAGTATACCCAGGAGACAAGGTGGAAGGGCAGTTCAACAAAACTACTTGGCCTGATATCCAGCATCTACTACTCAGGAGGAGAACAGCCTAGAAGTAGTGAAAGAATTGTGTTGAGGGAGTGTCTTCTCAAGACAGTGAGGAATGCCATCAGAATTAGAGACAGACGTATGGCTGTCAGAGTCCAGGATATAGATATGGTAATATTCATAATCTTTGCTATATACCCCTCACCAGGGTTGTGATGGCAAGGAAAAGTGTACATTCAGACAGCAATTACAGGATCTACTAAACAAAGCAGCGCAACAAGAGTTGGTATTGATAATGGGAGACCTGAATGCTCATATCAGAACAGATATTGTGTGATATGAGGCATGCCTGGGTCCACATGGGTGGGGCAACAGTAATAAAAAGGAGAGGCCATTTTAGACTTATTTTCTAGCAAATGGACTGATGGTGGCCAACATGTGGCTCAGCAATGCAGGCAGTCACAAAATCACATATAAGAGTTGTCAACATGCAACTCGGGTAGACTCCCTCCTAGTAAAGAAAGGGCACTGGGGTAGAATCAGTGATTGCAAAATCATCCCCAGTGAAACAGTTGGCCAACAGCATAAACCAGTGGTGGACATGATCAGCTGTGAACAGTGGTCAGAGAAGGCTCTCAGGTCAATAGAGACTAGGCTGAAGACCTGGAAATTGACTGAAGAGAAAGCTCAAGAGCTTAATGAAATACTGAGGACTCTAGCACATCAGGAAGAAGAGTAAATAAGCAGAATTGAGGAAGAATGGCAGTGTCTGAAACAGCATATGTGAAGAGTATAGAACAGATATGTATCTGAGCCACATATGGAAATAAGGTACATAAGGAAAGCTGGTGGAATGCAGAAGTCCAAGAAGTCATCAAAAGAAAGAACAAATGCAGGAAGAAGTGGGAGATAGAATAGACTGACCAGACTAAGAAGCTATATCATTTGGCCAACAAACAGGCAAACATAGCAGTTGCAATAGCAAAGAATAAGGCATAAGAAGCAACAGCTTATGCAAAGTAACTCAGCAAATTGCACAAAGAAACACTATCAGGCTGCAAGGCAAAGACAGAAAGATAAAGAAGACACCATTCTTGAGGGATGCCTGGAACAACCAACTCACAGGTGTGCATGTTCACAGTGGCATCAAAGGCAGACGGCAGGAGTACTTCCAGCAGCTTCATAATGAAGAAAAACCCCACAGAAGCTGTACTGCCCCAGACACAGCCTATGACGAAAGAGAGAAGAGCCCTCCCTAGAAGAAATAAGAGAATCCAGGGAAAGCAAAAGGCTCAAATGAAGTCATGGCAGATATCACCAAGATGTTGAGTCAGTTAGGGGAGAAATGGCTCATGAGAATGCTCATACTGAGAGAAAGGGGTACTCCAGGTGACCAGAGAATAAGTATTCTAGTGTAATTGTACAAGAACAAATGAGACATTCACAACTGTGGGTATCATAGACATATAAACACCTAGAAGCCTAGCTGGTTCAACCAGTGCCCTGAGCAGCTGGTACTAGCACCCCACCCCCTCAGCTCTTCAAGTGAAGAGAAAAAAAAAAAAAAAAAAAACTGATTGTAACCAAATAGCTTATTACAGTTACATCTATGCAACTCTTCCACTGAAAAGCAAAGAAAAAAAAAGAAAAAGAAAAAAAAAGACCAAGCAGGTGGTCAGATGCATGATTTCTGATGAAGTTCCTTTTTATATTGGAATGAAAGTGCTTATATTTGGTTTCTTAAAGTCCTTCTTATGACACCGATGCAGTGTTTCGATTTTATATTACTTTGTTTTTTACACTGTTTGGGGTATTGTTTACCTTGTATATTTTATTTAAAAAAAATCTACTTTTACACTACAGCTCCTTTGTTTTCACTGTAGCAAAATATATGTAGTAAACAGTAGCCCACTTGCTACACTGTATATCCTGTCTGCATGGAGCACTACAGTGCTCATGTTTTAGTTAAAAAAATAATAAAAAAAAATATTGTAGCAAACTGCAGTTGCTACAGTTTAGACCACACACAAAGTGCTACATTGTTCAGATTTTACCACAAATGCAATACTGGCTTTTAAAAGTTGATATTGTATTAAAGAGAGATTGAGATTGGCTGATCATGCCCTCTCAACACTCTGTACCCAGGACAATTACCCCTCTCACCACACCTTAGCTATGCTACTGCAAGCACCTGTCAAACTGCATGATAGTGCTGGACAGGGTGATTGATAAAACATATGCAGAGTAGGAGAAGGTAAGATGGGAGATGAGTAGTTCAGATTCATATTAGGATGCAGCACAACCAACATGACGTTTGCTGTGAAACAGATAGTTGAGAGGAAACTAGAGATGAGGACATACTTAGACTTGAAGAAACATATAACAAGACCCCAAGAAAACTGATTTGGGTAGTCCTGTGATTGTTCTGGATGGTGGAGAAACATAGACATTGAAGGCAGAGCAGTTGAGAAAGTGAGAGGTGATAGAAATGAAGTGGTTGGTAGGATGCGCACTGTGGGACTGATGAAGAAATGATCACATCAGAGCAAACACCAAAGTAGCTTCAAGTGAAAATAAAGCCAAAGAGAACAGATTATTGAGGATCAGACATATGTGCAGGAAAGCAGAAGATGATTTGCTGAAGAAGATTTTGGAGAGACATGAAGGCAAGAGGAAATGAGAACATACAGCAAAGAGATGGATAGCTTGCATGGAAAAAAGACCTGCAGCAACCAGGCATACCTGCTGAAGATGGCAGGAGAGTGGTACTGAAATGAGAGAAGTGGTGACAGCTGGGTGGTGACAGCTGATGTGACATCCTGACCCCATATAGAAAATGAAAAAATGGGATCTGATTATGAACAGGTCAGTGCCTCTCTGAGGCATGGTTTGCTCTCATTCCCATGGGAGCACTGTTTCAAGATCTGCCCTTTCCTTTGGCTTCAGCCTATAACTTATAATATGGACATATGGCAGAAACAGAAGAAGATAAAATACTGAATCAGAAGAGTATAGTCTGAGTTTAACGCTGCAATAACTTTTCTCAGACTTTACAATACTCTCTAAAAAAGACTAGTATCAAGTGTACATTTTCTCTGCACTTTCATCAACTAACCATAAGATATATCTGCTTCTAGGAACTAGCTAGCCCAGCATTTTGATGCCTGTACTTTCGCAGTCACTATTGGCTGTCTGCCCCATGCTGTAGACTTATTTCAGACTGTGCTTTGATTGCTTTTGAATGAGTGTTTTAACTGACACTTCTGTAGCTTTGATTTACAGCCTATCAGGTAGAGATGTGAAGATGCCTTAGTAACCGCAATGGATAAAATGTGAAATCACAGAAGTGTAATGGTAACGTTCTATTCGAGCAATAACAACATGCCATGTCTACCAAACAGAAACAGTTTAAACCTGCAGAAATGTTTTCTCACATCCTAGTATGATGCATTCTAAAAGGAGTTTTAAGCAAATATAAATGTCTGTCAAATAAGAAATTGAATGTATACTTCTGCAATGATCTCATGTTTTCTGTGTCTCTTTCGGTATCTCTGTTCCTAAAAGGCTTGCTGTTGCAGAGTGTAAGTCATGTAACAGTACGATATTACTTTAAAGAGACTTCTTACAGTAATATAGCTGTTGGGAAGATTCTCACACAGTTTGTAATCCTTGACAGTCATATCATGATGGATAGGTATGACAGCATACATTGTAGTAAGAACCCATCTCTGAAGCTAGACTGTACATCCATTGTGTGACGTTTAGCGAATGTGCAGGTAATTGCCTGCTTCCAAGTTTTACAAATGCCATATATGAACACATTCATGAAAACAACAGCTGATGTAACATCTGCTATGGTGGAGTGACACGTAACAGCCCCAGTTAAAAGTTCTTCTATTTGCCATAACAAAATGCATTACAGTGATCAAAGATTTGAATAAATTCTGGTAACATGCATGCCTTGTTTGCCTTGAACAAAGCGAACAAACAGTAGGGGTGACTTTCTCATATCTTTTGTTTTGTCCACATAGCTTATGAACTGCCTGTGAGCATTACATTCTTGTAACAGTCTATTCTGTTAATTTACTTGTTGGGGAAAGTTTATTTAACTCATTCACTGTAAAAACTGAAACTAATTTTTATGTAGGAGGGGCAGATGCTAAGGTCCTGTCTGTCCAGGGTAGGGTAACTAACACATAATATCCTTTTAGATAAGATTTTTTGCAAAGTAGAAGAATATTTTCCAAGGTAGGACCTTCTGAGCTACTGAAGCAAATGGTTTAAATGGATATAGTGCTGAGATTTCTACCTAATAACATTTAGATCCTAGAGACAAGAATGTGAACACTAAGTGATCCCATTTGTAAGAAATCCTTGAAAAATGTTTTCAGAGAAATCCATGGCTCTACAGGACACAAAGGCAAGAAAAAAAGTTTAGAAATGAGTATTTAAGGAAAAATAAGACCAACTAGACACAGCGTGGGCAGGTACTCTACAGAGTATGCAGATATTCTGTAGAGTATGCAGTACTCTTCAGAGTATGCAGATATTCTATAGAGTATGCAGGTACTTTTCAGAGTATGCAAGCATTCTGCAAAGTATGCAGGTGTCCAAGCGTTCAATATTTTGTGATGCCCCAGCTAAAAATGTTTTCTACTTGGCCAAATAAAATTCTGTAGAGGAAAACACTCTGGTCAGTTTCATGATTTGCACTACTTCAGAAAATAAAATGCTGTGAGGTATTACATGAAGTTTCTCCAGGCATAAAAAAAAGAATATTTGACATGGCTATAGACTTGTTGCTGATATCATAAAGTTTAAAAATTGGAAAAGGTGGACAAGAAACAATTTACATCATAAGAATAAAGTAAGGAGGTCTTTGCTGTTTGTTTACCAGGTGACTTAGACACTCAGTGTACATATTTCCCTTTTTCAAAACTTAGTGAAAATCTTTTGGATAAAACAAAAGGGGAAAATCACATGTACTAGACTTTTGTTTTAGCAGAATGAAAAAGCATTTGCTTTCCATAATAATTTATTTCAGAAACTATACACAAATCTATTTCTGCAGTACCCATATATCATGTGTGTGTGTGTGAGTACCAAGTCCTGCATAGAAAGAAACTGCTGTATTTTATCTGCCTGATAAATTAACTGCTTTAAGTATTATGCTTGGCTGTGTAACACTGACTGTTAAAATATTTATGTCCTTGTGAGGGTGCACTACCTTTTTTCAATATTCCTTTCTATAATGAGTGAAAACGTTGGTATAGCTGAATGAAAATTACTGGCTTTTTCACTATGGAACTGTGGTACAGTAGAAATTGGGGAATATGCTGTTGTCCCACTATAGCGCAATGGCAAAATTGGTATATATAATTAGCAAGGGATGAAGGTGCAGGGAGGCTTGCCTTACAAAAAAAAAAATTCTTTTCACAGTTTTTCAATCTTTTTGTGGATGAATGTTTGTCTTGGACACCCATTAGGTAATGATCATTTGTGGACTGATATTGTACATTTTAAAGGAAAGTTATGCTTCCCCCAATGGTATTATCTGTGTTCATTTGGAAGACTACCATATGCACCACAGGGTAAGAACTATTTATTTTTTCCTAAAGGTAAACTCTTAAATTGTTTTTGCTTCCAAAAATTCTTCAAGACTGAGAATAAAGTGGATTAGCTAGATTAAATATTCATTTTACAACATATTTTTAAATTAAATATTAAAAACTTAGTTTACACTTTTTTGGTTGGCAATAGTAGATAACTGCTTGCAAGTGATAATTTCTGTTAATATCCTGTCATCCCATAAACTAGTTAATTGCTAAATGATTTAGGTTTGTAGATTTTAGAGATGTAATTGCTGATTTATATTTTGTGCAAGGCATTTGAAAATATATTTAAGGCATATTGTTTTAGTTTTTTCTTCTTAAGTAACTGATATACCACTATTTGCAGTTCAAATTCTGGTATCTCTTAGACAAGATGATTATATATGAATTTATATGTGAATACCCACAGATTTAGCTTCAGATTATAAATAGTACATAATTTGACATAAATGTTAATCATTTTATTTTGGTCTGTTGTTTTAGTTTTATATTACTTGAACTTTAAATAACCTAAGACTACAATTCTGGCTTTACTTCTTTAATTTTAAAGTGATTATCAAAGATAAGAAGCACACTGTTGCCTATTTAATATATATTTCCTTTAACATTTGATTATTTTATTTTCATTTTATGTTGTAAAAATAATATTTTGTATCTAGTATGTATCAGCTAAATAAATGTAGGTGATAACTGATAATTGCATGTAAGTCCTTAAATATCTGTTTATTTAGAAAGGATAATATACAGTATACCTCAGTTAGAGCAGATAACACTGGCAGAATTTTTTTATTATTTTAGCTAAAGATATTTTAAAGATAAATTAAATGCTAATTGCCTACCTGGTACTGTTCATGAGAGAAAGAGAGAGAGAGAGACATATATACAGAGACAGAGACCAAGCTTGTAACTTAATACTAGTAATTTAAAAGAGAAAAAGAAAAGGTCTTTAGAAAAGGGAAGAAAACATTCACAAATGGAACAAGGGAAAGGGAATAATACAGACTGAGCGAGAAGTGGGAGACAGCTGGAAAAGGTAGTCAGAGAAGAGGAGAGACATTTTACTCAGAGTCCTTTAGATTGGAAGAGGATATAGGTCTGCAGAAGGATGGTGCTTCTTCATATGAGAACGTAAGAGTAAGTTTGCTAATCAGGAGAGAAAGGACAGATTAAGCCTGAATATTAGGGAGTAATGATGCCATGGGATAGGACAGGGTGTGAGGTCGTGAGGTAGGACAGGGTGTGAGGTCGTGAGGTAGGACAGGGTGTGAGGTCGTGAGGTAGGACAGGGTGCGAGGTCATGAGATGGGACAGGGTGGGAACCAATGACAAGGACATAGGAGATATGAAGATGTAGGCAGTGGCTTTCTGAGGCCTCAGACAAGTGGGCACCAGGCAGGATGTTTTAGGGAGAAGGTGTGGAAAGCAAACAGGGAAGAGACAACATAGACATGAATGTCACAGTGGAATTACAGAAGCAGACAACAATAAATAGACAAATAGATACATTAATAACACGCGAAAAAGGGGAGGAATAGCCAGAAGTACCAGTACAATAGGGAGAACAGGAGGAAAAAGTGCTTTAAGAAGGACTCAGCCAGAGAGTAGAGATAGGTTATGAAGGGAAAAGGAAAGTAGTGACCTCTAAAAGGATGGAGAAAAGGAGAGATCAACTGGAAGAAGCAGAGAAAAAGGAGAGATAGTACATGCAAAATGAAGAGTTGGGCCTTGAAATAAGATGTGGAGTTAAGGGGAACAAAAACAGTGGGTAGACCTTGTGAGAATAATGCAGGCTGCATTTGAGAAGGGTTCCTATTACATTATCGAAAAATAATACCATCAAAACTTCGAAATGGCTGCATTTTGAAGATTGCAGTACAGTCAGGATTGGAATATTTGCCCTTTCCTCACTGTAGTGCGATCTCAGAGTTGGAATATATATTTAGTGGGGGAGGGGGCACAGCCCCCCATAATACAAGCTTCAGAATGCTGCCATTTCAAAGTTTTGATGGCTTGATTACGTTATTTTTCAATAACGTAATATGAACCCGTTTGAGAAGGCTCAGTAATAGCGTGGGAATGGAAGCAACCACTGTTGGCAGTAAAGAGAGCTGGAATGATGCAGCAAGAGGAGAAAGCTTCCTGGTAGGAGAAGTGGTGACATGAGGCAGGAATTGAAGGAGAGGAAAGCCATTGTGGGGACACAATAGATGGTTTGGTTACTGGACCCTCAGCTTATAATGGGATTAAGTCAGATGGCCAGAAATATAGGAGGGACTGGGTTACATTGAAATCATACCAGATGCTTAAACTTATGAATGCACTGGGGAGAGGGGAGCTGATGTGTCATCATGAAGTACATGTGTATTTTGTGGTGCATATAGCTCTGAAAGGAGACAGATGAGGCAGTAGCAAGCAGGGTTTTGGAAGTGGCAGCAAAAGAGGCTAGGAGTTGGGATTTTCTGAAGTGGTATCAGTGCCAGCAACCTGCAGACTGAAATAAGAACTGGATTATGTAGTATAAAGACTGAATGCAGCAATGAAAGAGGGATAACGACTTGGGTCTGGTAAGAAGATGGAGGAAGAACTGACTGGGAGGTCAACTCTTTGTTGGAGGCAGGCTTTATCTTAACCTAGAAGGGACAGCCATGATTAGAGGTGGTCTGATAAGCTATAATTTGTTGATAATACCTCTAATGTAATATGGAAGGGGGGTGTCACAAAAGCAGAAAGGTGGGTAGGTACTCAGACAGTAAGTAAAATAAAAAAGCAGACAAATAACATAGCACAAGAACAAACAACGGTAGCCGTGGGCATGGCTGGTAAGTATTACTATGCTATGCAGCTAGCTGTGTGGCATAGTGAGATAAAGCCCTGAGTAAATCCCAAATGGCCTAGGTTTGACTAGGAACCCAAGAGAGGTGAGAGGAAGTAGAGGAGTGATGAGGCACTGCTTGCTCATTTCTCTTGGGAAGGAAAGGTTGGTTACAAATGTCCAGGTTTGCTGGTTTGCATTAGATTCCATAGTGGAGTCCAGAAAACAGGGAAAGATGCTTGTGGCAAGGGGAACAGGGCCTTCTAAGGGCTATGTCACACACAGAATAGGTTATATGCCCTCACTAACACCTATCTAATGACTCCCTTAAGTGTCTGCATACATACATACATTCAGTAAGTGTCAGGGGTAAGGAGCAAGTCTCTGATCAGTGGCACAGATGAAAGCAGCACTCCCATAGATTGACTCTTGTCCAAAGGAAGCCGAATGAGACAATTAGGGTTCCCATTACTGTGGACATAAATGGGTTAATTGAGCATCCAAGCCAAGGTTCTGTGGCAAGGGGGGAAGGAAAAAGTGTTACTATGCTATGTAAGCATTTTGGGTTGGGAGTTGAAAGAAGTTGAAAGCAGAGAGAAGCAGAGATGCAGGAGGTAAATATGGAAATGACTAGCATAAGAGAAATAACAGCTACTTACAAGAGGGAGTGGAATATGAAGGGATAGGCTACAGATGTTGTGGAGGAGAGAATTGACTTGTATGAGAGAAGGCATCAAATTAAAGATCAGAAGAGATGAAAAGGAAAAACACATTTTGAAGGGGTGAGGGAGTGAATAGGTTCAGTAACTGGGGTAAGAGCCCTGAGGAAGAGCCAGTGGTGGTGGTTCAGCCTCCAAACATGTCAAGAGAGGAGGATTAGGGCCTGGGAAGTGGGAATAAAAGAGGAAAAAGTGGAATAGGATTATGCCTAGGGGGATCTGAATTTAGCAGATACAGACTTGCTGGTGCTGAGCTCCAGGGTAAGGCAGGAGTTAGAGGTGATTGGTCTTGAATCATATGAGGTACAGCCAGCTGCTGTGGGACTATACCAGGAAGAATACAATCCTGGATGTGCTATTAACCAAGGTGGTGGAGGTCAGAGATGTTCACATGAAGTCATTAGGTAGCAATGGTCATATCAATAAGCGATTCAGAATGGGCAGGAGGTAAAAAAATACAAAGCCATAAATTATGGGGTGGGATTTTAGAGAATGGCTTATGCTGAGCTATGTGTGAAGGTTAAAGATTAAGTTAATATTTCAGGCCAAACTGAAGAAGTCAAGAGAATGGGCCAGGAACAATTACTCAGGGCTACAAACAATGGCTTAAAAATGATGGAAACAGGTAAAGAAAGGAGAAAGCCTGTATGACTAGAAAGAAATGTACATTTAGAAATTAATCAAAAGTAGTATAATAAAATTGGTAGTAGTGGGAAGGTGAAGGAGGTAATGTACATGTAGGCAAATTGAAGGACAACAAAATAGGGACAGAAAGCAAAGGATCGAGATGGAAAATAATTGTCAAATGGCAAAAAAATGTCTTTTATGTGTATCGCAGGAAGGAGGAAGGATAGAATAGACCTAGCCAAGCTGAGCAAAGATTGGAAGAAGACAATGTCAGACAGATACAAAGCAGAGCTACTGAATGAATGGTTCACCTTTGTCTTCATAAAGGAAGGGGAAGGGACAATTCCATGCTGGGAGGAAAGTAGGTCAGAGTGGCAAGGAAAGTAAACAGATACCAGAAAAGTGTCAAGCACCAGATGGGCTTCTATATCACAGGAATAAAGTCAATGTGCCAAACGATGCACTCAATGAAGCTTTCATCAGATCACTTGCCATTGCAGAAGTGCCTATGAACTGAAAAATGGCAGTAGTGGTACCTTTCTACAATGTGTGGAGGAGGAAACTCTAGGAAACTATAGATAGTGGCAGAGAAAGTCAATGAGATAATCTAAAAGTAAATGACATTTGTTTTCTTAGAATATAACAATCTTCAGAACACAGTTAACACTGGTTTATGATCAAAAAGGGTTATCAGTTCAACCTGATTCAGTCTTATGACCTGGTTACAGGAAGACTTGACAGGGATAATAGGTTGATGTGGTCTGTGTGGACTTCACAACAGTCTTTGATACAATACAGTAACAAGAGCTCTAAGGAAAACTGCAAAGGTTGGAAAGAGGAGAGAACATAACTGCTGCAGAGTTGAATGGTAGGACTCTAGCATTGTGGTGAAAAGGACAGGGTCAGGAAAATGAAGCGATTGACAAAGTTCTGCAGTAGTCAGCTCTGCATCCGGTAGTTTCCACAGTGTTCCATTTAGGGTCACCCTCTTCACTGATGATATAAAAACTGGTGTAGCAGTGAATGATGGTGGGGAAAGAGTCTAATAAAGGATTTGAAAAGGCCTATTAAATAAGATGAAAGATGATGGCTGAGAATCAACGCAAAAGAAATGCAAAGTGTTACAGCTGGGCCACAATGGTAACATAATTCAGGAAAGTATTTGCCTGCTATATAAAATCTTACCTATTAGCTGAGGTAAAATGCCACTGTTTCTCAGGGGTTACCTAGAAGTAGTACAAAAATGTTGACAACTACAAAACCTCTATGAAGCTTTTCTCCTTCACTCCAGGTGGTCTAAAGAACATCTATTGTACATTATATTGCATAGTGTGACTTTCTTATAGTTTGATATATAATTGCAGGTCATCTGAACCATGCTTCTCAGGACCTCAGGTGAATGGGTGGTATCACAGAATGTCCACCACATTGCTCTGTTGCTTTCCTCTACTGTCTTGTGGACCAGATGTACTCTTCCACATTTCATAGGATAATGTCAAGAAACTGGTTTAAGATTCATGAGGCCGGTGGCTGTAATATCGCTAATGTGTCCCTTATAGGTTATAGATGAAAAATTAATCTTTTACCCAATCCATATACCTGCAAAATAAAATAAAAATAAATACATAAAGAGTTCTCCCTTAGCAGGAAGGTCAGTGCAAGGTGGAAGGAGCTAAGGTGGCAAATTGCAGGGACCTGCATTTGCAGAAGTACTTTTACATGGAAAGAATTCTATTCATATATAAATGGGGAAAGGAGTATATATTAAATTCTATAATCAAATCATTTTTACATCTGTATGAGTATACATCCAATTTATGGATGACATGTTTGCCCTCTGGAAAGGGGGACATTGATATATTAAGAGAATTCTTTATTTACGTGGAGAACACTCGCAGTTTAAATTTTACCCATGAAACTTCTGACGCGTGCATACATTTTTTGGCTATATATATTTCCAAGCATATTAACACTGGTGGATTTGCATGTAAAATTTGTAGAAAGACAACTTTTTCTAATTTTTATTTCTACTATACCAGTGTACACACATAAAACTGAGACTAATTTAAACATAAGTTTATGAGACTATCATGTTTGACTTTGGGCAATCATTTTTTATAAAGAGGCTAGTGTTTAGGCAATAACCTTGAGGGTAATTGTGGAAGTGATTAATGAAATGAAAAAGAAAAGAAAATTTCACTTTGGCCCTATTTTAATTAAGGTAATAAAAATAAAAAGGAACAGAATGTTAATGCTTTTCAAAGATCAGCGTGTCTTTTAATCTCTGACAACAGAGAAATTCAGAACATGTTTTTTTTAAATATTGGAGTTTGCTCCAGCATGAAGAAGGCTTACTGGATGTGATTGGTAGGTCCCCACATTTTATTTTTAAAAATTGGATAAATATTAGAGGCGTATTAGAACATGGTGATGAAAAACAGTTGTAGTTCATGTAACCAAGCCATGCTCAAATGTGGAGCTTGCGAACAATGTAAATATATTAATACAGGTGCTTATATAATGGGAGGCAATAACCACTCAATTTGTTACTGTCGAAGACATTATTACTATTATTAGTATTATTATTTTTTATTATTATTATTATTATTATTATTATTACTTAGTATAATGCAATATAAGGAAATGGAGCTTTTCTTCCTAGGCCTCCAGTGAAAATGGATATTTCCCATCTGACTTTCCCAGTAAACAAAGACAAATAAATAAATAAATAACAATTGTTCCATAAGAGGGGGTTGTTTATCTAGTGACATATAGTGCATGCTCTGCATTTTATATTGGAAAAAATAAAACTTTATTGAGAAAAAGAATCTATTAGCATTATTATTTATTATTTTTTATTTATTTTACATTTGTTGACCGGGCTAGTCCAGCTGGATTTATGTCCATTTTCAGTGGAGGCCTGGGGAGAAAAGCTCCAGAGGTTAAATCAATTTTAGAAATTCACAAAAAGACATAGTACAAATGTATTATGCAAAGGGAAAAATAAAATGTTTGTACATATATTATAGATCTTAACTAAAGAAAATAATCCTAAATCAGAAAGTAATTAAGTTAGAGGTTAGCTACTAGCAATACAAAATAAGAAGGTAACAAATATTAAAGTGTATAAAATGTAGTTTTGAACCATGATAGATGATACACAATTTTTTTTTTTTTTTTACTATATTAAGTTAAGTAATATTTACAAAGAAAATGGATAATTTGTCAGTTGAAGTAGACGAGGAAATCCAAGTGGATAAGAAAGGTTTATGATAGAGTAAGGTGAACACAGGTTAGTCTGGGTTGGTACAAGAGCAAAGCCAGAATTTATTAAGATGTATTAAAAGTTGTTTCTTAAAGAGTGGAAGAGTGGGCAAAGAGGAGATATCAGATGGAAGGTTATTCCATATTTTATAATTATAATTATAATATAAAGTTCACTGTCTTGGTTAAACATAGTGGGATTTGTTATAATTTTCATTTTATTGATTTTAGAAAAAGATTTTCAGAGTGAAAGGGAGAATGGGAAAATCTTATATTAGCAAGAGAATTACTTTGGCAGATGTTGTTAAACTTTGCTAAAAAGCAGATTTAAATAAGAATTTGCCTGTTTCTCATATATTGAAGTGCAAGCATGCTCAGACTAGAAGCAGGTGATTGGTGGTTTAGATCACGTGACATTTTATCAAATGTATATATTGTATTGCTTAGACAAATGTTTTATTCTGATGAAGTATTTTACATTATGAGATGAAAGAGCTCATTTGATATATAAAATCTAATTTTTGGGCATCAACAGGTATGTTTTGAGGATTATTAGTTTTTATTAAAACTGGCAGGAGCAGAAATATAACTGGCATTTGAATTTTGGATCCATGGAATGGACTACACAAATGGTTGGTGCAGAGAGTCATTCAATAGGTAGAGAAGGGGTGAAGGGGAAAAAAAGTACTGAGGTGTGCTCAGGCACACATATACACAGACGAACACACACACACACACACACACACACACACACACAGCTATGTATGGGTATATTACTAAATATCTCAAAATTTAAATATCAATAGCCTAAATATTGACAAAAATATCAAAAGTTCAGAATATCAACAGTTAAAAATAACTAAACAGAAAATATTGACAAAACCTAACCACATTCCAAACCAATGTTTTTGCAGGGGTAGGGAGCCCCCATGTAGGGTTACACCCCTATATCCTCTGATAATTATATATATCAACTCCAAGGTCACAGAACAGTTGTAAATGGTGTATACCCTTCCATGCTATAACTTCAGTGTTGCTGAGATTTTGTATTTAGATATTTTTAACTGCAGATATTTTAAACTTTAGATATTCTTTGTAGATATTTAAGTGTTCATATATTTAGTAACATACCCTATAAAAACACACATTTATACATATGTACATGATTACACACACAGACACACACACACTCACGCACAGAGGAGAAGGTGGTTATCCCTGATCCTGGGTAAAGTCATCACTGACAAAACTATGTGAGTTGTAATCTGTGTAGGCCATCCAATGTTTATTTCAATTATATACCAGAGCAACTTTATTTATTTATGTATTTATTTATTAACATCTGGCTGAAAATTTCAATCCTACTCCTTAGTAGCTTAAAATTACTGCAAAAGCATGGAGCACTTGTGGAAAAATTTGATTGTGAAAACTATAACAGGGATTCACTGAGACAGTGGATTTAGTAGTGCAAATAAACACATTTTAGTGATATTCAGAGTGTAAGAGCTTCTGTGACACAGATGAAGCAGCCACTAGATGGTTGAAATAGAGCAGTGCATGGGAAGAAATGCATAATGAATAACACGTGTGAAAATGACCCACATGTAATGTGCAAATGAAAGAAACCAACATGGCTGACCGATTTAAAATCATATAAAAGGTTGTCGCTGTGTGATGGAGCTTGCACATTTTGAAAGCCAAGATTTATAGCTTATGTGACGAGAACTAAACTAGGAATAGCAGCAGGAGTAGCGTAGCAGCATGCATTGTCAGTAAGCATTGATGTCAGTGCTTGCAACATTGCACATCATGATCATCCATGCTGAAAGAGGCAGTAACAGAACCTGACATACTACCCCATAACAGAACAACAGGCAGTGAACAACTTCTGAGTAGACAGGGATACACTGAAGGACACAACTGATTTATTTCACCTACAAGCAAAATTGAAAGATATGAATGAATTGCCCATTCCTGTGGACACAAAAGTATGTGCTGCATTAACCATGCTGGTTACAGGAACCTTCCTGTGACCTACAGAAGACACATTAGGGATACTGCAGGCATCAGCCTCATGAATTCAAAACCAGTTCCTTAATATTATGCTATAACATATGAAAGAGTATATCTGCTTCTCCAAGATAGTGGAGAAAAGAAGCAATACCACACTGATGACCAGTGATATAGGCTATTGTTCTGAGAGCCATGATCCAGAGCTTCTGCAATATTTTAACACAAAGGATTTCCACTTCCTGAAGTGCCAGAAAGCCTGTAATAATCACTTCATTATTAATAATGTCTCCCTGAACTGCACACAAGTCAGTTCATATGATTCACACATTTGTCACACATCTGACCTATACCAGTGATTCTTCTGAGAGGACTTCTCATGGGATCCTCTTATTAGTAGGTGCACACCCAGCTGGATAGACAGGCACTATGCACTTGTACAATTCATACAGACAGTAGGCCACAAATAATGTGTTTGCTGTGTATATTGCAAGAAATGCTATTTACATCCTAGAGCCCTAGATGATGACTCTGATACAGAATTCCTCCAGATCATGCAGTGAAACACAGTGGTGCTGGTATTTGGAGTGCTGAAGGGTCATTTCCAATATTTATATATCTTAAGAAGGGAATGTTAGGTGTAGTCCAGGTATATGCATCAATATATTGATTCTGTGTGCCATGCTACACAACTTTGCATAGACAGATGGACTATTAAGTGAACATTATGGCTGAACTTTCCATGCAGGTCATAGCAGAAGGACAAGGTAGAACATCTGTGAGAAGCACGCAGCAGCAGAACTACAGCAAAGCAGATGAATGTGGAAAGCATTGCAGTTCTGGCAAAGAAACAGCATATGGTTCATAATTATTTATTTTATTTATTTATTTATTTCCAGTTTGATTACCGGGGAAGTCCACTGGGCCAGAACGTACCCATTTTCAGTGGAGGCCCGGGGAGAAAAGCTCCAAAAGCAAAGCAAATACAATCTAAGCTACATAGTGTAAAAGATAGTAATAAAATATATACATTTGGAATAACATTACATTGAATACAGTTAGTAAAAAAGCAAATACACGCAGTATACTTCAAAAAACATCATTCAGGAAGGTAGATACAATAGATTTAGTAGTTTCCTTCAAGTAGCAGGTTTGACTGTATGAGAAGAAGGTCTAAGGTTACATGCTATTTAATATATTTACATATGAGGAGTAGAGAGAGAGACAGTACATAAACAGAGAGTAGAATATAGTTTGATCAAGCAGTGATCGAGAGAGAAAAGAGAAGAAAAGAAGATAGTATTAGGGTAGAGTAAAGAGAAAGGATGTAGAGGGTTCAAGGGAAATTTATTTAGATTTATGTAGGATGTAAGCAGGTGCACTTATGTTTAGAGGATAAGTAAGAGAAAAGTTGGATTTTGAAGGCTTCAGTGTTAGATGTTGTTCTAAGAGAAGAAGGGAGAGAGTTCCATTTCCTGCCAAGAGAGTAGGAGAGAAGGAGTTGGCCAGCAGGGCGATTGGGTTTGTGGATGGTGATTACATTTTGGTGTTCAGATCTTAGAGATCTGTTTGGGGTGTATGGCGGAAGGATGTTTGCTAGGGCTGGGCATTTTTCAGGGTAGAATATTAATTTGTGAGCAGTGGTTAGTTGGAGGTAGTCTAGGTAGTTAGGGAGTTCTAGCCAGTTCAGAGTTTGTAGGGAAAGACAATGGTGAGAAGAGGTTTTAGATTTGGTAGCAAATTTAGAGATTTTATTATAGCAGATTTCGAGTTTAGAGGAGATGGAAGAAGACAGGTTAGTAAGGAGAGGTTAAGATACATGACACAGACACTAAATACAGCATCACATCCAAGCAATGCAGGACAGTGCACAGATTGGCTGTTTTGTGCATTAGATATCACCATATCTACACAAGTTAGGGGGATCAGTCATCATTACTTGCACAAGTCAGGGAGATGTAATGAAAGATGACTGCAGTACTGTAGTATGAGGAAGGGTCATGGGAAGAGAAAATGGTAGTCATGTACTTTTAGAGGCTGTGGAGAACTAGGAATCACATAGGTTCATAGGTAGGTACTAGGCTATCGATCCAAGGGCCTAAGTAAGCCTAGCCAACAAGGTTCCCTGGCTTTTGCCACCCAAGAAAGTTATTTTCCTGTGCCTCTATCGAGCAGAACAACATAAGTGATCCCTGGGGTGAATTTCCTATTTCCCATCCACTCATCAAGATTTTTCTTGAAGAGTGCTAATGAGGAACTCTGCTTGACATAGATGGGCAGTTTGTTCCAGAGTATGGGAAGTCTCTGGTACAGGAATCTATCCCTCCAGCATGTTCTGTTTATTGCGGTGACAAGGTTTAGGTCCCTAGCGCATGTAGTTCAGAGGGACTGGGTTTTCTTTAGGTGTAGCATGTCCAACAGCTCTGGGTTTGACATAACTCTGTATGTTAGTCAGAGATCACCTCGGAGTAGGCGATATGCTACGGAGTAAAGATGGAATTTTTTGAGAGGGTCATAGTAGGGCATCTGTTTATGTCCAGTAATCCTCTTTGTGAGGTACTTCTGTGGCCTTTCCAGCTGTTGCAGATGTCTAGTGAGGTACATTCCAAAAGGGGGGTTGTACTCTATAATGGGTCTAATGAGAGCCAAGTATAGGGGAACAATGACCTCTTTTTTCCTGGATGAGAAACCTTTTGTGATGAGGTATGCCACGTAGAAGGATTTCCTAACTACTGTGGCGATGTGATTATCAAAGGAGAGACTACTGTCCACCTGAGTCCCAAGGTATCTTATCACACATTCAATGTTAAGTAGACTGCTGCCTATGTGGTAGTTCATGGGTACAGAATTTTTACCAAAGGGGATGACAATGCACTTTTTGGAGTTGAGCTTGAGGCCATGGCTCTGACACCAGGCATCTGTCTCATTGCTGCCCTTCTGTAGGATGCTCACATCATTTGGGGACTCGACTATGGCTCCTAATTTGCAGTCATCTACAAACTTCATTAGCCAGAACCTTCTGTGTTAGCCTGTACTTCAGAGAAGTAGATACCAAACAGGAGAGGACCCAGGACTGAACCCTGTGGTACTCCACTTGTTACTGGTTTGAGGTCAGATTTGGAGTCTGTAACTTTTACAGTGTGGGTTCTGTCAGTGAGCCAGTTGGCAACCCATCTTGTGACATGGGGATTTATACCTAGTTTAGTGAGTTTATCTATAATCCCAGAATGGGGGATGGTGTCGAAGGCCTTGGCGAGGTCAATATAAGCTGTGTGAACCACCTTACCCTCATCTATGGCTTTAGTGACTACCACAAAGAAGTCGATTAGGTTCAGGAGGCATGATCTGCCTTTCACAAACCTGAACTGGGTGGGGTCCAGAGTTTGGAGGGTACCAATGTCTTTGTTTATGGGTTCCATTATGATACGTTCCATGGCCTTGCAGACCAGACTTGTCAGACTAATAGGGCAATAGTTCCTGGGGTCTGTGGTGGCTCCCCCTTTGTGGAGTGGGATAACTGTTGCTGTGCACCATTCAGTGGGCATGAAGCCTGACATGAGGCTATGAATGAACATGGTACTTAAGTGGGGAGCCAGTTCGTTCTGAAGTTCATGTAAAATGTAGCCTGGGATGTTGTCCAGTCCCATGGATGCTGTGTTCTTGGCTTTAGAGAGTGCAGTTTTTACCTGCGTAGCTGTGATTACAGGGACTCTGCATTCTTCTGGTATAGATATGGGCCCTTTAGTGGGTAAGAGGGGGGTAAAGTTAGCACTGAACCAATCTGCCAGGATGTTGGCAATATCCGTTGGTTCTGTAATTTTCGTGCCATTGTGCTATAACTCAGAGCAGATCTGGGTGTTGCCATTGAGATTCTTGACATAGCTATAGAATGCTATGTGGTTGTCCTTAGAATCAGTGGCGGTTTTGTTTTCATAGCTAGCTTTGGAGGATTTTATGAGGGATCTCAGTTTCCTACTGAGGCTGACCAGGGAGTTCCTCCACTCATGAGATTTTACTCTCTTTTGCAACAGTTTCTTCCTTCTGTTGTAGAGTTTGTTTATGGCAGGGGACCAGCAGATTGGCTTCCTTTTTTTGCAGGATAGCATATTGGTTCTGTTATGGATAGCATGATCCATGCACTCGTGTAAGTGCTTATAGAGAGCATTTGTTTAGGATTCAGCAGTCATAGCTGTATTGTCCATCTGCATGGGTGTAATGAAGTTCACCACTTCTGTCTTGAGAGCAATGAAGTTGGCTTTGGAGAAATTTTTTTACAGTGGTTTCCTTATTGGGGGATGGGGGTAGGATGTGGATATCTATGGTGATTAGCTTGTGGTCGGATCTGACCAATGAGGAGTTGACTTCAGGTGTGGAACACTGGTCACTCATGTTGATAATGACTAGGTCAAGGATATTGTTGCCCCTGGTGGGGGTGTGGATAAGTTGATCCAGGGCATGAGTGAACGAGTTGGTACATGAGTAGTTTTCCCAGTTAATGGTGGGGTAGTTGAAATCGCCCATTATTATGGTGTTTGGTTGAACCATAATATTTTCCAGTATATCAAGAAAAAAGGAGTGGGAATCCTGGGGCATGGTGGGGGATCTGTAGCAAGCTACAATTTGGATTGCAGTTTTGCCCTGAATTAGTTGGACTTGGATAATATTGGATGCACTATGTTGGGAACTAGCCTGGAGGTGTGGTTATCCTCAATGAATATGGACACACCTCTGCCTTTGATGTTCTGGTCCAGGTTAGCTGGCCGAAAGGTGTGGTATGAGTTATAGCCTGGTAATGCATGGGTGCTCTCTGGGGCCTTGAATCAGGTCTCAGTCACTGCATAGATATCAATGATCTCCATTTTAAGGAGTGCCTCGAGTGAGTGCATTTTGGGGTTTAGACTTCTAGCATTGAGTAGCATTACCCTCAGTTTTTGATTGCCTGTACCTGTTATGGTGGTGAATTTGTCATTTGGACCTTACCTAAAAAAGGCACTATAGGGGTGGCAAAAGCTGTAGCCAGTATCCAGATTCCCAGGGGCGACAGGTGCAGGCCATCTATCAACCATGTTGTCCCAGGCAGATAGATACTGGATCCCCTTAGAATGACACCAGAAGCTTAGCCAATTGTTGAAGTCAATTATTTTGTCCTTGTACTGCGGTATCATTCTGGGCGATGGCAGGAAGCTACTCAGGGCTAGGGTCATACCTGCCTGGGCTACAAGATCAAAGAGCTCTTCCATGTTTCTTTTTATGTAGTACAGGGAGGTATGTCTCAGGTTGTTCACACCAACATGGACAATGACAGAGTCATATTTGTACTTGTTGTGGAGTGACCTGAGTGCGTGGGTTATGTGGCGGATCTTGGCACCTGACAGGCAGCTGACAGTAACCTTCTCCTTGTTTAGCTTGGTGAGTGGGACATCAGTGTGCCTGACTATAGTGTCACCTATGACTAGTGTGTTGGCTACGTTGTTTTGCCTTATGGGCTGTTGTTGACTGGCACACTGAGTCTGTGGGCTATGTGTCATTTGGGTTGTGTTGGGGGGTGGAGGTTGCTTGTGTTTCTGCTTTGGAGGTCTCTGTTGTTTGGGCGGATTATTATTGAGAACCTCTGTGAATGCTTTTGTGCTTCTATGTGTGGAATTTGGTGGTTTAGGATTAGTGGGACTATGTGATGAGTGTGGTGTGGTGCAAGTGTTTACCTTTTCCTCTTGACTGTCAAGTTCAGTCTTGGCTGGAGAGAGCATTGCCTCCAGTTTGGCTAGATAAGTGCATCTCTCACATATTGTAGTGTTAGTGTGCTAGGAGGAGAGGGTTGTCTGTGTACATGAGACAATTGCTACATTGCCATATTCATCAGGTAGACAGGAAAGAACACCGAGAGCTGCCCTTGGACATGCCTGAATAAAAACTATTTTCCTCTAGACAAGTGAGGAAAGTAAGTACAAGAGCTGTTTTCCTCTAAGCAAGTGAGGAAGGTAAGTACAGCAACTGTTTTCCTCTAGGTAATGAGGAAGGATGAGTGTTGTAGTAATTTGTAGCTTATTTAGTGCTTACAACAATTTCTGAGAAAGTGCTGTGCATGAAGAAGCAAATTCAACTGCTAAAACTAAGAAACTGGCTATTTCTAAGGGAAAAACTGAAGAGCAGACTTTATGGCACCGGGAATAGTTTAACCTTAGCTAAGCAGCAATGGGCGATTCGCAAACTCGCTCAAACACGCGCAAGCATGGGTTTTTAACTCAGAAAGTTGAAAGGGATAGAAATCAGCCCAAAACAGCCAATAAGGTTAATTTCAGAGCTGGAAACCACTCCTCTTGTGACAGATAGGCTGCTCAATGCTTACCATTCTCACTGATAAGCAGAAAGACTTTCCACTACCACAACAAGATCAGGACAACTCAGAAACACAAACCAAAGTCCAGAAACAAGCAAATCTGGGATCCAGACTATTCTATCATAGGAAAGGGTGGGAAACGAGCAGCACAGATAGTCATTTTTTTTGTGAAATTAAGCAGAAAAGCAATTTAAACAGTAAATATGCACAGAAAAGGCTGTTGCACGTGAATGTGATGCCTACGGTAGTAAATGCAGTTTAAATTATTAACTTCAAGCTGAAAATCAAAGTGCACACATAGTAAAATGATTTAACAGTAAAATGCAGCAGAAATAACAACAGAATCACAGTAAAGATGGCTTTAAAAGTGTGATAAGCAAAAACAGTCAAGAAAAAGCCACTAAGATACATAGAATCAGCAAAAAGTCTCTCCTTCTCGTTTTTGGTGCTGTAGTAGTCTGCAGGAAGCCCAAACAGGATCTGCCAATCTAAAGCACGCACAAACCCATGCAAACATGGGGTTTTAATTCAGAAAGTTGAAAGGGGTAGAAATCAGCCCAAAATGGCCAATAAGGTTAATTTCAGAGCCAGTCCTCTAGCGACAGTTAGGCTGCTCAATACTTACCACTCTCACTGATAAGCAGGAAGACTTTCCACTACCACAACAAGGTCTGGACAACTCAGAAACACAAACTAAAGTCCTGAAACCAGCAAATCTGGGATCTGGACTATTCTAGTATAGGAAAGGGGATCCTCCAATGGTGGAATCATGCAGATGTGATATAACCTTTGTTGATGTCCACTGTTTTGATTTGTGCTTTTGAGGTTAGATCTGGTTTATGGCAGGGAAGAGGAAAATTATCAGACATTTTGTTTTATTTTTATTTTACATTTGTTGACCGGGCTAGTCCAGCTGGATATATGTCCATTTTCAGTGGAGGCCAGGGGAGAAAAGCTCCATTGGTTAAAACAAGATTAGAGAATACAAATACATAACAAATAAAAGCATTAAGCATACAAGATATGAAGATTTTACTAAAAGTAATACACATGTAGGAGTAAAAAATCCATAACAAGATCATAAATTCTCTTGAAAAGTTTTTTTTTTTTTTATAATTATTATGTATGAGATTAGTTATATCTACAAAGATACGATGTCAAATGAAGTCAGTCAGGATACTGTAGTAGAGAAGGAGGTATTGAGGTAGAGGAAAGGAAGAAGGAAGGTTAGTCAGGGACGGTACAGGAGCAAAGCCAGTGTTTATTGAGATGAATTTCAAGTTGTTTTTTAAAGAGTGGAAGTGTCGGCAAAGAGGAGATATTTGATGGAAGGTTGTTCCATATTTTGCCAACTGAGTTGGAAAAAAGGCTATAACCTGCAGAATTAATGGGTTTGGTAGTATTAACTAGTAGTTTGAAGAACGAAGTTGTTTTAGGTTGTTGTAGGGAGTCAAGAGATTACTGAGTATAGGTGTTTTAGATGGTTGATATAGAATTTTGTGAGCTATTAAGAGCTGTTGATAGCTGAGTTTGTTTGGAAGTTCAAGCCGGCCTAGTTTCTTTAAGTTTAGACAGTGATGAGTTCTAAACTGGGATCCTGTAGCAAATTGAGCAATATTATGGTAAATTTCTTAAGGTTACATTTAGAGAGATTAGTGAAAATAGGGGAAGCATATAGAAGGGTAGAACTAAGGTGAGATTGTGCTAAGGTGGTCCAGGCGTCAGGTGTAAGGAAGGGTTTGATTCTGTACAGGGATCCAATCTTTTTATTAACTACTTTTATTGTGTTGTTGATGTGACAATCATAGTTAAGATTATTGTCAATAGTAACACCTAGCAATTTTGTTGAAGAATCAGGGTGAATTTGAGTATTATCATTAGAAGTAATAGAGAAGTTTAGAGAAGTAGATTTATGGGTAGGTGAAAATAGTAACAATTTAGTTTTCTTGGGGTTAAGGAGTAGACAGCGGTCAGAGAATCACTGTTCAACAGTGGAAAAGGCTTTTTGAGTAAGAGATTGAAGTTCAGTTTGAGAGGAAGCAGTGCAAATTATAGTGGAATCATCTGCATATTGTATGCAGATACTGTTAGGGATAGCTGATTGGAGGTCATTAATAAATATAGAAAATAGAAGTGGGCCTAGGATAGACCCTTGAGGAACTCCTAATGAGTTAGGAAGGAGAGAAGATAGTGAACTTTTCCAGAGTACTGCCTGATGACGGTTTTCTAGATAAGAAGTACACCAAGTTAAGGAGGAGGGATCTAGTGCAAGAGATTTTAGTATGTGCAGAAGGAGTTTATGACTGATCATTTCAAAGGCTTTTGATAGGTCTAAGAATAGAGAAGAAGTAAGTTTATTATTGTTGCGGTTATAGTTGATGGTGTTGGTAAAGGAGAGTAATGCTGTGGTAGTACTGTGGGAAGGTCTAAATCCATGTTGAGTATTAGCAAGTAGTTTATTATGGAGGAGGTGGTTGAGTAATTGTTTATATCAGTGGTATATCACTGGTTAGGTTGAGCCCAGAAGCAGCACCTCTCATGACCTGGATACTGCGCCTGACTGGGGTGGCAGGACATTTGCCTGCAAATAACACTGATGTTGACACTGCACAATTTGTGTAGTCTGGCATTTAATGGCCTGTGTTTGACCAAGCCATATCTGAAGCCTCCCATGACCATGAATTGCATGGCCTTTGAAGGCAAACTGAATGTTCTACACAGACCACAGGTGCCTGGAAGGGCAGATATGTAGTTAGGTCTTGGAAAATCACTCCCTGTTATCTTGTATGCAATGTGTTGTGGTGCTATTGTCTACTGTAATGGACATTACAAACCTGGTACTTCCCCTACTGACACACAGGGTTTTGGGGCCTGGTCTGATCCTACATACAAATTACCCTCAGGTATGAGGGGACCAACCTACATAGTTAGCAACTGACATTAAATTCTCATCTACTACTTTTAGCGTCTTCTGTGTGATGACCTCTCTGTTGTAATATTCCATTCTTTTTCATTAGCATGTTGTATTATGTCAGTAACTCTCCTTCACACATTTTTGAAGAGACTATTGTGGCCACCAAAAGCATTCACATCTTGTACCAGTCCTTACAAAATCTGGTTTGGATAATGCTTGCCTGAAGCATCTCGGCCCAGGAGGCGCATACCATATGTGCAGAAAGCCTATAGTAGCAATTCATTCTCCTAGCTAGTGAACTTTTCTAGGTGATGCCTCCCTAGCTTTGCTATACCAGTACCTGTATGCCCAAAGTCAAAACATGTGATTAGGTGAGTGTTTATGCAACTCTGTTACATAGACATGAGAATGGCCATGGTTTCCACCCTGAGAAGTCATGACTAACAACTGCTGTCCCTGCTCCGCACAATCTCACCCCCTTTAGGGACTGTACATATGTTCACAGTTGGAGTCTCTCCAACATACATAGCCAAACAACATTGTGTATTGCCATTGTGATGGGGTCTCATTTATACAACATGGTATGTGCCTCATTTTCCCTCATATCTACCACAAGGTTTGTATTTGTGGATGAGGTACTTTAGCAGGCAAAATTCCTTCCTTAACTATAATGTTCTATGTTTACAGAACCATATCTCTCAACTGTTTAGATTTTCACAAAATGTCTAGATTTTTATTTCATAGTTTTGGTCTGAACCTCATACAATATGTGGTTTTCTGATAAATCCCAGGGGGATTTATTTCACTAAATAATGTCAAAATTTGAGTTTTAGACTTCATATCATTTAGAAAATGCATGCTAACTCAAAATCTGTTTTTCTAGCAAGTTTTTAAGTTTATAAGCAAATAGTTAAAATCTGTCCCCGTTTTTGGACCTTTGTTTCCCCTTCTTATTGGGCTTTGTCTGTATTTCTTGAACTAACAGGTTGAGAGGTAAGTACAGAGTTTTTACTCAGTTTCTTCTATATCTGAGTTATACTTTTGTAAGTGGTGTTATGCAAAATGGTGACACTTTATATTATTCTACCAACACCAGTTATTGAAGCAATTATGGGAGTTGGCATAATGGTTAAGGTGTTTACCTTACAGACAAAAAGTACAGGGTTTGATACTTTTCTTTGGAGGAAATTAGTAAGGCTTAAAATGCTCCTCAAGAGCAGCTAGTCTAGTACATACTTAAGCTATTGATGCCAGGTGGCTCCGACACCTCCAAATCACTGCCTGTGCACAGTTTATATATATATATATATATATATATATATATATAAATATATATATATATATATATATATATATATATATATATAAATATATATATATATATATATATATATAAATATATATATATATATATATATATAAATATATATATATATAAATATATATATATATATATATATATATATATATATATATAAATATATATATATATATATATATATATATAAATATATATATATATATATATAAACACACATACACACACACAATGGTACAAGCCATGCACATCACATTTAATATGAAGTATGTGATCTGTATGCTTCTGCATGCAGTATATGTATGTTGTTAGTGCAATGATGTAGTGTTGCATTGCTTGACAAGATTTACAAATATTTACCCACATGCCAACAACTGGATACCCACCCTGGCAATGTAGAATACCTTGTGGCAAATTTGTATGACTCACAGGCCCCATCCATTGGTCCTCCAGAGGGAGCAACCCACCCATAACATCCAAAAATCTTTGGGCTAGCCTGGCAGCCAACTATAGCAGGAGATCTCCCATTTCCCTTCAGTGTGTTCCTTTATTTATGTGCCATTCCTCATTTTTTAGGGAGCAGAACTTTTTTTGTTTTAATTTTCCACCATCCCTAGGTATATGCCCATCTAATGTTCCCCTTATCTTTTGTGTATAATACTACCCTTGTCTGTCTGTGCCAGTGTTTGCATGTACTGCATGTTTGAATGACTGTTTGTAAACTGTGCTACATCCCTTCTCTGTCTATTCCACTAACAATCATCCCTAACTACCCCTCCCAGCTACCATTCTATTTTTGAAATTATAAAAAGGTAGCAAATAACCAGCAAGGCTACCACGACCATAAAATAACCATAGACAAGTTTATTAAAGCAAGGATAAGTGCTTTTGCATTCATAAATGCTTCATTAGATCCATATAGTTCTAAAATAAACATTTAAAAGTTAACATAATCACTAACCAATCACATTTCTTAAAAATCAATCAGCCAGTAAAATCATTATACATGTAACTTCCTCCTTTTTATGGCTGGTTTGAGACATACATTTCCATTGATACCTGGAAATTTTTGAGCTTGCAATCTAAATATCCATTTTAATTCTAAGCTTTCTAAGTAGTTATTAAGATCACCACCACTAGGCTTAACCTTTGCACATTGTAGTACCCTAATAGAGAACATATGTTGTGGGTTGTCTTGAGTTTGTTTTGTCAAGGCATTCTTGACATTATGCATCTTGATATCATACAAGTGTCTCAGGATCCTGTTTATAAACATCTGTACAGTTTTTCCTACATAAAAAATGGAACAATCATTGCAAGTAGCCAGGTACACCACATTCTGTGTCTGACAATCATACCTCTCAACTGTACAGATTTTCGCAGACTGTCCAGATGTTTGCCTCAAATATTTGGTCTGTTTCTCATAAAATTGTGGTTCTGTGGCAAATTATTGGCAAATTGTTGAGGGTTGAAGTGTGAAAATAATGATGGACATTTAAGTTTCAGACTCCATGCCCTTCAGAAAATTCATGCTAATGGAAAACCTGTTATTCTATCAAATTTATAAGTTTGTAAGAGCAATATTTAAAAAGTGTCCATATTTTTGGGTCTTTGTCCCCCTATTTTTGATGGATTTGTCCAGATTTCTAGGTCTAGGAAGTTGAGAGGTATGCTGACAATGTGCATAGAACCTAGGCTTAAAAGTGAAGTCAAATACCAATGTTTAAACTGTTGCTCTTTCGTAAGCACAGAGAAAGCTTTGCATCTGTGACTGGGAAAACAACCTAGTCTCCGGGAGATATTACCCATAGACTGTCATTTTGAATCACATAATAACTGTTTTAGGTTTTTCGAATTCCAAAAACTAAAACCAGGTGTACGACCTATAATATCCCCTGATCTAGCATCTGTAATCAATAGATTCCAATTTTTAGTTATAATGTTACAAACAAGGTTACTATCTTATGCATAACTAGATTATATAGCAAACAACCATCATATCTGGAACATTCTGTTGCTAGATATTTACATTTGCTTGTAAATAATGATTGATTTTTATGAGCTTGTTTTGCCCTTTCACAGAAATGTGAAAGGTATATCTGAGTGGATACCACTAAATTGACATATATTTCCCCCCTGAACTACTTTTATACTCATAATGCTTTGTGTTTTATTGCTTTATTTAAAATCTGTTTGTTAAAAAATAAAAATACAGCATATAACACTTTGTCAGAAAACACGGAATCAAAAGCCATTACTTACTAAACAATATATTCAAGGTGAATTTTGATGAACTTTAAAAATACTGTTTTTTATTAGGGCAAGTTGATGCTGCACATCTGCATGCAAAAGGATTTTACTCGTGTAATCCACAGAACCATAATGATGGTGGGACAAAGGGGGTGGCTACCCCATGTACAAGCTGTTAGGAGGTACGATCAGCATGTAAAAATGGTACTGGAATGCAGTACTGACATTGCTTTGTGAAGCAGCAAGGATATCACATCTTCATAGATGAATGCCGATACTATATTTTTGGCTAGGTCTGAAGCTGTAACATTGTTAGTGTGTGGTGATTTAACTATAGCAAGCCACTTGCAACAGTTTTAGAACATGAAAGACATTTTTCTTTTTTGGTCTTCAACCTTGAGAAGAGCGTTTTTGCCCCTTAACTTTGAATTGAGGGAGTACCAATTTGAGGAACTGCACAGAGCACCAGATGACCTTGGCACCCCAAGTCTGATGATGATCAACTTTGTGGTTAGTTGACCATGGCAAGGGCAAATCTTAGTGTTGTGAGGGGTGAAAGTGCAGGGATGTGGAATGGAGTTTGGCAGAAAGGCTCCAGACTACGGACTTTTTTTTTGCTCTTGAACTGAAGAACTGAATATGCGAGGCAGCAGATCAGGAACCGGCACAGGTTGCTAGGGGAATTTGAGCCAGCTCCAGCTCTGGTCATTGTAGTAATCAAGCTACAGAGTGGCAATCAACACTATAATAGCTGTGTAGCATGTACTCTGATTTCAGTCTAATTCTAACCATAGTCCTAGCACACCACTGTATACTTTATTATGAAGCTGGAAATACCTAAGCTACAGAACATCACATTCGAAACCCTGGATATTTCCAAATTGACAAAACAAAGTGCACATTAAACTAAGGATTATGGTCAGAAATAGAATGAAACCTCAGATTCCATGTTTATGCTCTGTGAGAAAGAAATAGTGAAATAAAATGCAAACTTCCATGTGCACATCTTAGATTACAGAAACAAGTCTGCTACCAAAAACTAAAGATAATTTCATGTCAAACAGTGCTACAGAGGATGGTTGGTAGGAACAAACTGCAGCACACTAACTAGCATTTCAAATACAATGAAAGTACATTTGTATATCAATCACCAGAACAACTGCAGTGCAACACTATCTGGCATTTACTGCAACAAATATTGTCTTGGAAACAAAGAAGCACCTCAGGAAATAATACATTAGTGATTCTCATTTTCACATGGTTTTTGTAGCACGAATTCTTATGAGGTAATTAAAAATAATTTTGGCTTTTAGTGGGAAGTTTCACCTTGCTTTCCAGTCTTATACACCCCAATAAAATCTGTATGAAAGCTGGCAGTGACACCCGTTGCACTCTTACAGTCATGTATGACTTATGTCCCAAGGTTCATCTAGTTTTATTGAATACAATTCTGATTTTAAATTATGCATTGCAAATGATTCTATAGAAGGTGATGAACCAGAATATCTATGACTTCATTTTCAATATCACTATTGCATCTTTCCTCTACAATCCACTCCAGCAGTTCTGGTACCTTGTCAGCCTTTGTCAGCAGGATTTGTTTTAGGTTGTTGTGTTTTCTTGCGAATAGCTCATTCTTACCAAAACAAAAACTTTGCTGATGTCACTTGCTTCAGGTTGTCATCACTTCTTGGGCATACTACTGGCTGAGTTGAGCAGCAATGCCCATTCCAGTGGGTTTTTTTTTGTTTTTTTTGCAAAGAATTTTATTAAATAATTATTAAAATGAACAAATATTTCCATGAAATTATAACATTTTTTCTTTAAAGTTAAAAAACAAGAAATTAAAAAAACAAACCTTCTAATATATAAACCAATGTTACTAAACTATGTACAAAGACGTTCATCATGCAAAAAAAATTTTTTTAATGTAACTGTAGGATTAATAAAAATCATCTGTTTAAATAAATTAATAAACTATTTTTCTAGAAGTTCACAGATGATATTCCATGAATTATATAATGTAGCATTCCTAGATGATCTAGATTTAATAGTTAACATTTGCAAATTACACATTTCAAGGAGTATATTTTTAAATTCCAAAAATGTAGGTGCTGTACTAGATTTCCAATTCTTAGTGATTGTTTTTCCTAGCTATAGATAGTATAGACCAAATCAAAGGGTACTTATTCTCTTTTACACAATCAGGAACAGGAGTATTAAATAAAACAAGTGATTTAGATATAAAGAAATTATCAGTAAAAAATGTTTGCAACAAATTATTGATATCATCCCAAAATTTTCTTAAATATATGCAATTATAAAACATATGAGACCAGTCAGCATTCAATTCAATATTACATCTCCAACATGTTATATTCTTTTTAGAAAATATACTTATATTATGAGGAGTTATAAATGATCTATTTAAAAATCTCCATGTGAATAATTTCCATTTTAAAGAAGTAGTCATACTTGCTGATTGTAAAATATTAAATTTGTCTTTCTCAGAAGGGGGATTATTATTAATTAAAGAAAAATATTTCCAATAATTATCTGAATGTGTATCTAAATCACATTTAATTGCCCTATAAATGTTTGATAACTTGTAATTAGCAGGAGATTTATACCAAACTGATAAAATCATATATTGTATTAGCTTGGGAATTGTTTTCCTAATTATAGGAGACATAGAATCCAATTTATTTAATACATATTGTCTAGCTTCTTGAAGCTCTAACCATAAACAAGAATCAAGTTTATACTCTTCCAAAAGTAAACTATTGGATTTTATCTCCTTATTTATCATCATTTGGTGCCAAAATGTTAAATGCTTTTGCTGAAATATAGACATTTTTGTATAATCTGAAGAGAAAATAGATCTGTATGTGTAGGTTATAGGGAAGAGTAAAAAAAGCCAATCCTTATATATATTATATTTAAATATAACATTTTTAAATGATTTTAAAAGAAAAACTATATACTTAGAGTTAAAACTCAGAGAAGAAAATTCAGAAATATAATCTTTTAACCTCCAAATAAATGGATTATTAACTATATTTAGCTTATAGGAACTGTTTATATCTTTGATATTTTGTGACAATACCTCAATAAACTCTTTCCACTTAGCAGTATATTCACATCAATGAGATGCGAGATTGTATTGAATACTGATGAAATTGAATACATTTCTAAATTTGGTAAGGCTATACCCCCATTATTCCAATTATACATATGGTATGTTAATGCAATCCTTGGCTTATTTGAGAACCACAAAAGTTCTGAATCATTGAATTAATTTTTTTAATTATTTGGTAAAAAGGAGGTATAGATAAAGATTGAATTATATATAAGATTTTGGGGAGAAGGATCAACTTTATTATTAAAAGTTTATCATCCATAGAAAAGGGCAATTTGTTCCATTTATTTATTAAATTTTCTATCTGTAATAGACTTTTATTATAATTTATTTGAATGGTATCTTTAATATTGTTAGTAATAATTATACCTAAATATGCTATTTGTTGAGACTGAGCTATATATACATAATATTCATCAGGTATATTGTATTTTTTTTGAACCTGTTAAAATAATTTGTGTTTTATTATTATTAAAAATAAGGCCGGAATTTTTTTGAAAATATTCCATGTTTTTAAAAAGTTTTTGTATAGATTCCCTTCTACTCCCAAGAGTAATCAATATGTCATCTGCAAACATTTGTATTGTAGATGATATAGTGGGGTTTAACTTGTATCCTTCAATATCTGTATCATGTCTTATTAAATCTGCCCATGGTTCCATAACTAATGAAAATAAAAGAGGGTACAAAGGATACCCTTGCTTAGTACCTTTTACTATTGGTATATTTTGAAATATACTAGTACCAATTTTAACATAAGCTTGGCCACCTTCATATAACAGAGTGATAAGATTGATAAAATTATTGGAGAAATTTAATTCCTTTAATAGAGGGAACAAATATTCCCATATAACTGAGTCGAAAGAACAATTTATATCTAAACTAACTAGAGTTAAATCAATTAAAGTTAATATTCTTTTAATGTTATCATATGAAGTTCTCTTCATTATAAACCCCATTTGATCACTATCAACTAATTTGGGTAAAAGTGTTTTAAGCCCTTCTGCATAAATAGACATAAATAATTTGTAATCAGTGTTTAATAGGGAGATGGGTCTATAGGAGGTATACTTAGAGGGATTTTTGTTAGATTTTAAAATAGGAAAAATAAAGGTGTATTTCCAAGAAGGTGGAATTATGTTTTTGTCCTGAACAAGATTAAATACTTTATAAAGCAATTTTAGAGCATTTATAGGTAGTAATTTGTAAATTTCAGGAATGATGCCGTCACTACCTGGTGCTTTATTTTGCTTTAATTTGGTAATGTGAGTTTGACGTTCTTTGAAAGATATTTGTTTATCAATAGAAATCCACTGTTCCTCTGAAAGTCTTGTCTTAGTGTATTAATAAATGTTTTTATTTCCTCTTTAGAGTTAATTTCAGTAGCTGTTTGGTTGATGTTTATAAAAAACTCTCTAAATTCAGTTAATATATTATGAATTTCTGATACCATTTTTCCTTTTTTAGGGGAAAATATTTCATTAATATGATTAAATCTATTTAATCTTTTCATTTTATTAGCAAGAATTTTTAAGGATTTAGGGTTAAAAGAGAAATTTGTAAATTTGAATTTTTTTATATTGATCATAGTTTTGTGTTTTAATATTTCTAGATATTTATTATTTAACATATTTATTTCTTTTCTTTTATCTGATATATCTTTATCATCCATATTACTAAGTTTTAAAGTGTCTAATTTACATTGTATATCTTGCAGTTCTTTATCCCAAGCTTTCTTTTTTTTTTGTTGTGCCAATTCAATATCCTACCATATAGATAAGCTTTTAGGACATCCCATATGTAAATTTCTGATATATCATTAGTATTGTTAAGTTCTAAAAAATTCTGTACTTCTGTAGAAATGAAATCATTAAAATCTTTTAATTTTGTGATATAAGCTGGGATCCTTTTTATATGAATATTAAAATTTGGATTGACTACCACTTTAAAAATTATAGAATTATGATCTGATAAAGGACATGAAATCACTGCTGATTTGTTTAAGGAATCTGTTAAATTATTAGAAATAAAAACTCTATCTGTCCTCGAGTATGAGTTATGTCTATGAGAAAAAAAGGTGTAAAACAAAGAAGTAGTATCTGCAAAATAATTTATATCTTTCAAAAAATAAGTATCTGAAAAGTCTTTTAATAATTTAGATGATGTAGATATTCTTCTCTTCCCATTAGTACTAGAGTCTTTGTAATCTAGAATACAATTGAAATCTCCTGCCAAAATAATGTTCCCTATAGAGAATAGTACAATTTGATCTAGATGTTGTTTCACTGTGTTTATCCCTATCCCTTGGATCCAATATATGTTAATCAATGTGAAAATTTTACTGTTTATTTCTATGGTGACTGCACAAAACATTCCTTTATTATCCTTATATGTATCTATTATTTTAGGAAAAGGCATTATGCTGTTCCATAGGACAGCTACTCCTCTCTTTTTCTTAGTATGTTCAGAACTTACTAAAATCTTATATGTTTTAGATTCAAGTCTGAATGTATCCTCTGTTATTAAGTGAGTTTCTTGTAAAAATACTAACTGGGATTTATGTAACTTACGATATCTAGTTAAATTCCACCTTTTATTAGGATTATTTAAACCATTAATGTTAACTGATATACCTTTTAGTGTAGTCATTGAAAATTAAATGATGTAAATATAAACATACTGATCTAAGAAATACACAAGAGTATATCTAATAGGAATACTATTATGATCATTAGAACAAACATAGTGTAAGAGTATCATATTCTTAAAATTAAGGTTGTTTCCTACTACATAAGATATGAACGTCGGAAAAGTTATTAGAAAATATTTATAACATAAACATGAAACAAAATAACCAACCAAAACCCCTCTGGGGTTTAAAACTCCTAACTCGAATGACATGACTGATCTAAGAAATACACAAGAGTATATCTAATAGGAATACTATTATGATCATTAGAACAAACATAGTGTAAGAGTATCATATTCTTAAAATTAAGGTTGTTTCCTACTACATAAGATATGAACGTCGGAAAAGTTATTAGAAAATATTTATAACATAAACATGAAACAAAATAACCAACCCAAACCCCTCTGGGGTTTAAAACTCCTAACTCGAATGACATCAGTCACTCAAATCGACCTCCTATCAAAAGCAGCATCCAGTCAGCACCTGCCTAAATGTCTATAGTCATAACTATAAAAATAAGGCTTCTCATCAATAACATAAACACTTTTTGTATGAACCAAATGTATAGATATAATGTTGTGTCAATTAATAAATTGATGACAGCTACATCTTTGGAATAAAGTACAGAATTTTCTTACATTAGTTAGTAGGTTATTAAGAACTACTATGATCTATTAGTTCACTCTTCTGTTTTAAAGTAATCATATTTGATAAAAACCTTAAAAAGAGACTATGACATTATTTTATTACCGAAATATGGCTAATAAAGGCTGAAGTGTGATATATAGTACTACCATAGGTGATCAGCTAACTGGGATATAGTTGTAAATAAATCACCTAAGGGCCTTCAATAACCACTAACATTGGCAGCTAATAAATAAGATGCTAATAAAAGTGATTTTACTAACAATCAACTAACATACGGATTGTTCTGCTAGAAATGAACACTGCATTTCTTTGCCAGATACCAAATATAGTGAGTACTCATCAAGAAGTAAAACCAACAGCATCCTGCTAGTTTTCTTATAACCAAACACCCCGGTGCAGTCTCTCATAGAAGAGTGACTAATAAACCCTAACAGTCTGATCTTCCATTCACTGCATTAATTTGAGTTACCTCAAAGGGTCCATCACCATAGTGAAAACTAGTGAAAAGGTCATATTAGTTCAAAGAAGCAAGGTGCTTAAATAGCTCCTGTATACTATATAAAAGCCTTATTTAAATATAATGAGTTATTCAATTATAGCTTATACTATCTTTGAATTTTGAAAATCTATTTCAGTAACAAAACAAAAGATGAAAATTTCACATTTTCTAATGATAAACAGATCTAACTATTTTAATACACCTGTCCTTGCAATATTATTGCTGCCTATGTGGTACATCCCTATCAGCCTATTACATAGATGCATTCATAAAATTACTGAGATAACCTATTATATACATCTATACATTTAACATTTTGATAAATGCTTCATGAATATTTTCTCAGCAAGTCAATAGTTATAAAAAATGTACATGTAACACAAGTATACAAACAGCATGTAGCGTTATTAAATCTTCCAAAAATGCACAAATCACAACTAGTATTTCTCATCAAGATATCGGCACCCTTGTCATACATAAAGCAAATATTTTATGAGAATAGTAATCATTTATAAATACATAAGGCTCAAGAATACCTGTGATGATCAGAAAAAGTATTTAGGCTACATGCGTAGTATAATCCCTATTTATTTAAGAGATTATTGCATATAATGTCTTACAATAAGTTGAAAGTAGTAATCTAGTTATATCTTCTTTCCGTATGCTGTATGAGGAAACAAATTTGATTCATTAACTTCCTGGTAAGGATCAGAAGATCAATTTACTTTCGACGTCTTCATGATGATGTTTTAAGAAAGCTCCGAGCTTTCCAGCCATGATGGGTATCACAGTCTTGAGCTCATCATGAAGATAAAGCTTTCAAAGTTCCGGCGGGAAATAGTAAGTAAAACATTACTTAACTACATATAAGGCAATGTCTCTAGACTCCCTCTATACCGAGAAAGATGAGAAAGAAAGAAAAAAAAAACTTGCATACACAACACGAAGCAATGACAGCTATCAAGCAAAGCTTCACCACACTATCAACCAGACTCTCCGGTTAATCTCCGACCAAAGCACACAGGCACCAAAACATACAATTAACACAAACAGCACCACACATGTCTCTACAGTGCTACAGCACCAAACCAGAGCCTCCAAATAAACACACCAACAACTCAGAAATGACAACAAAGCCTTACCATTACTCCAGCCACATTGCCACTCACATCCCGGGTCAGAAGTACCATCACTAGCATAGCAGTTCTGCAACTATACATCAGGCCATCATACAAGATTCCTTTATCAAACAATTAACCATAAATCAACTAAAATACAAATACAGCAATTATAACTAAATAAAAGTTTTCCAACCACTATAAGAACCAAAATCAAGATAAACAAATATTCCTCCTAATGATAAGCACCACTACAAGACATCCGGAAGCATAGATATCCAAGACAGGAGAATCACTGCATCCATGGGAATCAAACCAATAAACATTAAGATAATTGATCTTAAACAAATAGTACACATGGAAAAAAAAAAAAAAACAACAAACGACTATTCTACAAAACAAAATAGACCACTATTTAGTTAACCAATTTACATTATATTAAATATAATACCAAAAGCTCACCTAGATGTCCGGTTTCATTTCCCCAACTGAGTGAATCAAGTGCAAATATGTACTTGTTAGGATTCATCTTTTGATTTTTTTTTTTAGGGTCAAATGTTTTCCAAGTGTTGTTCTCTGCATTCCTTTTAAGACTAGGACTGGCCCACTCCATTTCATCTACTTTTTCCAGTATGTTATTAGATTTTATATAAGTTATTGCATTGTCTAGGTCATCAAAAATTTTAAAACCATCTTGATAAAATATTTTCAGTCTTGCAGGAAAAGGCAGATGGGTTTTTATTTTATTCTTTTTTAGTTCTCTGACTAAAGGCAAGAAAATTTTCCTTTTTGATAATACTGAAGAAGAATAGTGATTATCAAAGCATATAATATTGTCCTTCAGTTTGATTGGGGATTTTGCCCACGCAGTCTTTAGTACCATTTCCTTATCATGGGCTGATAGGAACTTTACAATAACAGATTTAGTATAATTACTCTTGGTGTTTTTAGATGTCACCATTGATCTATGGGCTCTTTCAATACCATATGAAAGAGCCTCTGGCAGTTCAAGTACTTCAGGCAACCAGGAAGATAAAAATCTTTCCATATTATTTCCCTCTATGTTATCTGGCAAGCCAACAATTCTCACATTATTCCTATGGGACCTGTTTTCAAGGTCATAAACCTTTGTCTGAAGAAGAGAATTTTGCTTTAACAGGAACTCAACATTATGTTCACTCTCCTGAAGTCTGTTATCCATATCACTTAATGCAGTTTCCATTCCTGAAATCTGCTTCCTCTGTTGCAATAAATCATCATGTAGAATGATAAGAAAAGCTGCTACTCTGTTCTCATCTTGGCCACGCCCCCCATTCCAGTGTTTTTGACAGCAACATACTGCTTAAAGCTTCATGGTGTTCTTACGTTGCGTGATGTTAACTTTTTCATCTGTTTTCTTCCAGTTTTAGCTGTACAGAACCTATCACTGAAGAGGTTTCTTGTCAGTCCTCCATTACAGCAAGGCAAAATACATAGCCTTTAAAATGGTAGCAGTTTAAAAAACAGAGATAATAAAATAATAAATAAAAAGTTGGGTTTATTGGTCTGAATGTATTCACAAATACTTGAAAAAGTAAAAAGTGATGGACATTCAGAAGCCATATAGCTAAACCACTTGATGTCCTTCAGGGGTTATTTGCCTATATCCTGTGGGCCTCTATTACAAAAGATTTAAGTTTCACACAATGAAAACTCTAACATGGCTAGAGAAATCAATTATAAACCAGTCATAAAAAATGATTAATGTATCAGTATTTAATCAATATAGTATTCATCATTGTGTATACACAAAATTAATATGCTTACTGTTCTATTTACATCTACTATCCATCCAGCTTGCTGGACGTGACACCACAAACTATTGTTTTGCCACTCATGCCCAGTCATTGGATATTACAATTGTTGTTTGCCTTAAGTATTACTCTGATGAAAATGTCACAGAAGCTCTCATTAACTCTATAATATGCAGAGGAAAGTGCAGACATTTCAACAAATGCCAGCTGCCACAGGCTGCTTTCAATCTATTACAATGTTTAAAGTCTGAATAAAACAATGCTACCTTGGAAACAGTAATGTATATAATGCTTAAATCCTATACAACGAGTAATTATTGGATAAAACATTTGCTTAGTCATATCTCTCAATTCCTTCACCTATACAAGACTTTAAATTCCAAGTCAAAAAGAGTTTTATGAAACAACTTGCAAAATAATACATTGTTTGAGTTGTTTATTAGTTAACAAAGTAATTGAAATGGACCTCTTTGACATGAACCGTTTTCAGCAATAATCCTGGCCAGTAAGCATGAGAGTCTGTGGCCAGCAATAGTTTGATGAAGGGGGAGAAAATAAGAGTACCTGCAGAAAAAATAATAATAGTACTAATGGAAGTAATGTGCAGACTTGGCAAACACAGTGAATGAAGATCAGGAATGAATGTGAGGTTAGAGTATGTGCAAAACCACATACTTAATACCTTATTGTGTTAAATATGAATGTTCATTACCCACACGCTAAGCACAAACAAAGAACTGAAAAGCTAATCAACCCATCTCACTGACAATCATTACAGAATGCTGTTTCTGGCAAAGTAGACCATACTGCTGCATCAGACTAAGGAAATACATCCTTTCTCTGAGTTGTGTTACCTCAGAGTTAGTATATATATTTAGCAGGGGGTGTGGGGGTGCTTCGAGGCTTGCCCCTGGCAAAAAAACAATGTTTTACTTTTTTTTTTTTTTTTAGGTTTGTTTTGTATGTGCTGAGATTTTTACTCCAGGCATGTGTTGACATTTGCAAAGTTGACCTTTTGTAGTTGATCTTGTTAACATCGACGTTTGGGTCAGTCGTCCTTTTTCAGTAGATGTATATATTGCAAAAAAAACCCAGCCAAACTATAAACTTCACCTTTGTAATAACTTAAACCTCTTGTCATGGAGGCCTTTGGGATATATGCAAATGATGCCTTAATGACATAGCAGTGTTCAATCTACATGGCTTCTGAATGCCCATGACTTTTTTACTTTTTTTGTCTTTATATGTGCATTCAGGCAAATAAAGCCAAACCTTAACAACTGTAGACATTCTGTGTTTAATCCTTTTTTTTTTTGACTTCATAAGTACAACATAAATGGAGAGTTTGGCTGTACTCTAGAAATGCAGGGCTTAACATCAAACCTGCTATCCATAAGCATAATCTTCTTCTTCTGTTGGCTTTACCCAGTTATAGGTTGCCACACTGGATCACCTGTCCACTCATGATTGGCAGTGGAGTTTTATGGTGTCGAGTTGCCAGCCTAGTGCCCAACCTTCCACAGAAGGCACACACACATGCACGCACTCACACCCAAGGCCAATTGAGAGTGTCCAATCCACCTACAGCATGTCTTTGGGATGTGGGAGGAAACCCACATGACCACAGGGAGGAGATGCAGACTCTGCACAGAGGGCATCCCAGCCAAGGATCAAACTAGCAAACATCTTGCTGGGAGGTGGCAATGCTAACCGCTGCACCACCATGGCCGCTCATCCATAAGCATAATGGGGTCTGCAAAATATTCTAATCTACATCCAAGCAAAGAGTATAAAAGTTACATAGACAAACCATTCATTAAATACTCCAAGAAGCACCTAGCCAAGCTACAGTCTTCACTCTACAATACCTTAAACATATTGTAGTGGAGGCTCATATGATATATACAAATGATTCCTTAAGGACTTGCATGTTTTAGCCATATAGCATCTGAATACCTATGATTATTCATATTTTAAGTCTTTATAAGTGCATTTAGGTCAATAAAGTCAACCATGTATATATGAATGTGTGACCACCAGGGGGAACTGATACTCTGAAAAGTTTATTAGCCAAAAGAATGATGTACTACTGCAGGCCCTCTGCATATATGGTATGCATATCCTGAGCACAGGTGTTGCAGAAAAGCATTATCTGGACCACATTTGGCAAGGCCTGGGACAAGATGTGAATATTGTTGGCTACCATAATAGACCTGATTCAATACTCTCTACAAAGGAAAAGAGTTCTAGGGCATATCTGGCATCTCCTGTAATGAAGAACATATTAGATGTAACTTACTTCCTGCTTTCCTTTGTTTGTACAGATCTGTCTATCTAGCATGTCTGTACTTTTGCCACCAAACAGTTAACCAAGCTGAAGTCTCTTGTTGGGAATCTTTGCATAAGTTGGAAGTTTGCACAATACGTGCATCAAATGAGCTGCCTAAATGGCATACAGGTATATTACAAATAATGCCCTGGGACTGGGACCCCTTCCTGTTAATGTATCACAGGCACTCCGGTCCAATGTGTGCAATCTATGGCTCCCAGAAGTTCAGTGAAAAGAGTTATATTACAAAATGTCTGCATGGAGATGATGCTCTCCCCCAGTGTCCTAGGAAACAAGATATGCTTGTCCACATGCTGTAGCATTATACAAAGGAACTGTTTTATGATTCATTGGGCTGATAACTGACACATGTACCATGTAGGGCACTAGAAGATCCCTGTAGCTAAATTATTTCTTGCAATTAAAGCACTTGTACTTAAAATTCTTGGATTTTAAAACTGTTACCTTAAGGCTACACATGCTTTAGCAAGCACAGAAATAGGCATACAGTGCCTTTCCCTTGATTATACTTGTGGGCCACAGGGTTCTATATGGTTCCTACGGTATCCCCTGCCACAAGGAAATGGTTCATAGCCTGTTAGCCTCAGAGCTGGTGGTATGTCAGGTGTTGCACTGCTGAGAGCCACAACACATAGCATTACAGGCATTAGGTGTGATGGTGGCTGCCAGCATGTGCTGTTGTGTTGCCTAATGCTGCTGCTGTGCTGATTATTGCTGCCATTGTGCACCACAAATCACATCATTCAAAACTGGTGTTTGCTACCGCCTGTTTTATATGTTGCTGAATGGATTCAGTATTTAGGGTTCCTTCTTATGCATAATGCACGTGGCTCATTTGCATAGGGCTCCTCATTTCCATGTAATTATGCAGTTATTAGCATGTACAACATACTGTGCTATTTTTGCCATTGCACTGTTGCGCCATCTGTGTCTTTGGATCACCCACATCTAGCTCATGATTGCTATCAGTGCTAATTTCTGCAGAGCATTGCACTAAACATTTATCTCAACACTAACAAAACTAAAGCCATGCATTTCACCTGAAAGGATCCCAAGAATGGAGAGATGAACTTACCATCTCCAGAGCACAAAAATCCATATACTTTGATCATTCAACGACGGAAGTAACTAGTTCTACTAAACTACTTACACTGATCACTGATAATCAGACTAGGTTTTATAAGCATGATAAATCTTTGCTAATAAAAAAGTATTATTAGTACTAGTATTATCAATATTCAGTTATTAGTTTATTTGTATTTCTTTATCAAGAAATGCCCTCTGGGCACCAAGTTAACACTTTTCAGAGTAGGCCTGAACAGAAAACCTCCAGTATGACAACAAATATAGCAATAATATTAAAAGTTATACAAAGTAAATAAAAAGAAGAAAATTAAACTGAGTACAATATGAATATATACAATAAGCAAAATATTATTTGAACAATAGCAATGACCATTCAAAATACATTTAGTATAAACAGCTTTAAAAGCCTCTGATATATGTGAAATTAGGAATAGAGTTCCCTAATACAGTTAGTTAATTGGTACAGGATTTAGCAAAGCTATTGTAAAAAAAAAAAAAAAAAAAGCTGAGAAAAAAAATTGGTAGGGACGAAAAGAAGAATGGGAGTGAGTAGAGGATGGAGGGGAGGGGCGGCCATTAACAGTGTGGCTATCACAGCAGTTTTATGTGATGCTACATCATCCAGTTGGTAGTAAATACAGAGGCACGGGAGAGGGAGGATGGGTATTATTATTTATTAATTTGTGGGTTTATCTGGGTGCAGAGGAGCAAGTGCAAAGTTATGTGTCTTTGAAGTATAACTTCTGTTGTTGTTTAAAAGAATGTGGGCTTACTGGCTGTCTGATATTGATTGGAGCAGAGCTCCATATTTTGTAAGCAGAGTTACAATGCAAGGCCTCCAACAGTATTGTGGGAATTCATAGCAGAGACAAGGCATTTGCCTTCAGAGCATGGATGCATAATGGGTCAGAACTACTGGAGAAAATATTTTCAAGAATGCTACATTTCAGATTGATATAGGATATTGTGAGCTGCTATTAATTGGTGGTAGGAAAGGTAATGGGGCAGTTCTATTCAGTAAAGAATTTCAGAATCATGCAGTGATATCATTTGTTTGATGCATTGCTGTAAATTTTGCTTTTTTATTATAACATTGAGCATGGATAGCTAGATGTCTTGTAAGTTTATGAAAACAGGAGAAGCATAAATGAGACCTGGGAGAAATTATGAAGAGGCTTCTGACTTCCTGTCACTGACAGAGTGGCTCTATACAGTAGGCCTAGTTTTGGGTATTTTTATAATGGTGGCTTGAAATTTAAGGTTATTGTTAATGGTGACCCCCAATATGATTGGTAGGGTGACTAACTCAACCTTACAATTGTCAGCTAATGTAATTAAGTTTTTTTGTTATCCAAGTATGTCCTAAGAATGAACAAGATAAGTTTTGCTTTTTGGGTGTTCAGTAGCAGCTGGGACTAGCCTAGACTGTACTGAGGTGAACGATTTTTGACTCATTAATTAGAGTTCAGTTAAGGTAGGGGCAGAAAAGATTAGGGGGAATATTCAGTATATGGGACTAGTGAGACTTCATTGGCAGAAGTAGGAAGGTCATTAAAGAATATGTTGAGCAAGAGTGGGCTATGTAGTCTTGAGGCAGCCCTATGTCGATAGGGTGAAGAAATGAACAAGTATTACCCCATTTTACTGACACCTACTGGACAGATAGCTATAAAACCAGGAAACAGTGTTATTAGAGAGACTCGGGTCTGAGAATTTCTGAAGTAATTTGGTGGCAGACAGATTCAAAAGCTTTGGATAGATCTAGGGATAGAGTGTAGACTAGATTTCCCTCAGTCTTATTATGTTTAATGGTGTTAAGAAAGTTAAGTAGAACTGTGTTTGTGCTGTGGTTAGGATAGAAATTGTGTTATGTTGCAGAGATAATTTTTTTTTGTTGAAGAAATGTTGAAGAAGTTGTGTGTGGACACATTTTTTAGAATTTTAGATAGCAGTCAAAGAATGGTGATGGGCCTCTAGACACTCAATGCATCTTAGTAGCCTTAGTTGTGTAGTGTCAGGATGTAGGATTGTTTGGCTGCAGAAACATTCTACTGTCATGCATTAAAATGTCAGGTTTGCAAGAATTATGGAACCAGCCAAAAAATTACCAGGTATCTGATCTAAAGAAGTATTTTAGACTATTTTAGACTCCAGCACTTGTAAGACAGTCTGTGAAAGAGTTATGGGGCTCTTCTGACAATAACTAAGGCCAATTTATTCCAAAAATATGTAGACATTTTCCCTTTTCCAATGGCATATATTGCTAAGAGACAAAAAAGGTAGAGGTCTGCTGCAACACAATATAAATACTTCAACACAAGAGACAGAAAAGCACACAGGTCAAGACAGACCACAGGGTCGGACAGCACACAGGACAGGATATAATAGCACACAGGATGTGACAGCACATAACACATAGCATATTGGATAGGATGGCATACATAACAGCACAGGACAGCACACAGGGTAGCACAGGACAATACACAGGATATGACAGTACACAGGATGAGACAGCACAAAGGACAGGGCAGGACAGCATACAGGATGGGACATGACAGCACATTACACAGGGCAGCACATGGGAAAGCAGACAAGATTACACAAAACATGACAGCACATAAAACTGGACAGCACACATGACAACACATGGGTTGGTACATCATACAGGACAGCATAGGTCAACCCGTAAGATAGTACAGGACAGTACTCGGCATATGATAGTACACTCAGGACAGTGCAGGACATCACATAGGACAAGATAGCACACTAGATGGCACAGCACAGGTATGGGATAGCACATAGGATAGGGTAGTGCACAGAACAGCACAAGACAGAACATGTGCAGGACAACATCCTGAATTCAACAGCACACAGGAAAGCACAGAGGTCAGGATGGCACACAACACAGGACAGCACACAAGATGGGACAAGTAAGCACATGGTACAGGATAGGACAGTACAAGACAGTACAAAGCACAGGACAGCACATGGGATAGAGCAGCACACAGGACAGCACAGAGCAGTACATAGATTTCATACAGGCCGCACCACTTTCACAACTGCTAGAGACTGTCTATGTTATCCAGATGAGCTGAGGCTCATTTGATTAGTTAATATTTGGATAGTTAAGAACCGTAACTATATCTTTTAGTGGCTATGTTTTTATCTAGAAACATGCTTAAAAATGTCTTATATTCATTGGATGTCACAGAATATGAGTGGCAGCAGTCTATAAGGTTGATATCTTTATTGTTAATCTGTAACATTAGCAAATTATGTAGTCATTTGTGTAACTCCTGTCCTGGACCTGATATTATACTTAATGAAACAGAGACTCCAGCACCCCATTTAGAGGGTTTCCAGCAGGTATAGGGCCTATGCATCATAATTTGTGGAAGAACATAGATATACTCAAACCGTTTTTGGTTTCTATAGCAACACAGACTTCAGTGTCATCCAGAAATAGAAATGCTTTGAGACTGTCCACTGCTTTATTCAAACTTGTACCACATACAATTGCCAACCCCACCTAATTTTGTTTACATTTTCCCTAGTTTTTTCATGATAATAAGACTGGCAAGTGCCACTGCAATGCCCTCATTTTTTTGTCCATCCCACAGTGTGGATCCCACCACCAGTCTCAGGCACGTCATCTCCATCACCTCTAGCTTCCTAAGACGCTCTGCCTTTACTGGAGAAGAAATGCAGTCCCTCAACTGCAAAGTACACCAGGGGCTTACATATTTCTTTGTTGGTGTTCAGACCCAGAACTCATGTTCATGGCATCATATTCTCCTAAGCAATCATTAAATGTTCAGATTCTGTGCTAGAGCAGTGGAGCCCATAGCACTGATATAAATATTTCTCCTGGCATTTGAATAGTTTGCTTAGAAATATTTCTCTTGGTATTTGGATCATTCCATCACTAACTAGTACATGAAAAAAGACATCCAACTACATCAAATCCAGAGTAAAGCACTTACAATTCCTTTTAACCACTATGTGAGCATTTACCAAAGAGGGAGATCCTGCAGTCATTTTGGTCACATCCTATATTTTACCTGCAGGTAATCAAATAGCATTTTTTTTTTCTTTACACATTTTTGTAAAATGAATATTGTTTCGTTATGCCATATAATTACAGATGACAAAGGGCATTACTACTGCTTGCAGTATGGTTTGTTAACTTTTTAGGTTTACAGCCATGATGTCTATTCCAAATCATATGAACAGCTTCTGGTAAAACAGCAGTATAGATTTTCCCAAATGCTTTTGTGTTTATGCATTAAAAACTCTACACTGGATTTGAGAAATTGTGTGTATGTGTCATTTGTGGATGTGACTACAGCAGCAGATTTCTCAAACAGTGAAAGTGTTACAAATGGAGATAACTACTGATTCATTAGGATCCATGAGTGTAAACCCCATGCCTCGCCAGTATGGTATGCCCGGCCAAACCAATACAGAAGAAAACACAAGAGCCCAGCATGTACAGCTATGAATAATTTAATATATAATAACTAGACTTGAAGCATGAAATGCCACTAAACATATATAATTATATTCAAACCGGTTTCGGCTTTACAGCCTTCCTCAATGAAAAAGCATTTCACATCCATACAACACTCATGAATATTTATACATACCAGCAACCAATAGAAAAATGGTACGATTCAACCCTAAGGCTGGTATTTCTATTAGTATATAATACATATATACAAAAAAAAGTCTTATCATCAAGATGAAATACTTATAATGTCACTTATACATGAAACATAAAACAAACAAAAAGTATGAGTGTATATATATATATATATATATATATATATATATATATATATATATATATATATATATATATATATATACATATATATATAGTATACATATAATAAGAAATAAAAAATAAAAAATGAAATAAATAAAGAACCTGTAAATGTTGTAGTGGGGATATATAACAAATAATGAGGTCCTCAGTACCATAGGAATAGGTATATTATATGGTTATTAAGTAGTAATTCACAAAAACAGGAATGCATGGCTTAAAGTAGAGCCAAAGAATAAACTAGTATGATTTATAAAAATCACATATCTGTTGCATTTAACCCTCAGTACCATAGAAATAGGTATATTATATGGTTATTAAGTAGTAATTCACAAAAACAGGAATGCATGGCTTAAAGCAGAGCCATAGAATAAACTGATATGATTTATAAAAATCACATATCTGCTGTATGTAACCCTGGGTCCTATGATGTACCATATATCTGTTACATAATATATGTAAAAGAACTATTCCATTGGTTGAACACACAATTGTTCCAATATTTTGGAATATGATCCCATTTAATAATAAACACCTCTACTGGCAATGATATGTTATAGATTATAAAGTTAACTAATATATAACCGGACCGTATAGCCTATAATATTATGAAAATGCATAGCATGAGCTATTAATATCTTAGGATGTATGATTCATAAATCAATATAATCCCAACTCTTCAGGCTAATTCCGGTATTAACAATCATTCCAAATTATAAATGGTCATTAAGGCCAGGGGGAAAGAGAGCCCCAAGGTGAATAATCCAATATTTCTCTTTGTGGTTCAAAATACTGTGCCACCCCTGTTGATTACTCCTGTCTCCAGTGATTTTATCTATAATCATAAACATAAATTTGGCATTATGATGTTTAGCAGTGTGTCGATACAGAGCATTGGTCCCTTTCTTGTTCCTTATATCACTTTTATGTTCCCCCATCCTAACTCTTAGTGAGCGTGATGTTTGCCCAAAATAAAATGCTGAGCATTGACATGTTGCCAGGTATATGACCCAACTGCTACTGCAATTGCCAAAAACTCTAAGGTCATAGACTCTACTCGTATTAGCACTCGTAAATTGTTTTAATTTGCTTACTTGATTACAAGATGTACAGTGGCCACATGGAAAGGTGCACAAAAGTTGGTCTCCAGAGATAGTCATCTGTTTGTAGATGGCGCCCCCACTTTCTTCGTGTTTATAATGTGAGAATAATGCTCCTAGGGTTTTGCCCCGTCTATAAGAAAACTGGCATTTTGGGGCCAAAACATCTCTGAGATGATCATTAGCTAGTAATATGTTCCAATTTGCATCAGGGGTACTTCTAATAACATTGTGGTTTCTGCCATATGTGGTGACAAACCTTAATGAAGATTCCTGTTTTGTCGATTGGTGTGTCTTGTATTCCAGTAGTGTGTTCCTGTCCTGCTTGTCTGACCATATGCTGGCTGATATAATGTCAAATTGGTGATATCCCCTGTTCAAAAATCTGTTTTGGAGATCCACTTTGGCTTCTTCAAAATTCCTCTTGGAAGAACTGATACGTTTGATCCTGAGAAATTGGGATTTTGGTATGTTGCGGATGGTGTGGCGCGGATGCATACTGGATGCATGGAGTAAAGTGTTGTATCGTGGATATTTCCTATGAATTTTAGTACTCAATGTATGATCATTATTCCTGTAGACTGTTAAGAAGTCAATGGTTTTGGAGTTGTATGTTATAGTGAATTGTATGCCCCAAATGTTACTATTGAGATATTCCACAAACTCCTGTAGATATATAGTTTCAGCACGCCACACCATTCAACAATAATCTAGGTATCTATGCCATATATCAGTTTCTACCATATATATGTTATGGAGTGGATTATATATCAGACATTCTTCTAAGTATGCCATAAATAGATTGACGTATATGGGGGCAAAAGATGCCCCCATAGCAGTACCTTGAAGTTGCCAGTAGCATTCTCCTTGAAAGTAAAAAACATTTTTATTAAGCACATGTTCAGCCATGCAAATGATCAATGTATTAAGGCCTGGTGGATATAGGTTGGCATGTTCTAACCAATATTGTAGAGCCTGCAACCCTGCCCAATGGGGTATGCTGATATACAGTGATTTTACATCCGACGTGCACATGAGCCAATGTGGTTCCAATTGAGTATCTTGCATGATTTGTAAGAAATGAGTCGTGTCCTGTATTCTGGCCCTAACCTCTTTCAATAATGGTTTAAGTTGTTGTGTCAAAAACATGGAGAGTGGTTCTGTAAGCGTGCCAATGACTGACACAATAGGTCTACCTGGTGGTTTGGAAATAGATTTATGAATTTTGGGAAGCAGGTACAGAATTTGTTTCTGAGGGTCCATCACTGTGAGATGTTTGACCGTGTTTTGGGTAATAATGCTTCTTCCTCAGCCAAGTTCAAAAATGTGTCAATTTCTTTTTTAAAATTAGTAGTGAGATCTATACACATGTGCATGTAGCATTTGGTATCCGATAGTTATTCCAAGCCTTCCTTGAGATAATAACTCATATTCAAGATCACAACTGCCCCTCCTTTATCAGCCGGTAGTATTGCTATATTGTGATTATTTCTTAATTCCACTAAAGCCATTTTTTTCAGATGTGGTAATGGTTTGACCCATGATACGCGATTCAAAATGTGGAAAATGTATATCCCTTAAAACTGATTGTTGAAAAATGGCCACATTTGTTCATTGGAGGTTGAAATTGAGATTTATGAAATTTGAAATAATTAGATCTTTGAGATGTTTGTGAGGTTTGATCTGAAAAAAATATTTTAAGATTAAGGTTACACCAAAAATCCATGACATCAGATACAATGTCGTATTCATCACAAAAGAAACTTGGTACAAATCCCAAACCTTTATTCAGTAACTCCTCTTGTTCATCAGTCAAAATAACATCAGACAAATTTAAGACAATTTTGTATTTGGGTTCTATTGTCTCAATAGTGTTTCTATCAATCCCTCCACCGAGTCTGTTCTGCTTCCCATGTTTATGTTTGCGGCCACCCCGCAGCCTTTTTCCCTTCTAAAGGGAGTGTGGAGTTGGACCTTTATCGCATTGGTTACTCTTGGAACTGGACACTCTCACTATTGGTGTAGGAGGATTCCTCTCCCGAGGTACTGGCCAAAGATTTATCATTATGTTTCAGGATGGACCTGGGTCTTTTTCTGCTTCTGCCCCTTGCCAACCCTTGATTCATATCCATAAATCTGACAGATCTATGGGTGTTAAATGGACGTTCCCTTTTATAGTCCGTGATATCCCTATTAAATTTTTTAATTTTTCTATCTTTAGTTAGTTTCTCATAAGAAGCCAATTCTTTGGACAGCCTGACCACAAAACTTTCATATGTGGAGAGTGACTGATATTTTTTACATTCCTCACAGATGGTTTTGACTTCTAATAGATTAGTATCAATAATTCTTTCATAATAGGAGGCCAAAATTTTAACAAACATCATAGATCCCTCTTGCAATGCCTAATTCCATTCTGCGGTTAGTCTCTCTTCAGATCTACTAACCATGGGCTGCAGTCTTATCCTGAGACCTCTAGTGGCCATATCCTTATGAATATATGCACAAAACAATCTCAGATGCCAAATATTGGCTCTAAGATTTTTTAATCCCTTGCTAAGATTCTCATTGGGTTTGTTAGACCCTGGCAGCTGAGGTATACCCTATCTTGATTTGTTTGTTTTGGAGAACTGTAACAGTATTGTTGGGCACAACTCTTTGGACAGTCTGATCAATTCACCTGAATCCAGCCCATTTGTCTTATTCTTTTTGGTTTCTGGATCATATTTATAACTATGGATTTGGATAATATCCTCCAAGGATTATGTGCTGATCGAGACGATATAGGGGTGTTTGGTGTAGACCACGTCTCAAGCAATAATCCTAATAATACAAATATTAATACAGCCAATGGATGTGATTTGGCTTTTCAGAATCTTAGCAAGGGATTAAAAAATCTTAGAGCCAATATTTGGCATCTGAGATTGTTTTGTGCATATATTCATAAGGACATGGCCTCTAGAAGTCTCAGGATAAGACTGCAGCCCATGGTTAGTAGATCTGAAGAGAGACTAACCGCAGAATGGAATCAGGCATTGCAGGAGGGATCTATGATGTTTGTTAAAATTTTGGCCTCCTATTATGAAAGAATTATTGATACTAATCTATTAGAAGTCAAAACCATCTGTGAGGAATGTAAAAAATATCAGTCACTCTCCACATATGAAAGTTTTCTGGTCAGGCTGTCCAAATATTTGGCTTCTTATGAGAAACTAACTAAAGATAGAAAAATTAAAAAATTTAATAGGGATATCATAGACTATAAAAGGGGACGTCCATTTGACACCCATAGATCTGTCAGATTTATGGATACGAATCAAGGGTTGGCAAGGGGCAGAAGCAGAAAAAGACCCAGGTCCATCCTGAAACATAATGATAAGTCTTTGGCCAGTACCTCGGGGGAGAAATGTCCAGTTCCAAGAGTCACCAATGCGAAAAAGGTCCAACTCCCTTTAGAAGGGGAAAAAGGCGGCGGGGTGGTCACAAACATAAATATGGGAAGCAGAACAGACTCGATGGAGGGATTGATAGAAACCCTATTGAGACAATAGAACCCAAATACAAAATTGTCTTAAATTTGTCTGATGTTATTTTGACTGACGAACAAGAGGAGTTACTGAATAAAGGTTTGGGATTTGTACCATGTTTCTTTTGTGATGAATACAACATTGTATCTGATGTCATGGATTTTTGCCGTAACCTTAATCTTAAAATATTTTTTTCAGATCAAACCTCACAAACATCTCAAAGATCTAATGATTTCAAATTTCATAAATCTCAATTTCAACCTCCAATGAACAAACATGTGTCCATTTTTCAACAATCAGTTTTAAGGGATCTACATTTTCCACATTTTGAATCACATATCATGAGTCAAAACATTACCACATCCAAAAAAATGGCTTTAGCGGAATTAAGAAATAATCACAATATAGCAATACTACCAGCTGATAAAGGAGGGGTGGTTGTGATCTTGAATATGAGTTATTATCTCAAGGAAGGCTTGGAACAACTATCGGATACCAAATGCTGCCTGCATATGTCTATAGATCCCACTACTAATTTTAAAAAAGAAATTGACACATTTTTGAACTTGGCTGAGGAAGAAGCATTATTACCCAAAACACGGCCAAACATCTCACAGTGATGGACCCTCAGAAACAAATTCTGTACCTGCTTCCCAAAATTCATAAATCTATTTCCAAACCACCAGGTAGACCTATTGTGTCAGGCATTGGCTCGCTTACAGAACCACTCTCAATGTTTTTGACACAACAACTTAAACCATTATTGAAAGAGGTTAGGGCCAGAAAACAGGACACGACTCAGTTCTTACAAATCATACAGGATACTCAATTGGAACCACATTGGCTCATGTGCATGTTGGATGTAAAATCACTGCATATCAGCATACCTCATTGGGCAGGGTTGCAGGCTCTACAATATTGGTTAGAACATGCCAACCTATATCCATCAGGCCTTAATACATTGATCATTTGCATGGCTGAACATGTGCTTAATAAAAATGTTTTTTACTTTCAAGGAGAATGCCACTGGCAACTTCAAGGTACTGCTATGGGGGCATCTTTTGCCCCCATATACGCCGATCTATTTATGGCATACTTTGAAGAATGTCTGATATATAATCCACTCCATAACATATATATGGTAGAAATTGATATATGGCTTAGATACCTAGATGATTGTTGGATGGTGTGGCGTGCTGATCCTATATATCTACAGGAGTTTGTGGAATATCTCAATAGTAACATTTGGGGCATACAATTCACTATAACATACAACTCCAAAACCATTGACTTCTTAATAGTCTACAGGAATAATGATCATACATTGAGTACTAAAATTCATAGGAAATATCCACAATAAAACACTTTACTCCATGCATCCAGTATGCATCCGTGCCACACCATCCGCAACATACCAAAATCCCAATTTCTCAGGATCAAACGTATCAGTTCTTCCAAGAGGGATTTTGAAGAAGCCAAAGTGGATCTCCAAAACAGATTTTTGGACAGGGGATATCACCAATTTGACATTATGTCAGCCAGCATATGGTCAGACAAGCAGGACAGGAACACACTACTGGAATACAAGACACGCCAATAGACAAAACAGGAATCTTCATTAAGGTTTGTCACCACATATGGCAGAAACCACAATGTTATTAGAAGCACCCTTGATGCAAATTGGAACATACTACTAGCTAATGATCATCTCAGAGATGTTTTGGGCCCAAAATGCCAGTTTTCTTATAGACGGGGCAAAACCCAAGGAGCATTATTCTCACATTATAAACACAAAGAAAGTGGGGGCACCATCTACAAACAGATGACTATCTCTGGAGACCAATTTTTGGGCACCTTTCCATGTGGCCACTGTATATCTTGTAATCAAGTAAGCAAATTAAAACAATTTATGAGTACTAATACGAGTTGAGTCTATGACCTTAGAGTTTTTGGTAATTGCAGTAGCAGTTGGGTCATATACCTGGCAACATGTCATTGCTCAGCATTTTATGTTGGGCAAACATCACGCTCACTAAGAGTTAGGATGGGGGAACATAAAAATGATATCAGGAAGAAGAAAGAGACCAATGCTCTGTATCGACACACTGCTAAACATCATAATGCCAAATTTATGTTCATGATTATAGATAAAATCACTGGAGACAGGAGTAATCAACAGGGGTGGCACAGTATTTTGAACCACAAAGAGAAATATTGGATTATTCACCTTGGGGCTCTCTTTCCCCATGGCCTTAATGACCATTTATAATTTGGAATGATTGTTAATACTGGAATTAGCCTGAAGAGTTGGGATTATATTGATTTATGAATCATACATCCTAAGATATTAATAGCTCATGCTTTGCATTTTCATAATATTATAGGCAATACGGTCCAGTTATATATTAGTTAACTTTATAATCTATAACATATCATTGCCAGTAGAGGTGTTTATTATTAAATGGGATCATATTCCAAAATATTGGAACAATTGTGTGTTCAACCAATGAAATAGTTCTTGTACATATATTATGTAACAGATATATGGTACATCATAGGACCCAGGGTTACATACAGCAGATATGTGATTTTTATAAATAATATCAGTTTATTCTCTGGATCTACTTTAAGCCATACATTCCTGTTTTTGTGAATTACTACTTAATAACCATATAATATACCTATTTCTATGGTACTGAGGGTTACATACAGCAGATATGTGATTTTTATGAATCATACTAGTTTATTCTTTGGATCTACTTTAAGCCATGTATTCCTGTTTTTGTGAATTACTACTTAATAACCATATAATATACCTATTCCTATGGTACTGAGGACCTCATGATTTGTTATATATCCCCACTACAATACAACATTTACAAGTTCTTTATTTATTTCATTTTTTATTTTTTATTATATGTATACTATATATATATATATATATATATATATATATATATATACTCATACTTTTTGTTTGTTTTATGTTTCATATATAAGTGACATTATAAGTGTTTCATCTTGATGACAAGACTTTTTTTGTATATATGTATTATATACTAATAGAAACACCAGCCTTAGGGTTGGATTGTACCATTTTTCTATTGGTTGCTGGTATGTATAAATATTCATGAGTGTTGTATGGATGTGAAATGCTTTTTCACTGAGGAAGGCTGTAAAGCCGAAACCGGTTTGAATAAGATTATATATGTTTAGTGGCATTTCATGCCTCAAGTCTAGTTATTATATATTAAATTATTTATAGCTGCACATGCTGGTCTCTTGTGTTTTCTTCATTAGGATCCATATCTGTGCTGTATGGTGTCTTCATGGCATGTAAATACACATACTTCTTGCGGATTTTAGTGTTTGCAACAGATCGCAAAGTCTTATCTGTGAGCACCAGTTACTACACTACTTCGGATACTACTCTGCAATCATAATATACAGGCCAAATCCCAGAAAGTAAAACAAATTAACCATGTCAGTTGAAAGCTCAATGCTCAACATCCACTGGATATAAATACAAAAATATTGCCTAGAATGGTAGGTATAAGATTTCTATGGATATGGCATAACAGTCTGGGCTAATGGTTAAGGTCTTCACCTCCTGAACACAAGGTACTGAGGTTGATTTTAATGCCAGGTTATTGTCCTGGCTTCAAATGACCCTTCAGGGCACCTTGGATCCCAGGAACTACCACCCCATCAGTCTGACGAGCCTGATCTGCAAGGCCATGGAACGTATCATCATGAAACTTATAAACAAAGACATTGGCAACCTTCAAACACTGGACCCCACCCAGTTTGGGTTCATGAAGGGCCGATCTTGTCTCCTGAACCTGACTGATTTCTTCTAATCAGTCTCCAGAGCCGTGGACTAGGGTAAGGCAGTCCACACAGCCTATCTGGACCTCGCCAGAGCCTTTGACACCATCCCCCACTCTGGAATCATAGATAGACTTACTAAGCTGGGCATTAATCCCTACATCACTCGATGGGTTGCCAACTGGCTTACTGACAGAACCCACACTGTAAAAGTAGCCGACTCCAAATCCAGTTCCAGACAAGTGAGAAGTGAAGTACCTCAGGGTTCAGCCCTGGGACCGCTCGTGTTTGGCATCTACTTCTCTGAAGTACAGACCAACACTAAGGGACTCTGGCTAACAAAGTTCACAGATGACTGCAAACTGGGAGCCATTTTTGAATCCCAAAAGTATGTGATACTCTACAAAAGGGCCTTACAGAAACAGATGCTTGGTGCCAGAGCCATGGGCTCAAACTGAGTGCCAAGAAATGGATTGTTATCCCCTTTGGGAAAAAACATGTACCCGTGAATTACCACATAGGTGGCAGTACACTAAACACCGAAAGTATGATAAGAGACTTAGGGACACAGGTGGACAGTGGTCTCACCTTCAATAACCACATCACCACAACAGTCAGGAATTCCTTCTATGTGGCATCCCTCATCACTAAAGGCTTTTCATCCAGAAAAAAGGAGGTCATTGTCCTACTGTACTCATCCCTAATTAGACCCATTATAGAATACAATGCCCCGTTTGGTATGTACGTCTCAAGACATCTGCAACAACTGGAAAGGCCACAGAAATACCTCACTAAAAGAATCACAGGCCTAAAGCAGATGCCCTATGCTGACCGCCTTAAAAAACTCCAGCTATACTCTGTCGCATATTGTCTACTCAGAGGAGATCTCTGCTTAACATACAAGGCCATGTCAAACCCAGAGCTGTTGGACACGCTATACTTAAATAAATCCCAATCCCCTCAGAGCCACATGCTCCAGGGATCTAAACCTTGTCATCACAATAAATAAAACATGCTGGAGGGATAGGTTCCTGACCAAGAGACTCCCCAGACTCTGTAATAGACTGCCCATACATGTCAAGCAGAGTGCCACTTTGGCCGTCTTCAAAAGGAGCCTTGACGATTGGATGGGAGAAAGGAAATTCACCCCGGGGATCACGTCAGTCACCCTGCTAGACAGGGGTCCAGGGAAGTTAATAGTGTGGGAAGAAATAGCCAGGGAATTGTTATGGCTAGGCTTGTATAGGCCCTAGGGCCAATACTCTAGTACCAACCTATGTCTAGTATTCACCTGTATATTAAGCATAAAAAAAATTCTACAGGTCACTTAGAGAAGTCTGTGTGTTTTAGCTTGGGATCTGTAGCACAAACTCTTTTTGTAGACTAGTACCTTCATTCGGAGGAGTAGACAGGTATGTTTCAGCTTGGTACTGATATTTTTTTTTTTAGCAGCACAGTACCTTTGGCTGGTGGAGAAAACTCAGACTTAAGCAAGCTGACATGTTTCAGCTTGGGAATGGGAGTGTATAAGATTCATAGCATTCATAGCAGTTTCAAGGTTATTTTAGTCTCATGACCATGTATGCCTTGCTAATACTCGCCCTTAGGATTTACCTTTTTTCTCAGCGGGTCATCCAGGTTTAAGTTAAAGAAAGATATTGAATCACATTGTTTAACCTCCAAGGGAAGTTTCTTCCACAGATGGAGAGGGGTGAATTGAATCCTGCTTGTCCACTGATGAAGGTTCAGGTCTCTGTTTCTAGTGTTAGCTGTGCTGTTTAACTTACTGATATATAGGAGGTCAATAACTACCAGATCTGTCATGGTGTAGTAGGCCAGGCACAGATCACCCCCCCCCCCCCAGGAGTCTGTAAAACACAAGAGTATAGGGACAGGGCTTCCAGCCTCTCCTGGTAGTCATGACCATCAGCAACCCCTTTGTTTCCTATTTTCTAGATAGGGTGGGGGTGTCACATCAATCATTGACATTTTTCTTAATTCAGTGCCACTCCTTTGCCTTCTTTAATGGTCATGTCTGATTGTCACAGAATTTCTTTCATGCAATACATCCATCTTTTTGCAGGATGCCCTCATTTGAACTTGCCTCTACCAAATCATCTTCACTATATTGTCTTCTACTTTCCTGCACATGTGCCCAAGCCACCATCATTTGTTCTCTTTGATCTCCTCTGCAAGTGGAGTGACTTTGCCTCCTACTGTAATGCCCTCATCCCTTTGTCTGCCCCACAGTGTGGATCCTACCACCAGTCTCAGGCACTTCATCTCCATCACCTCTAGCTTCCTAAGCTGCTCTGCCTTTACTGCCCAGGTTTCTGTACTATACAGTAGTACTGATCACACCATTGTTTAGTACACCTTACTTTTCAGCTTCTTTGGCATTTTTCTGTTACACACTGCACAGTACACTCTGTGCCACTTGGCTGCATCCCCTTGATTTGACCTACTCATTCAGACTTCCCCTCTCCTCAACCACCCCTCACTGTTCTGCTATTTTCCCTTCTAGCTCAAGTTTCAGCTTTTTCTGATTCCCCCATTTGCTGACTGTCTTGTTTTTACTCCATTTTTTCCCATGTGTTATCAGTTTTGCATTCTATTTCTCTATCATTTGTTAAAGTTCTTATTCAGTGTCTTCTTGTAATGCCGCATCATCTGCATACAGCAGGTTTGTTGCTCTGTCTCCTCCAGGTTGTTTGCCAATGTAACCCATCACCAGTATGAATAGCAGTTGAGCTCAGAGCTGAACCCTGTTGCACACTCACTCCCACTGGGAACCCCTCTTTGAGTCCACTTACTGTCTGAGCTTGTGTCATTGGGTCCTTGTACATGGCCTGCACTAATTTTACCAATGCGTCTGGGACTTCGAACCATTGCAGTATTGCTTAAATTACCTTTCTTTTGATCTTCTCGTGTGCTTTCTAAAAGTCTAAGAATGCCAACGTTTTCTCTTTCCTCATCTCTAGATTCTTCTCAGTTGTCTGTCTCACTGCAAACATTGGGTTGGCTGTATTGTATCCCGATCTGAATTTAAATGGCTCCCTATTGAAATGTCGGCAGCCAAAATGCCAAGTGCCAACAACAAAAAAAAAAAAGCCTGAAAACACAAGAGTGAATCTTGAAAATTGCTGTTTTCCTTTAAACTTCTTTTTGTAGGGGGGCAAGACCCCCTACATACCCCATGTGGAGGACAATTCCCCCCACTCCCCCAGAACGTATATACCAACTTTGAGATCACCATACTTTGGAGAAAAAGGAATATTTCAAGAAATGTCACCTTGTATTTAGGACATATAAGTCCATTCTTTTGGCATTCAGTCTCCATATTTCAGGACTTGCTCTAATGGGTCCCGACATTTCACATGGTTATCAGTTTAAACTGTTCATCTCCCATCCTACTTTCCACTATTCTATGTATTTATTTACCAATCATCATCTCCAGACCTTTTATGCAGTGTGACAGGAGTTTGATATCTCTGTACTGCCCATAGCTGTGGCTGTCCCCTTTATTGCTTGTACTCTAGCACAGAAATCGTATTCACCCATCATCTAGGATATACCTTTCTCTACATACTGCTATGAGTACCCTCTGGAGTCATTTCCCCCTCACTCACGCAACGTCTTAATCATATCGGCTTCATCTGAGCCTGCTGCTTTCCTTGACTTCATTTTTCTCTTTGCTGCTCTTACTTCTAGGGTGGGCTCTTCTTCCTCTTTCATTGAAGTTGTATCTGGGGCAGTACAGCTTCTGTGTAGTTTTCTTCATTCAGAAACTGCTGGAAGTGCTTCTTCTATCTGCCCTTAATGTTCTAGGGTTATTAAGTAGGTTGTTGCTGGCATCCCTAATGAAAGAAGATGTCTAATAACTATGTTTCTTATGTTATGTTTCTGTCTTTGCCTTGCAAACTAATAGAGTTTCCTTGTGCCATCTGCTGAGTCACTTTCCTGTAGCTGGTGGAGTGTCTCTGATGCCTTGTCCTTTGCTATTGCAAGTACTCTCTTCGCCTCTTTGTTAGTCAACCAGTATTCCTTCTTAGCCTGGTCCTTTTCTATTTCCCACTTTTTCCTGCACTTTTCCTTCTTTTGATCACTTCCTGGACTTCTACATTCTGTCATCACCATTCCTTATGTACAATATTTCCATATCTGACTTAGCTGCATATTTATTCTATAGTCCTCATACATGCTGTTCTCAGTGTAACAGATAATGTCAATATATGTGAGCATGAGGTTAGGCTACTGGATTTCTTAAGTATTTGACACAGGGAATTCCTGTTTATTAAATCCAAATATATTTAGGTATACCTTAAGTTAGTTGAATAGGTACTCCAGTCAATGACAGGGTAATTGAAGTCACCTAGGATTATGGAGTTATTGCTTCCACGGACTTCTACTCAAACTTCTGGAAATATTAACATGATCCTCTGGAGACATGGAAGGGGTTCTTTAGAATGCTATACATTGGAAGCCTGCCTTGTTAATGGTAAACTGAAGTTCTAAGAGTTCTCTTTGATGATATCTGGGAATCAGTCTAGATGAGAAGTGGTCCCTTACAAATATGGAGATACAACCACAGTTCATTCCCATTCTGGCCTGAAGGCACAGCAGGTGCAAAACCCAGGTATACATGGAGTGTTTTCTTTCCATTTAAACCAAGTGTCTGTGGGTATCCGTGCACATGCATTTCCAGAGGCACTAGCACCTCAAGACTGGTCAATTTATTATGGGTACTAGTGGCCCTGAGTTAATGTGGTCCAGTTTAGGGTTAGATAAATTTGTGAAGCTGGGATGTCTATTCGATGGACTGTGCCTAAAAAAGGCATTGTATTGGGCAGCAAAGATTTTACCAGTATGCTAAAACTCTGAGAGATGCAGGCCATTCTTTAGAAAATAATTTATTTATTTTTATTTTATTTTTTATTTATTTTACATTTGTTGACCGGGCTAGTCTAACTGGATACATGCCCATTTTTAGTAGAGGCCCGGGGAGAAAAGCTCCAAGACACTTACAAAATACAATAAAGAAGGAAATAACAGTGAAGATACACACAAAATACAAAATAAAAATTGTAGTTAGAACTAAATTTTTTTTTTCAAAAAAAAAATAGCAAATAGTTGAACATTGTTAGAGAAATACTAACTACCATACTCTGACTGTTCATAGCAAGGACAGTAAACTGCAAGGATTAATATTAATGAGAGGATGTTATATACATATATTTATGACATTCATTAGCAGTTTCATGGTAAAAGGAAAACTATAGGGGTTAGACTATGATGTATGGTAGTTATTGGTGAGAAGTAAGAAAGTTAGTCAGGATTAGTGCAAGAACATAACCAGTGTGTATTAAGGTATAGTTTGAGTTTCTTTTTAAAACATGTAAGAGAAGACAGAGTTGTGAGTTCAGAGGGTAGTAAACTCCATAGCTTTCCAACAATATTAGAGAACAGGGAGTCACCTGCTGAGTTGTTGGATCTGCAAGTGTTAAACAGTAGTTTGTTTGATGAGCGTAAATTTTTTGGATTATTGTAGGGGGTAAAGAGGCTAGAGAGTATTGGAGTATTGGTGGGTTGATACAGGGTCTTGTGGGCTATAGTAAGCTGTAGAAATTCTAGCCAATGAAGTTGTTTTAAATTAAGGCAGTGATGAGTTCTGAAAGGAGAGTCAGTAGCAAATCTAGCAATATTATTATAGGATACTGACAGTTTGTTGAGGTTGTTTTTAGAAAGATTTGTATAAATGGGTGAAGCATAGAGTAAAGTAGAGATTAGGTGAGTTCTGGCTATAGCAGTCCTAGCTACTGGTGTAAGAAAGGGTTTGATTCTATAGAGGGATCCTAGTTTCTTGTTGACTGTTTTTATTGTACTGTTACTATGACTATCAAAGTTGAGGTTATTGTCTATTGTTATTCCTAGGAGTTTGGTAGTAGAATCGGGAGAAATAAGAGTACCATTGTTAGATGTAAGTGTGAAATATATGGGGGTGGACTTACGGGTTGGTGAGAAGAGTAGTAGTTTAGTTTTTTTTGGGTTTAGGAGGAGGCAACGGTTTGTGAACCATTCTTCAACAGTATTAAATGCTTTCTGGGTAAGGGTCTGTAGTTCGGTTTGAGAAGTGGCTGAGCAGATAATAGTAGAGTCATCTGCATATTGAATGCAGGTACTGAGTGGAATTGCTGACTGAACGTCATTAATAAAAATGGAAAAAAGGAGAGGACCTAATATGGAACCCTGAGGGACACCAAGGGAGATGGGAAGGAGATTAGAAAGATTGTTGTGCCAGAGTACAGCCTGCTGTCTGTTTTCTAAGTAAGATTTGAACCAATTTATGGCTAAGGGATTTAGTGATAGAGATTTCATTATATGTAAAAGGAGTTGGTGATTAGCCATGTCAAAAGCTTTGGATAAATCAATGAATACTGCAGAGGAAAGAACAGTTTTGTTACGGTTATGGTTAATACAATCTGTGAATGATAATAGGGCAGTGGTGGTACTGTGATAAGGTCTGAAGCCATGTTGACAGTTGGCAAGTAAGTTGTTTTGAAGGAGGTGGTTAAGAAGTTGCTTATGGATACACTTTTCCATAATTTTTGCTAGAGGAGATAGTAGAGCTATAGGGCGAAAGTTAGAGAAGTCATAAGAATTTCCACCTTTGTGTAGCAGAATAATGTAAGAAATTTTCCAGATTGATGGGATATTTCCTTCACTTATGGTTCTATTGATCAGAATGGATATGGGGTAGGCAATGGCCTTAGCTCCTTTTTGTAGGTATTCAGCTGGGACTTGGTCAGCAGAAGGGGTGGTAGGTTTTAGTTTTTGGAGAAGGGAGCATATACTGGAAGTAGACACAGGTTGTAACTGAAATGATGGGGGAGGGTTTGAAGATGAAGTAGGCAGATTTGTGGTATCTGGAGATAGTTGGCTAGCAAGAGTTTGGATGGCATTGGTAAAGAAAGAATTAAAGGCATTGGCAGTGTGAATGGGACTCTCTGGGTCGGAGCCTAGTGGGTTGGGAGTGATAGATTGTCCTGGGTATAGAAGTTTGTTAATGGTGTTCCAGAACGTTTGAGGTTTCATTTGATAGGTCTGCTGTGCCTGGAGGTAAAAGTTATTTTTGTCTAACATGATGGCTTTTTTAGTGTGATTTCTAAGTTGCCTAAAGGTTTGGTGAAATGTTGGATTTTTAGTAGTATGCCTTTTGTCCAGGCTTTGTTTCTCAGAAGGATCTTTTGCCTAGTAGCATTAGAAAGCCAGGGGGCTGGTTTAGCTTTACATCTAACAGAGCGTACTGGGGCATGGTGGTTCAGGATGGCTAGGAATGTGGCATTAAAATAGGTTACTGCTTCATCAAGTGGGAGAGATTTTAGTGGGGACCAATTACATTGATTGAGTTCTGTCTGAAAGAGTTGAAGGTTAAATTGCTTTTTGTTGCGTACTGTTCTGACAGTGTTAGGGTGAGGTAGGTTAGTTTTATATCTGATAATATAAGTTAGGGAGTGGTCACTTAGATCATCTGGGAGGGTTCCTACTTTGTAAGTTTGATGAGGATTATCAGTAAGTATCCAGTCCAAGGTACTTTCTTTGTTGTTGGGTTTATTAGTTCTGGTAGGGGAGTTAATAGTTTGTGAGAAGCAGTATAAGTTAATATGGGTGGTGGGGTGTGTATTATTACAGGACTGCCAGTTGATATTACAGTCTCCTAGGATTATGGTTTCTTGTGGGAGATTAATAGAAAGCCAATTAAGGATATTTTCAAGGGTATTGATGTTGTTTCCTGGAGGTAGGTATAAACAAATAACATTTATAGCTTTGCAAGAGTTGACCTGAAATTTAGAGATTAGTATTTCAGCTCTGTTGTCAAAAGGTGGATTAAGGATTAATTAGGACACTGTACCCTTTCATCTGTGCTTTCACTTTGTCTACCTCTCTGTTAGCTATATTCACTGCTATTTTTAATATATTGTGGTTTTCTTGGTAAATCTTTTCTTTCTTTGCTCTTAGCTGTAGATAGTTACTACCCAGTTTAGGCATTCATTAGTCTGTGACGGCTTCAGCACTATTTAGTATGTTGAAAGAGAAGAGATGAGAATGTCTGTATTCTTTCACAATCTTGTAAGAATTTTTCATAAGAATTTGATGCTTTTCAAAGTGGCATCTTCTAATCTGGACAGAAAAATGCTGTTCCCCAGGCACTTATACAAGCTTATTCTCTGGCTGTGACATCCACCTTTGGTGAATTTGGTTTAATAAATGGGTGAACCCCTCATGACCTACTCCGACAACCCTGGGGATAACCATGCCTAGTCATTGTATGTTTCTCTATCTTTAACTGAAAAAGAAAAATATATATACTGTATGCTGCGTGGGCTATAATAAACCTCTGTTAGTAAGGAAGGGCTACTCTGGACTGTCCTAACATTTGTTTGAGGGAAGTAAATTTTGGTGACCACTTACACAAACATTGTGGTTTCAGAAGATTTAGACAACAGCTTTAAATCTCTCTGAACAATAGGATGTACTACTAAATGGGCTGAAGGTTTTTGCTAAGACTGAGGATGCTACATTTTTTTTTTGGGATATGTGACTTTTGTCTACCCAGGATGTCATGGAATGCATGTCCAAAAGACAGAAAATGAACAGACACATGTTCTTTAGCATATTGCCTCTCCAGAATTTAAATAGCAAGTATCTTCACAATTTCTTGAGCAATTGAAAGACAAAGACTGCCCATTCATGTACAGGCATTGCATGAATAGACTGTAATGTTGTATTCAGATGTATGTGTATTTCTTCTCTGCTGCTGGCACTCTTCCTCTTCTGTTGGACTACTCATGCGTGCTGACCTATGTGCATTTATTTTTTAAAATATTTCTAGGTGTGTTGAGTGCTGTTGTCATACACATTGGACATTGTCCATAACATGTGATGCCTTGCAAACATGTCCATAACATGTGATGCCTTGCAAACAGTTTAATGGAGAGCAGCTTTCTTTTATATGGCCCATTATCTGTCTACATAGATTTGGGCTTAGGCAACCAGAGTTAGAGTGGAGAAGTGGATAAGCTTTATGTTAATATATTAGATCTCTGATTGGTCACTAATGCCCATGGGAGGGTTAAGAAGGACCTGCAGATGTATTTCCATGAACAGTCACTGTTTATGGGCAATATGGGGATGTAAAAGAAGACATTATCTTGCATGCCCTTCTGAAGTCCTCTCAATAAAAAGTTTATGCATCAGAAGCAGAAAAGATTATTCCCAAACTTTTTGATACCTGCAGTTCCAAATACATACTGAATGGTTAAGTTTATCTTACTTTTATGTCAGTATGTGCAAATGCAGGCATTCAGGCTATGATTAACATTTCTCCAAGATAAGTTATCTGGAGATTCAACACATTTTGTTCTGATCATAGCCTTGTGTTATTAGTTAGGACTTCTGAAATAGAATTTGCATAATAGCCTGTATTTATTTCCCACACTCCCACATGCATAGACACATACACACACACACACACACACACACACACACACACACACACACACACACACACACACACAGACATGTGTGTGTGTGTGTGTGTGTGTGTGTGTGTGTGTGTGTGTGGTTACCATACATTTCACTGAATGGAATCACAGAAAACTGAAAAAAATGATTGCAAACTCAATTTACTGAAAGAATATTTCATTGAATCACAAGTCATAGAAAATTGTAGAAGGTTGTAGAAAATTACTGCTGGTATGGTTTTGAACACAGGAACTAGAACACCATTTGAACCTATGCAAAGCCCGGCTTCATATTGTATCCCGTATCTCTAAACGATCATGATTGTGTGCCAACAGTGATGTGTCTGGTGTTTTTCCTTTTTTTCTAACTGCAAAGTTACTTTACTTAGATAAGGCAGTGTGGGAATTCAGGAATATGCCATCTTCAAAGTAAATAAATACAAAAAAAATGCTTTTGAGGTATATTTGCTGAACTGCTATAAATGGTATTTTTATGAAATATGATTCAAAAAATGTGTTTTCAATGATTCAATGAAATTTTTTTTCAAATAATTTTTTCAGTGATCTGTGTTTCAATGAAAAACTTATTCAGCAAAAAGACATACACTCAGACAGAAAGACAGATAAATCGATACATATACATACACTCACAGAAATATTTAGGTTAAGTATTATATTAGCGATTAAAACAATTTTGAAATACAGAATAACCAGACCAAAAGATCCTAAGCCAAAAATGTCAAGGACCACAGGAATGAATAACCAGACTTATCCCTTGTTGTTGTGTCCGCGCAAGTCAGTAGGTTCAGTATTTGACACTGTTCACTCCTGTGGTCCTCAACATTTTCAGCTTATGATCTTCTGCTCTTGTTATTCTGGAATTTGAAATTGTTTCAATCACTCAGTCAATAGTAAACTGATAAACTGACACACACACACACACACACACACACACACACACACACACACACACACACACACACATATATATAAATATATATATGTGTGTGTGTGTGTGTGTGTGTGTGTGTGTGTGTTTAGATATGTTATATATGGCTGGATATATAGATAGTTAAATTAAACAGACTGCAGTACTACAGCTGTACTCATCTCTACTACTCCTACATAGCAGGAGAGGTCAACATGGAATGCCTATGGAGTTTTGCCGGGAGCCATAATATAGTTGGATAGCAATAATACTCTCTTTATCCTCACTACTGACCTGAACCTGAATGCTGTCAGTTTTAACAGGTAAAAAATAAATAATATGCCAAAATTAACCCAGACAGACACAAACCTGGCAATAGCGTGATACAGAGGAACTCAAAGGAATTGTCGTAGATTGTTGTTCAAGGACTTCAGACAGGCTTATTACCCATTTATTTACCAACCTGCCTCCAGGTTAACTGCTTTCTTTCTTTTTCTTGGAACTATTTAGTGAAGCTAAGGCAAAACATAACAGAAAATTGTAATTATCATGTCCAAGATGAACTACAATGAGGAGAAAACATGTTTCACTTCAAATCTTCCTCCTTTTTCAATCCGTTGAAGACTAGCTGGAGCTGATCTTAGACTGAAATGGTAACAAAGGAGCCAACATGAACAGGAAGATAGCATCACTTTTCAAAAGTAAACAAGGAGAGAGAAAACAAAAACAGGACTGGTAGTCAAATTAGGAATCGTATTATACAGGAGATCTGCTGGGCACTCTAATGCTCATGGCTTAGATTTTAAGTTTTCTAATGTAAGAGACTGTAAACCATACTTACTACTTACATGCATACGTACCAAATTACAATAATAAGTAATTCACTGCCATGCCCTTCGGAGGCATCAGGATGATGTCATGTCAGGTCACACTGACAACCTCTCTGCCTGTTTTGCATATACATACAGTAAGTAATTCCTACTTGTGGGTCCTCCATACATTTGTGGTAACCCAAACATACACCAGGCAAGTCAGAGCAGAAGGTTAACCAAAGGTTTGGGACATGGTTGATAGCAGATAGCTGTGGAGGAGAGAGACAAACTAGAAAAAAGTTATTCATTATCTCCATTTAAATTAAATGAGCCCACAAACCATTGGTTGTGAAATACTCTTTAAACTAACAGAATAAATTTATTATGTGCAGTTTTCTAGTATTTTTATTTATTTATTTATTTAAGTCAATTGTTAATCATTTAAGACCAATAAAACACAGGTGCCTGTTTTCAGTGCCTCTTTTTTAATGGTGACCAGTGAGCATTCATCTGGTTAAACAGCTTACTCAGACTGAGTCATTCAGTTATAGTCAGAATGTAAATGGAAGTCAAAAGAGTCAAATTTGAATACAAAATGAAATGTCATTAACAGCTTCAAGCCTTGACTGTCTTTACTTTCTTGCCAGACATTTAAATCAGCTCCCAATGGCACTGTCAGTCATTTTTTTTCTTTCACAGCAGTTGATAAGGTGTCTAAAGAACATTCTGCTAAATTTTGCCTCAAGTCACAAAGCATTCTTCATGTTTTAAATCTGACTTTCTTCTTTTTTCTTAGCAGTGCATCAGAATACAGTTGCTCACTGGAAGCTGCAATTAAGTACTTTAAATATTGCTGTAATAAGCACTGAACAGATTAGATGATATTATCTATACACAGTGCAGAGTAACTGAGACTTCACTTGTGCTAATATTAGATAATGCTGGCACAGACTGATTACAGATGGCTATTGTATCTTTGTTCTTCCTTCCTGTACTTGCTTTATGCTGTTCTTTAAACTATATATAACTGATGAAATTCAGAATGCCTGAAAGCTTCTAAGAAAGTGTGCGCATGTAATAATGTATTTACTAGATACGGCTGTCTATTTCAGATTAGGCAAAATGCTAACTAAATATAGATACAGCTCTAAAATATGCTGAAGAGGGAGGCAACTATTTATTGTTCATCTTGCCATAATAGGTTCATAGGTTCATAGGTTCATACTAGGCTATCTGCCCGAGGGCATTTACAAGCCTAGCCCATAGTTTTGTGGCTTACGCCACCCCTTTAGTATGGGGAACTATACCCATTATTTTGCTGTGCCTCTGTTGAGCAGTGACACTGAGGTAATCCCTGGGGTATATCTGCGATCTCCCATCCATTGGTCAAGATTTCTCTTGAACAAGGCCAGCGAGGTGCTCTGCCTCACATATACCGGGATTTTATTCCACAGCATAGGGAGTCTTTGGGTGATGAATCTATCCCTCCAGCACGTCCTATTAATAGCCGTGTCGAGGTTTAAGTCTCCCGCCCTTGTGGCTCTGACGGATCTAGATTTTTTGAGGTGAAGCATATTCATCAAATCTGGGTTTGACATGGCCTTGTATGTTAGGCAAAGGTCACCTCTGAGCAAGCGGTGGCGACTGAATAGAGCTGGAGTTCTTTCAGTCGGGCAGCATAGGACAGATGTTTGAGACCCTTTATCCTTTTGGTGAGGAACTTTGTGGCCTCTCCAGCTGCTGCAAGTGTCGGGTCAGATACATTCGAATGGGGCATTGTACTCAATCATTGGTCTGATGAGTGATGAGTATAGGGAGACTATGACCTCCCTTGATCTAGATGAGAATCCCTTCATGATAAGGTGGGCAATGTAGAAGGTCTTCCTAACTACTTTAGCTACATGGGTGTCGAATGACAGACTACTATCAACCTGGGTCCCCAGGTCCCTGATAACTTCTTCTGTACTCAGTGGATTGCCACCTATTTGGTAGCTAGGGGTAACCTTGTTTTTCCCGAAGGGTATGACTATGCATTTTTGGCATTTAACTTTAGGCCATGGCTCTGGCACCAGTTATCCGCTTCTGTGAGACCCTTCTGAAGGATATCTGTGTCAGATGTGTTTTCTACTATGGCCCAGTTTGCAGTCATCTGCAAACTTTGTCAGCCATAACCCTCCTGTGTTTGCTTGTACTTGGAAAAGTAGATGCCAAACAAGAGTGGGCCCAGGACTGAGCCCTGTGGTACACCACTTGTGACAGGCTTTGAGTCTGACATGGCGCCAGCAACTCTGACCCTGTGGGTTCTGTCACTCAGCCAGTTTGCAACCCATCTTGTGATGTATGGGTTAACATTTAAGCCGATGAGTTTTTCAATGATACCCGAGTGGGGTATTGTATCAAAGGCCTTCGCCAGATCGAGGTAGGCTGTATGGACTGCCTTTCCCTCATCAATGGCTTTGGTGACTGTTTCAAAAGTCAACCAAGTTTAGAAGGCATGATCTGCCTTTGACAAAGCCAAACTGGGATGGATCCAAAGTCTGCAAATTCCCTATGTCTTTATTTATGAGGTCCATTATGATCCTCTCCATGGCTTTGCAGATAAGACTTGTCAAGCTAATGGGGCGGTAATTTCCAGGGTCGGTGGAGGCACCGCCTTTGTGAAGTGGGACCACAGTTGCAGTGCACCACTCCCTGGGTACGTATCCAGAGGTAAGACTATGATTAAACAGCTGTCCTAGCTGTGGGTTTAATTCCTCGTTGAGTTTGTGGAGCACACAGCCGGGGACACCATCAGGTCCCATGGATGCTGTGTTTTTTGCTTTGGAGAGAGCAGTTCTCACTTGGGCGTTGGAGATGTTTGGGGGCTGCAATCGCTGGTATAGATATCTCTCCTTTTGGGGAGGGGAGAAGTTTGCACTGAACCTGTCAGCCAGTATGTTGGCAATGTCTGTAGGATCAGTAATCTTCACATCATTTTGAACTAGTTCTGAGCATATCTGGGAGTTTCCTCCCAGGTTTCTAACATAGCTAAAGAAGGCCTTATGATTGTCTTTTGAGTCTTTAGCTATTTTTCTCTCAAAATTTGCTTTGGATGATTTTATGAGAGCTCTTAGTTTTTTACTTATAGTGATCAAGGGTGTCTTACCTTTTAAGGATTTTGCTCTATCTTGTAGTAGCTTCCTCCTTTTGTAATGTATCCCATTTAAACAGCACTCTGCTGTATGTTGCTGTGTTTAAATAATTCAGGTAGGAAGTAGTCGTGTTTGTTGGAGAAGAAATAAAAATGTTGTCTGAATGAAGTGAATGTCATTTTTTATTGCATGATAAATGTGATTACTTGTTAAGGCAGACATTTTGTTTGGCACATCACTTTGTGTTTTAAGTCAACTGCAGACCAGCTTTAAAATGAATTATACCTTGCTGGAATTATTGTATCCTTTCATATCTTTGTGAACTCCCTTTCCACTCTGTTTGCACTGGTTTTAGTTCTCCTGTTTCTACAAGTTAGTAAATGCTTCATAGTTAGCTAGGATGGTTACTTGGTTACAACTTTTACTTTTTGTCTGCGATGCAGTGCTATCTTGTATGTAGATATAGCTGCCTTGTACGTTAATGGATTAGCCTGCTTGGTGATCACGTGGCTTTTGATGATTGGGGGTATTCATGGGGTCAATAAAACAAAAAACAGGGTACGGAACATAGGACCACAAAGACCACAGAAAACAATATAAAAAATGTTTTATTTAATAGTTGAATAAGAGCTTTCATCTTATGTTATTAAGACTTCATCAGACAACAAAAATAATACAAGCTTCAGTATTTAAACCTTCAATCACATGATCTTTTTCAGCCAGAAATCTTCCCAAATCTTTTTAAATCTTTTAAAAGATACATACCACCAACCCAGTACATTCTTATAAAAAATACAATCATTAAATACAAATATATTTGAAACAATATATGTATAAATAAGATATATATATATATATATATATATATATATATATATATATATACTGAAATAAATACAATTAATAAATTCCAGATTCATAAAACAATAGAACTTATCTACTATAAGCCTTTAATTTCAGTAGAGAAGAAATAGACATACTACCATTAATGCCTGGATAAACACCTGCATTCAATCAGAGCTGCCAAGCTAGGCTCTCGCTTCTCAAGTCCCCCCCCCCCCCAAATATTAGGGATAACCTGTACAACAATAAAAAAAATCAAACATGTGTCCAGGATATGACAATGTGTTTTGCAAGGGAACTGGTTAGGTTGGAATTTTTGATATCACAGAGATTCTCATACATTCTCATTTTCAATGTTCTTTCCATCTTACTGACATAGAAACCAAACATGACCGGCATGTAGCAACATAAACAACTCCTGAGGAGGTACAGTTAAAACTACACAGAATCTTAATAACAGTACCATTATTTGAGTACACCTCACTCTCCTTAACAAAATTACAATAATGGCACCTAGCACAATGATGCATACCCTTATCAACAGCATCTTTAATTGTTACTGTTTACAACTGTAAAAGAACTTAAAACTCACACCTTTCCTATAAACCACTACTGGATGGTCTCCTAGTTTATCACGTCTCCATGTTTTCTTTCAAAACACACCAATTTTTAATAAGAATAGATTTAATAGCTTCACTATCGCAGTTATAGGAGGTGATAGAACTTTTCTCAAAGCTTGAATTCCGCATATGTGTCATTTTCACCGACTGTCTGTAAGACCTAACAAGGTCTAAACCACCTATTTTCAAGATAGGAGTAAAAAAAAAATCACTCTTCCTTTTCAAAATAACCTCATCTAAAATATTAAGGAAACATTTCAGGTAACCTCTACTCAGAAACATCCTCTTAATAAACTGACATTCATTCAAAAAGTCTTCGAAAACATTTATCATCCTTGCTGCCCTGACCAATTGACCTTTTACCAGACCTTTTTTCTGAGAGATAGGATGCCCACAAGAAAAATTTAGTTAACTATTCAAGAAGGCAGCCTTCCTATAAATCCTTGAAATCAACCCTTTACTAACATGTCTTTAATCAACATGACATCAAGATAAGGTATTTCATCCTTACCAATCTCATATGTAAATGAAAGGAAATCAGTGGTGCTGTTAAGATATATTCCACATTTTATAGGTTCGTAGGCAAGTACTAAGCTAAGTCCCTTTGTGTACCCAAAGCAGCACATGGGCACCATGAAATGCCATAGCAATCAACAGCAGAGAGCCACAAATAGGGTGCATAGCATAGCACAGTGATGTACATAAACAGCAGTAGGGGTGTGCACATCAAAGGCTGAACTTGTTCATATAGTACATGGGGAGGGAAAAGGATGGTTAGGAAAGTAGGAAAGGGAAGCATATCAGGCAGAGGGAAAACACAAAAGTGACAAGTTATTAACAGAGAATCAGAGAAGAAGGGGTATCTTTGTGTGATAGATCCCGTGTACATAATTAAAAGGTAACAGAATGGATTCAGATGAGACAGAGGGACAAAGGGAGATAGCAAGTGTGAGCAGACAATCACAGAAAAAAGATAAAGCCAGCAACTGGATGGCTGTGAAAAAGTGGTTTATTAGTCAAACATAATTCAAACTTCAACTTATGGAAGGAATACTGGGCAATTTATTAATATTATTAAAAATAATTGGAATATTTTGTCTGCTGATCCTGCATTATCTTCTGTTATACCAAAAAATTGCTCTTTTCCGTTTAGGAAAGGTAAAAACCTAGGTACTTATTTCAATCATTAGAAACACCACTCACAATCTATGCTGTTACAGATTACACAAACCACTTTGCATGGGGACAAACTTATTGGATGTGTGCCTTCTGACCATTGTAACAACTGTAAACATGTTTTAAAGACCAAAGAGTTCTCAAGTAGTAACTGTAGCACTGTATATGATATAAAATGTTTTGCTAATTGCAATAGTGATTGGATAATTTATATGGCATGCTGCAGTTGCCGCTGTTTTTATGTAGGACAAACATTGAGGCCATTCAAGTTACGTATCTCTGAGCATCTCAGTGGTATAAAATGTAAAAAACCCAGTAATGCGCTTTATAAACATACATTAAAACACTCTACAGCTAGGTTTCATTTTTTTGTTATAGATAAAATTTTAGGTGATCGCACAGTAAAATCAGGTTGGCATAAGAAATTAGATATTAAAGAGAAAAAATGGATAATTAAGTTGGGTGCTCTTTTTTATCCAGGACTTAATGAACATCTTTGAATGTTTTATTTATTCATGAGTTCACCAATCATGTCTAATGGTTTTGCTTCTAATTAACATTTTTGTATTAAAGGACTTCTTTTTGTTTTGTCACACTGAAGAATGTGAGATTGAAGTCTGAATTATGTTTGACTAGTAAACCACTTTTTCACAGCCATCCAGTTGCTGGCTTTATATTTTTTCTGGGAATCTCTTCTGGCCATGCAATTTTCTCCATGCAGGGGACTGTTTTTTGCTTACACTGCCTTTGACTTCCTGCTGGGGATCCATGGTGTGCTGTGTGGATGTATCAGTCCAGTTAACTGTGGTTGGTGTGCTTCATTCGTGTGGAATCACTATATTGGGATTGTATGCCAACATTAGCTGTTTTCTACTCATTTTTCTGTGCGTTTGATCCTTAAATAACAAAACTTTTGTGTTTTGGCTTTATTTGTGATACGTGGATGAACAGCGTTGGCTGTGTTACATTACCATCGTTTTCTTGTTTTTTCATCATGCGAGTGTGGAAATTGTGCAAGTGAGTGAATAAATGTATTTTTTCATCGTTACTTTTTACCATTGGTTTTTCAGCATATGACTGGGAAAACTATCCATTTAGTTGGAATATGGTGTTCGGATTGGCCTACTCTATTTGGACGTTTAAACTGAAGCAAACAAGAAAAGGAGCGATTTGTGTTTGGCGTTTTTCCATCGTATGCGTGGCTGAAGAGCGGGGAGATTATATTGTGACATTTTGTGAGACATTTTTTGCTCTACTCTCAATATTGTGCTTTGAGGGACTTATTCTATTTTGGATGCTTTATATTTTTTACTAATATTGAAATACTGTCCTACCATTTACTCAATATCATTGTTTTAGGGATGGACAATTTACATTATAATAAGTGGATAGCTTTTGGACTATACATATCATTTATGCTTAGATAAAATAATCTTTTAGTAACAATCCAGTTATTCATAATTTGATTTTGGAATTGCATTATTTTGTCTGAACTTAGGAGTGTATAAATGTGTATTTTTTGGCGCTGCTAACAATAGTTTTTTTGCTTACAATTACTGTTTTATATTTACATTTTTGAAATAAGAAAGTTATTGATATCTGTTTGGTCTCATAAGCGAATATATTTTTTGTAGGCAACTCTGTTTTCCATAATGGATTCCTTGATGCCTTGCCATTTAGGCATTTACTTTTTGGGATGTTAGACTGACTTTACATTCCTATCAGTATATTCTAGTATTTTTATATGGACATGTTTGTTGTGTCATTATACATTCTTGATTAATAGGTGCCACTCAACTGATTTTGTAGGTTGTTTTGTAGGGTGATTTTACCGAGCCTCCTGGAGCTATACCTATTTTTGGTTACTTCTTAATTGGGATGCCATTTATTTATGATGTTTTGCCATTGAGAATAACCTCACCATTATTGTTCTGACTTGGACGTGGCTTGTGACCATATTTAAATCTTATTGCATTTATAATGCAGGGTGGTTGGTCCAACTGCCATTATTGTCCATTGTACTACCAAACAGGACGTGGTGTTTGGGTTTTTTGAATTTATTTTTAATATATTTTGTTCTTTAATATATTCTGTTTTTTACTATGAACCTTAAAAGTATTCTCTCTGGTCTGTCTTCTGACAGAGAGGATTTGGCTGTATTTGGTATTGGGACACCTTCTCATAGTTCAAATGACCATAATATTGGTAATGCATCACAATGTTGTGAAAAAAATTTTCGGGACCTAAATAAAAATATGAGGATGCTTAGATCATTTGTATGGCATTTCAAGCTATTTAAAGCCTATTTGACCAAAGGCATAACCCCGATTGGCTTGAGGGTAAAAATTCAACCCTTGGTAGCAGATCCTGATGATATTTTGTTGAATGAGTGGCATTCTATTCAACAGGAATGTTCTTTAAAATTTGTTGAATCACTTTCTAAATATTATACTAGAATTATTGACAAGGAATCTTCTAGGGTTAGCAAACTTGTTGCAGAATGTGAAAGATATAAACATGACAGTTCTTTTCCAGGACTACTATTCAAGCTTAGTTCTGACCTCCTCACTTTTGAAGCACAGTTGAAAGATAGGAAATTGAAAACATTTATTCGTGATCAATCTGATTACGAAAGAGGGCAACCCTTTAAACAAATCAAATATGTTAAGTTTGGGAAATCACTTAATACTGATAACCCTTATCCAAAACGTAAGAGGCCTAGATCTATTTTAAAAAAGCACTATGTTCATGACACTTATTCTGATACTACTGATGCAGATATCTCTTCTGGCACTGATATTGATACATTGCACACCATGGATTCCCCCTCACCCAAACGTAATAATCTTGGGATCACTTTAGGTCATGCAGGAGGGGGAGGAGGAGGGGGGGCAGAAAACACCGTAAAAGTCACAAGCTTACAGAATTTAATGGAAATGCTTATGAACAAATAAACACTACTACTCATGAAAATGTATGCAATATTTCTGATATTGTTCTAACTGAACAACAAACCACTCTTCTCAATAAAGGACTTTCATTTATACCTGTTTTATTTGTTTCAGAGGATAATTTTGCTCAGGATATAGTAAACTTTTGTAGATTGATTAATCTCAAGTTATTTTTTCAGGGTGATCAATCACTTGGTTCAACAACTGATGGCTTTAGATACCATCCTTCAACTTTCATGCCTCCGATGCATCCATCAGTCAGCTTATTTCAGCATAGTATTCTAAAAGAACTACATTTTAGCTCCTATACAGGATCACTTTTACCAAACAACATGTCTAAATCTGAGATGGCATGTTTGGAGGAGCTTGTTAATAACAAACAGGTAGTAATTATTAAAGCTGACAAAGGAGGAGCTGTTGTGGTAATGAACTGGACTGATTATGACAAAGAAGCACATAGACAGCTTGATGATGCCAGCTACTACAATAGGATGCCTCTTGACCCGACTTTTATGTTTAAACAGAAAATTGATATATTTTTAAATTCGGCTGTAGAAAATGGAATCATTACATCTAATACTTTGAAACATCTTACCATTTCTGATCCTGTCAGGCAATATATTTACTTTTTACCTAAAATTCGCAAAGATCTTTTAAATCCACTGGGTGGACCTATTGTAGCGGGAACTGGCTCTCTTACGGAGCCTTTGTCGGAATACTTGACAAAACATCTCAAACCTTTACTTTCATGGGTCAGATCCAGGATACCACACAGTTTCTCAGCATCATTAACGATATGCAGATTGAAAAAGACTGGTGGCTTTGCACTCTTGATGTGAGCTCACTATACACCAACATACCTCATTGGGCAGGCTTGGATGCTATCGAATATTGGTTGGAAAAATCTAATATGTACAAACCCGACTTTAATACATTTTTGATAATTTTAACAGAACATGTGTTAACTAAGAATGTGTTCTTCTATGACAAACAGTGTTACCTACAAATCAAGGGTACTGCTATGGGGGCTTCGTTTGCCCTTATTTATGCTGATTTATACATGACATACATTGAAGATCACATCATTTATGATGATACACATAATCTATACCTACCAGAAATTGATATCTGGCGTAAGTATTTGGATGATTGCTGGATGGTGTGGAGGGCTGATATTGAATATCTACATGAATTTGTTGAATACCTGAATGACAATAAACGGGGGCTGCATTTTACAATTAATTATGACCAAAATGTTATTACTTTTTTGGATGTTAAGATCACAAGAAATCTTGATAACTCCTTAAACACTGAGGTCTTCAGAAAATTTCCCTAATATAACACCTTACTCCACGCATCCAGCTTTCATCCAAAACATATTGCCAGGAATATTCCTAAGTCTCAGTTTATTCGCATGAGGCGCAATTGCTCAAATGATAGTACTTTTCATTTATATAGCCAGGATTTAGTACAGAGGTTCAACAACAGGGGATATAAACCAGGCCATGTCACAATTGCTGAAAGGTATGCATCACAACTGACCAGAGATGATTTGCTTACATATAAACAAAAACCAGGTTGTTCTTCTTTTTCTTCTACTCCACTAAGATTTACTACCACTTATGGAAGGAATACTGGGCAATTTATTAATATTATTAAAAATAATTGGAATATTTTGTCTGCTGATCCTGCATTATCTTCTGTTATACCAAAAAATTGCTCTTTTTCGTTTAGGAAAAGTAAAAACCTAGGTACTTATTTCAATCATTACAAACACCACTCGCAATCTATGCTGTTACAGATTACACAAATCACTTTGCATTGGGACAAACTTATTGGATGTGTGCCTTGTGGCCATTGTAACAACTGTAAACATGTTTTAAAGACCAAAGAGTTCTCAAGTAGCAACTGTAGCACTGTATATGATATAAAATTTTTTGCTAATTGCAATAGTGATTGGATAATTTATATGGCATGCTGCAGTTGCGGCTGTTTTTATGTAGAACAAACATCGAGGCCATTCAAGTTACGTATCTCTGAGCATCTCAATGATATAAAATGTAAAAAACCCAGTAATGCGCTTTATAAACATACATTAAAACACTCTACAGCTAGGTTTCATTTTTTTGTTTAGATAAAATTTTAGGTGATCGCACAGTAAAATCAGGTTGGCATAAGAAATTAATATTAAAGAGAAAAAATGGATAATTAAGTTGGGTGCTCTTTTTTATCCAGGACTTAATGAACATCTTTGAATGTTTTATTTATTCATGAGTTCACCAATCATGTCTAATGGTTTTTGCTTCTAATTAACATTTTTGCATTAAAGGACTTCTTTTTGTTTTGTCACACTGAAGAATGTGAGATTGAAGTCTGAATTATGTTTGACTAATAAACCACTTTTTCACAGCCATCCAGTTGCTGGCTTTATCTTTTTTCTGGGAATCTCTTCTGGCCGTGCAATTTTCTCCATGCAGGGGACTGTTTTTTGTAGACAATCACCGAACATAGCCACAGAACATACAAAAGGTGATTTTACTAAGTGTATGGGCACATACAATCAAAGGGTAGATGAGTGGTGCAGTCACAGAACATATAAAAGGTGGTTTTACTAAGTGTATAGGCATGCACAGTTAAAGGGTACATGAGTGGTGTAGTCAGAGAACATGCAAAACATGGTTTTACTAAGTGTATGGGCACATACATTCAAATGGTAGATGAGTGGTGCAGCCACAGAACATACACAAGGTGGTTTTACTAAGTGTATGGGCACATACAGTCAAAGGGGAGATGAGTGGTGCAGCCACAGAACATACACAAGGTGGTTTTACTAAGTGTATGAGAACATACAGTCAAAGGGTAGATGAGTGGTGCAGTCACAGAACATACAATAGGTGGTTTTACTAAGTATATGGGCACACACAGTCAAATGGTAGATGAGTGATGTTGTGGAGGGTGGGGTAACAAACAAGGTTTGGGCAATAAAACAGAAGGGAAAAGTGGCACAGAATGGGAATAGAGTGCAATGCAGCCATGATAGGCTTTCAGAATGACCATCATGAGCAGGGTGCTCCTTTGGTGGCCTGATGGCTGTGACTGTCTACATGAGTGACTCATCAAGCCATTCCAGAATGTACTCCATGTCACTGTTGCAGGCATCCAACTGCCTGCACATCACAGCAGTCACCAAACTGCCATACCACCAAACATAGCATCTCTTGTCTGGCTTCAGAATAAGACCCTCCCCAAGACTAAAACAGAAGATACTACCACCCCTCCCCATGCTACCTCCAGCAAAAGAGACTTAGCTGCTCACTCCTGAGAGCCAGACATTGATGGCCACAGTGAACCAGTAGCAGCCAGATTGCCTTACAGATACTGAGGTTAATTTGTCCTTACCATCAACTCTGTCTCAGCTGGGCCTACATAGGAGAAATACAGAATAAAGGAGATAAGACACACAGTCACATGAACAGCACTGCAACTGTATGCTAGACAACTGTAAAACAAAGGAAGTATATTAAGATTAGGTGGGTGACACATAACACAGTGACAGAGAAATTGCAAAAAAAAAAAAAAATGCATCTACATCTGTGGCGGTGTTTCCTGAACCTCTGACTCCCACTGGTAAGGCATTTCAGCATGGCACTGCCTCGGGTCATCATAGTAAAGTCTATTTTTCCCCTGTATGAGTGATACCTGTGTCTACAGATGACACCTATGTCAGATCAAACCAGATCTTAACATTTTTAAATGGGCCATCATACTGCTCTAACTTGGTGCTTCATAAAGACCCCGTACAGGAAGAACAAGAAAATGATCTCTTGGGCACAGCATGCAGAAGCCATGTGGGTCTGTCTGGAAGAATCGGCCATAACCACTCACTAAGTTTACTCAAGGAATAATACAACAGAGCTCTATGTACATACACATATTGCTGAAGCACAGGCCATACAACATAGTGCTGCACCATAATACAGGGCTACATGTGCTCCCTGTCCTGGTGCATGCTCATCACATGCTACATGCTGCACATTACTGCATGCATCAGGCTAATAACTGCGGATAGTGTAGTATGCAAACTAAGTAACTCAATGAGATTGGTGCTATCAGGCCTCATTAGCATTCTCGTCACAATTGTTGGCCCATGTTAGTACAATATAAAGTGCTGCTCCCATATTGTGCAAGACTGCTCTGAAACATAGTAATGTCTTTAATCAAGCAAAGAAATAACTACGGAGCTACCAGGCAAAGTCACAGTACATAAAGCAGGAAACTGCAAAATGTATGATTCTCCGTGTATCCAAGTAACAGATATTAAAATCAATATATGAAATGGTTTAAGAAACAGGTTTATTGTAAACGAGGTAAGTGCTTTCGCTAAGGAGCTTCTTCAGACCTATCAACTAACAAATAAAAAGACACTGAATATATGTATATCTCAATCAACATCCATCAATTAACAAATCATACATCAAGACAGATTCTTAAAGACATATAAACATAATAACATAGTACTGGGAACAAATTTATGTAAAATTATAACAAAATTATAATAGAAAAATATAAAAAGCCTAATAATGCTCTTTCCAAACATATCAGTGAGTTAGGTCCAGAACACTCTTTTAGCTTTAGGGTTATTGAATTAGTCCACACTAACATTAGGGAAGGAGATGTTAGAATTTATACAGAGCATAGAGAAACTTGTTGGATTATTACCTTAAAAGCTGATAGAGGCAAGGGCTTGAATGAGCGAGCATCCATTATACCATTTTTAAAAAGAAGGCATTTACGCAAATGACTTTTTCACTTCAGTGAAAGGTCCCAAGCGTACTTTTTATGGATATATATATATATATATATATATATATATATATATATATATATATATATATATGTATATTTATTTATTTATATGGACATGATATAGGTTTTCATTAGAAATGTATTTTATATAGGCTTTTTATATTTTTCTATTATAATTTTGTTATAATATTACATAAATTTGTTCCCAATACTATGTTATTATGTTTATATGTCTTTAAGAATCTGTCTTGATGTATGATTTGTTAATTGATGGATGTTGATTGAGATGTATATATATTCAGTGACTTTTTATTTGTTAGTTGATAGGTCTGAAGAAGCTCCTTAGCGAAAGCGCTTACCTCGTTTACAATAAACCTGTTTTTTTAACCAGTTCATATATTGATTTTAATATCTGTTACTTGGATACACGGAGAATCATATATTTTGCAGTTTCCTGCCTTTATGTACTGTGACTTTGCCTGGTAGCTCCGTAGTTATTTCTTTGCTTGATTATTTATTTGATTTTTATACTACGGAGCTTTTACTCCTGGGACTGCTGACCATTTCTCTATATTTTATTTATATATTTTTATCGGCGACCCGTGGGGACATGGCTACTGAATTAATTGCAGATATAGAACTTGCCTATGTTCCAGCAGGAGAGGCGAATGCTGACCAGATGAGTGCTGGAATGATGAACCAATCGGAGACTTCATTACCTGGAGGGAGGCGTATCCCGAGCCTGCATACCTTATCGGTGACATTTGAACAGTATTTAAACCAAGACTTCAAGAGTCTATGGGGAAATGATTTGTGTTCTGCCACGGAAGACGTTGTCGACTTGACTGGTGATTCGGAGAAAGTACGCCTTCATATAGAGGACTTAGAGCAGATATTTTTGCGATTTAAATGCCTACAGCTTCAGTGACTGCATTTTGAAGCTTGTTTGGACAGGAAGATTGTCCCTAGAGGATTATGGGTCTTGAACATGCCTAGCCAAGGCACTCAGTATCCGGAGTTGTTAACACTTTGGCAAAAATTAAATTTGGAGGTGAGTGCGAACTATATGAAACTCCTTATTGACTTTTTTAAACCGGAAGAAGAGCAATTACAAGCGCTCTTGTTACAGAAACAATCAGAACTGTCCAATTGTTATAGTGTGAGTGTGTACGAGTCACCTTTTGAGTCATTATTGGATAGAGTAGCCGTTTTCGAGCGGCAACTGATTGTACAGAAAAGGACAAAGATCATAAGAGACACTACTGACTTTAGAGCAGGCCATGTTTTTTTATGGCCTCGCCCTGGACATTATAATGACAATGGTAATAATATTTATTCAAATAGTGGGACTTCTAATGTCAGGAATGTATTGAATGTAAATGATTTATCTAAGTCTAATGTGAAGTTACGTGATACGAATTTAGTACAGGGAGAGACAATGCCTTTTGTTGATATAGCTAGTGGCAAGACTGGTATATCCAATAATATTGTACAAGTTTCAGTAGATAGCACACTAGAGAGTAGTAACCATAGTTCCATGAATGCTCCCAGTAAGTCTACAAATACGAATGATTTTGCACATTCACAGCATCCACTTAGTGATAGAGGGAGCTCCGAGATTCTGAATGTTGGGAATAGTGATGTGGTTGACTCTGTTATGAATCTTTATCCACAGGTCATGGTGAACAAAAATGGGAGTAACTTAGCCCTTGAGGAAATTGAACCAGTAGTTAGACCGAAAATTTTGAGAGTGAATACACCTAATGGCATACCTAATAAAGCTAATGAAGCTGGTGATCTACCTTCTTTTCCATTACCAGTCCATGTATATGGGGGAGGGGGAAGAGGCAGGTCAACCAGCCGGAACAGACACAAGAGGAAACTCTCTGGAGAGGTTCAACAGAACCAAACCATAAAGAGAATGTGGAACAAGAACTTTCCACTCTGATACATAATATTTCGAGATGTGATTTGACATTAGAAGAAATGAATGTCTTACAAAAAGGTTTGAATTTTATACTCATGCGTCCCAGTAGGTTAGAAGACACTATTATAGATCTTAAAGTCTTCTGTAGAAACATTATGTTACGCCTCATATTTGGTGATCAAACTGATGGGGTTGAAAGTGAGGCAAATTCGAAACCATGTTTAAGAAAATTGAGTTGTTTTACTCCTGTGAACCACCCCCTAGTTGAAGCCTACTGTAAGCTCACAGAAGATGAGATTTTTAGATTTTTTGAAGGGAGGACTAATAAGTTTTTGAGATCTTTGAAATGTAATTTAACACCTAAAGAGAGAAAGGCTCTATTTACTTTACAAGAGAATGATCTCTTAACTATTCGACCTGCAGATAAAGGGGGGAAGATCGTTGTAATGGATACTGAAGCATACACATTGAGTATGTGTGAAATGTTAACGAATTCGATGTTTTATGAACAGATTTCCGTCAATGACATACATTCTATTATCCACAGGGTTCAGAATGACTTAATAGACTTGAAAAATGGTGACATCATTTCGAATGACATGTTTGAATTTTTGCATGTTAATAATCCACTGATTCCCATTATTCAAGGTCTTCCTAAAATTCATAAAGATGCGGTTAGGCCACCCATGAGACCCATAGTAGCGGGTGCTGGTTGGGTCACTGAACCCCTTTCTTTATATGTAGAGAAATATCTACGTCCTATTATTAACCTGAACCCTATTGTTTTGAAAGATTCTAAACAGTTTTTGATGGACTTTTATGACTGTGTGAGAGATATAACTGATTTAGATGATGTAGCATTTGTTACTATGGATATTCAGTCGCTATTTACCATGATACCTAATGATCTTGGTATTTCATTTATTAAAGAATATTTGAATATATATAGTGAATATACAGATGTACAGATAGATTTGATTTGTTTCTTTTTAGAAACAGTCCTTAATAATAATGTTTTTATTTTTGGGCAGCAAATATTTTTACAGAAACATGGCGTAGCTATGGGCATTTTGTGTGCCAATAGCTACGCCAACATGTTTCTAGCCCATTGGGAACATAGTATTTTGTTTTCATTAGATCAATTCAAAGAACATGTTTTGTTTTATAAACGTTTTATTGATGATTTGTTTATTTTGTGGCGTGGATCCTTATCAGCCTTTAATGAATTTTTTGAAGAAGTGAACAATTTGATTTCTTGTTTGAAATTTACATATAAATTTTCATTTGATTTGATAGATTTTTTAGATGTATATATTCAGAAGTTAGACTCAGGTATTGTTAATACTGGTGTGTTTCATAAAACTTGTCATCAGAATGCATTTTTGTTTAGAACAAGTATGCACCCAGGCTATGTTTTTAAAAATTTAGTCAAGGGGCAAGGAATGAGAGCATCCAGGATGAATTCCGCAGATATTGGCTTTCATTCAGAGTTGAACCAGATTAGATCGAATTTGATAGAGAGGGGTTATTCACATGCAGAGTTACATAGACAATGGGATAACCTTGTGAGTTTGAGAGAGAATAGAGCGAAACCATATTTTGGTGAGAATAATAGGACCATTGTCACTAAGGTTAACAATAGAATTAAATCTACAAAAATTCCATTATACTATTCAAATGATACTGGATACATAACAAATCTCTTTAAACAATATTGGCCAGTACTTTTGGTCAATAATGATATAGGTGACATTGTTGGTCAAACCCCTACTTTCAGATATAGAAATCATAAGAATTTGAAGAGATTATTATGTCACAAGAATGCTGACAAGACATCTAGTCAGTTTGGTCTTACTAGACCATGTGGTTCTTGCAATTTTTGTGGTTTCATTAATTCTGAAAAAGAATTTTTTCATCCAGACCTGGGCAAATCTTTTAAGTTTAGAGGGTACCATAATTGTATGTCCATGAATGTGGTTTACCTTGCAGTATGTGGACGCTGCAGTGCATTTTATGTTGGGAAGACCAACAGAGTTCTACGTGACCGAATGAGGGAACATCTGTACAATATAAGGAAGGGGTCACCTAATAATTCTCTTTCCAAACGTATCAGTGGGTTAGGTCCAGAACACTCTTTTAGCTTTAGGGTTATTGAATTAGTCCACACTAACATTAGGGAAGAAGATGTTAGAATTTATACAGAGCATAGAGAAACTTGTTGGATTATTACCTTAAAAGCTGATAGAGGCAAGGGCTTGAATGAGCGAGCATCCATTAAACCATTTTTAAAAAGAAGGCATTTACGCAAATGACTTTTTCACTTCGTACTTTTTATGCATATATATATATATATATATATATATATATATATATATATATATATATATATATATATTTATTTATATGGACATGATATAGGTTTTCATTAGAAATATATTTTATATAGGCTTTTTATATTTTTCTATTATAATTTTACATAAATTTGTTCCCAATACTATGTTATTATGTTTATATGTCTTTAAGAATCTGTCTTGATGTATGATTTGTTAATTGATGGATGTTGATTGAGATGTATATATATTCAGTGACTTTTTATTTGTTAGTTGATAGGTCTAAAGAAGCTCCTTAGCGAAAGCGCTTACCTCGTTTACAATAAACCTGTTTTTTGAACCAGTTCATATATTGATTTTAAAATCTGTTACTTGGATACACGGAGAATCATATATTTTGCAGTTTCCTGCCTTTATGTACTGTGACTTTGCCTGGTACCTCCGTATTCTTTGCTTGATTATTTATTTGATATTTATACTGCAGAACTTTTACTCCTGGGACTGCTGACCATTTCTTTATAGTAATGTCTTTGTTTGAAAACATCTGCAAGTGCTGTAGATGTGAAGTATTACAAAGAAAGAATCAAGTAGAACTGAGCTATTAGTGTAGCTGACGTACACCTGAGTGCTTGCAGTGCTTGTCAAGAGGATGGACTGGCAGTATAAAGTCTGATTAATTATCAGATATACAAGTGTGGGCCACATATGGGCTTTTCTTCCTCAGATATGGCATTCATAGTAGTGTAGCAGAGCGCAGAGTCATGTGAATGTGAGCAGGTGTAGTGGCATCCAGATGCCCTTGCACGGCATGCAGTGTCACTACACAATGATACAATACTGTAGTGTATGCATTGTTGGGAAGCAGAGGCCATAAGCTGCTATATGGGATACCATGACATATGGTGGGCAATTGCCATGACTTTATAAAACTGCAGGGCACAGTACCTTATATGGAGCCAAGCATGGTAACTTTAGGCAATACCCATTTAAATATAGTGGGAGGAGTCTAGGGACAGTAATATCTGCATGGCATTGTTAAGCACATACACCAACTAAAGGACATATTTTGGCTGCAGGTGTATAAGTATGGCTATGGCCACTTTGACAAGGCAGTGCCTGGAGAAGTTCACAATCTCAGAGAGTGATGTGCTACTGCAGGACTTCTGCATGCATGGCATGCATTAAACTGGCCAGAGGTGGTGTTTATGAGTAGTACACAGGCCAGATCTGACAGGGCATGGTGCAGGACATGAATGATACAAGAAGTCATAATAAGTCCCTACAACAGGCATGAATGAGGGCTACATATATTCTCTGTAGAGCAAAGCAGATGGCTTGGGACATTGCAATGGACAGGATGACCACCAACTTTCAAGGGGTTGACAGAGGCTGAGGAGTTTTTGTGCCACTTACAGGGTTGGAGGACAGGTTCCACATATCAAGCAACGAGGTGAATGCATGTGCAAGTCTGGCACTGACTACTCATGTGTCTGCAGGCAATGTGTCAGGTTAATATTACACAGGTCTTGCACTGACTACTCATATGTCTGCAGGCAATGTGTCAGATTAATATTATGCAGGCCTTGCACTGACTACTCATGTGTCTGCAGGCAATGTGTCAGGTTAATATTACACAGGCCTTGCACTGACTACTCATATGTCTGCAGGCAATGTGTCAGGTTAATATTGCTCATGCTATTTTGGTATGACATATTAGCATACATGAAGTGAAAAGGATATGATTGTTGGCAACATGCACTTCTATCACATTGGAACTTTTGACCTGCAAATACAATATCCTGCTCATTAAGATAGGTGGTACAGAGTATTGTATATTAATGTTTATTACATGTCACAGTATGCATGCTGTGGGCGGATAGTGCAATAATACACTGATGGGCTCATACTAGCATTCACAGGTCTCAATAGTGATGGGTCCAGCGCATTGGGAAAGCAAAGGGCATACATCAGCAGGGGTGCTGTCATTACTGATAATGGCAATATGCAGGTGATATGGCCTGATGACACAGTGGTATTGTCTGCACCAGTCCTGGTGGGAGGGAACACCAAAGGGTAGAAAGGCCCTTGCAGAGGTCACTGCTGAGCACACAATCTAACAATCTGGCTGGAATGCAGTGTACCACCTGCAGGTGAAAATTCCACATAAGATCATGCCTTCTCACCAGACACATGCTCTGATGTGCACACTGCCTCCGAAGTAGGCACACCCACTTTAGGCACACCCACTTTAGGGGAGAGCTGCAGCGGAGGGTGATACTGTCATGACTCCTGTACTGTCGTAAGTATTGTTGCATGACTCAGAATCAGTTTTCTATTAACGACTTTTGTTCTTTAGTTTGTATTAGTCAGATCTGTACTTTAGACCTTTGATTTTTGCATTTGATTCACTCCTGCCTGACGGTGGTGCCCACTAAATCCATTTGTACCAAACATTATAATGTGCTACTCCCATGTTGTTGCTGCAGTAGAAAGGAGATGTGAAGATTACTAGGTGCCTTGAACAAGTCAAAGAAACCTTTACAACATTTTACATTTGCTGATGAATGTATGAATGAATTACAGTTTATAAACTGAAGTACTGATTACTCATCTTCCATGCTTTAGAATGAAACACATACATGGAGCTACCATTTTAACTAACATTAAGGTATATCAAGTGTATTCCTAAAAACAAGCTAATTACTGACAATTAGTAGCAGTTATTACTGAAAGTATATGCTGAATAGTTGCACTAATTTCAACCACTTAAAATGAAATATTTTACCTTTCTACTGAACATTTACAAAAAAAAAATACTGTAAAATTGACAACTTCTTTACATTAGTCTATTCCAAATGGAGTCAAGTAATATGCTCATGTTACTGGACCTTGTGTTTGCACTACTCATCTGCTAAACTGCATTCTTATATTTAATAACATGATTCTCATGCATTGTAAGATAAATATTTCAATGCCTCAATGTACAACTGATGAAGACAGAGTTATATGAGCAGATATAATTTTTCCAAACTAAACTAGGTTTGCTTCAGCTATGAAGTCATTTAATGTTTTTTTTTATGTTTTCCTTATATTTTCACTATGTTGGGCCTATTTTTGCAGATTACTCCCTGAACACTAATTATACAGCAGTTATTCCCTGAACCTTTCTGTTCTCCATAGCAACCTATTGCCTTTTCATACCTCACATTCTGATAATGCAATCAGCTCTATCCATCTTTAGCGCCTTTCCTCTACCTTTTTTTAGCTCTGCATGTACTAGCTCCCTCCTCAAGCACTCAAAACTTTCTATTATTGTATTAGATTAGCTAAATTCTTACGATGACATTTTGTTCCAGCTCTGACTTTATTATAGCATTTACTATCCATTTTTATGAAATGCTATGCTATGACATTTGCTTTATACAATTTACTTTTTATATAGTACATTGCACAATCTGCTCTTGTTTATATTTTTTATTTTTATTTCTTTATCTTCTATTTGTTTATATGTTGTGCTTGTATTTGTATGTTTCTGAATACATAATTCTATGTGTTCTTTGGTGCTTTTCCCTCTAGGCCCACCAAAGGAAATGGACAAAGCTGAGTGAGACCACTTGGTTATGAAAATAAGTAAGCAACATGTCACTGTCATGGCAGATTATCGAGTTTGTAGTAATATTCAAAGATGATCACTGTGAAGAAGTTGATACAGAAGCATCCAATGTGTTGAATTTCATGCAAAACCCAAAAATAAAAGCCAAGTGGTTTACTTGCCATAGGGTACATGAAAATATTTGTATGCACTTTCCAGTTTAATATATGTTGCATACATTTTTGTCAGACATTTAATGCCAAAAGTAGGTATAACATTGAATAAATGACTGCTTTAATCATAATAGAGTTTACTTACTTACTAAGAAGGACACTTCTTTCTGACGTTCCACATGCAAATGAAAGAAGAAAGACAGTTATCTAGGATCTCTGGATAAGTTGGTTTACCAATAGCGATTTGCAGTATAATTACTTCTTTGGGTTATCTTTATCCAGAGGAAAACAAACTATTCCTGAGATATCAACCTATTTGGCACATCAGTGCAGTAGTTCATGCATGTATTCTGTTAATCAAGGTGTTTACTTTCACCATTATAAGCAATAATAATGAATACTGATTCAGTTTAGCTATAGTTTGGAGATAGTCCCTAGATATTAACATTATCTGTGGTAGAATAATGGAACAGTATTGCTTGATTTGTTGTTTATAATTATCACTATAAGCTTTATAAACTTTTCGTAATATAAACTCTACCTCCCATTCATCAAAACTGAACAAAAAGTAGGAGACAAATGTAAGTGAGAATGATTTGTCTGTAAGTTTTGTGTTCTTGTTATGTCTGTCGCACCAGAGAAATGCTTGTGATTTGCAATAAAGTATATACTCCATAATTAGAACAGCAAACAGTGGAAACTCAATAGATACTTGCATACTTGTACCTTGTTCCCCACAAATGTGTGCAAATGCACATACACACAAACCCTGTGATTTTATATTAACAAAAGGAAGTTTGTTGATTAGCAAGAAAAAAATAGTGAATTAAGAAACCAAGAGATGATTTTAAATTGCACACAGAGAACACTGTAAGGACATTAGTATATAAAAGAGTGAAAATCGTCCTGTTGTTCTGCTATGTTGTACTGCAGCCCTAAGTAAAATGTAACTCAAAGCCATTGTATTTTTCCAAGTTCAAAAGAGCAGCGGAAGGAAGCATGATTATAAATTGGTACTGAAAAAGCAAGAAAGCCTTCTTATTTTAAAAATGAATATCGTATATCCCTTTGGAAGCCACAGTGTTGCAGCGGTAGCGTTGTCGCCTCACAGCAAGAGGTCCTCCCTTTCGATTCTCAGCTGGAGTGCCTTCTGTGTGGAGTCTGCATGTCCTCCCCACAGTCGAGTGGCGTTCGAAAGACATGGGTGAATGGGCGTGCCTTCGTTGAAGGTTGGGCGTCGGGCTGGCACCTTGGCACCATAAAAATCTACTGTCAATCATTAGCGGACCGGAGTTCCGCTGTGGCGACCCCTAACTGGGAAAAGCCAAAAGAAGAACAACAACATATATCCCTTTGGGATGAATGTTGAATTCTTAAGGAGTTACCTTATTTGATGATCAATTGTTTCTGGTATTTGATTCACTGATTCAGTGGATTGCTGCATTTAAGATATGCTGAATTTTATTTTCTCATTGTAATCTCTTGGAATGCACACATACTGACATGCCAGGATCTTGAATTTTAATAAAGTGATTCAGAGAATATATGAGATTATGGTTTACAATTTTTATTAATAAGGTTATGCTTTTCATAAGTATGTTTAGCTGTTTCTGTTATCAGAACTAAAAACATATCCATTTATGTTTTATGTGGTTGTGCTCTGTTGAAATCACTCAAACACATGCATATGGTTGTTTAGACAAAGACATGCATCTGGAGTTGTTCTCCCCGGGCCTCCACTGAAAATTGGCTTTGTTCCAAATCGGACTTTCCTGGTAAACAAATGTTAAATAGATAAATAAATAAAAATAAATTTAGAAAAGGAAACATCATGGCTATACTGTATTCTAAAAACACTGTGCATTGTGAACTGCATTCTAGAAATTGCCTTCTTTCTGTAGACTTGTAGACTTCTGTAGACTTCTCTATACCAGGTAGAATTTCTTAAAGCAAAAAATAAAAATCACAGTTTCATTAACAATTTAAAATCAAAATATTTTCTCTGTCAGGTGACAGTTTTCTAAGCACAATAATAAAATCCATTGTGGACAGCCCTTGTGAATACAGGGTATTCTGTACATAGTAGGCCATTCGCCTATGGTACTGGTCCTCCTTATCATCACGGTCAATCTAATATTCTCCAGTATGGTACATCCTGCCACATATTACCACTTACACAGTCTCTGACCACAGAATGGCTTTTGTCACGTGGTCTAATAAATTTTGATATAACTGCAGTCTGGTAGTATAATTTTAGATTCCTACATTTCATGGCAATCAGTCAATGTGAACAGGCAGATCAAAACAAAGAGGGAGGAATAAACAACATATACAGTCTCATAGACATAAATAAAATCTGTGCAATGTAAATACTGAGATAGACATATGTAAAAAAATTTCTGTCACCATATCAGCATGTCTACAGATACAGATACACACACACACACACACACACACACACACACACACACACACACACACACACACACACACACATACACACACACACAACACACACACACACACACACACACACACACACACACACACACACACACACACACACACACACACACACACACACACACACACACACACACACACACAACATTTGTAAGATGGTTTTGAAAGACTGCCTCTGAGTAAATAAATGTTGATGCTGTAGGAGGGCAAATCCCCTCTTACTAGAGTGTGGGGGCTTTACCATTCACAGAAAAGCACATATAGTGTTATAGTGGGAATCTTCTTTAAGCCAGTTCTTGTACTAAGTTCCTGAAGCCTGTCTGTGTAATTCAAGTTTTTTAGTTCCATGGACTTTCTAGTATGGATCAGAATCACTGTACTCTTTTTAGCTCTTTCTTGAAGCATACAAAATGTAGCAGTGTATTTGATAATGAGATGGATTTGTGAGGTATAGCATGCTACAAAATGCACTGAAATTCCTTAGCCAGGAATTAAACTTGGGCTGTCATGGAGGACCACCAGTTCCTAGCCACTACACTAGTAATTCCTGCAAGATACTCTGGTGGAAATCCAGGAAGTGTTCCATTTAGTGGGATGATCCTGTCCTGCATCCTGGTCTATTTTTTTTAGCCCTTCATTGTTTTGCATAGAGGGGCCCAGCTCTTCACTGGTACTTCCTATGCATGTTGCTTTATCTCTATTACAGCAGCAGCATCCCAAAATAAAATGCATACTATTAGACCATGATAGGAATATGGCACTAAGATGACCCAATGGTATGCTATAAACATGGATAATAATGCACTTTTGTGAATCATTATAAAGACAAAGTGAGGGATTTTTCCACCTCACAGCAAGAGAGCCACCAGTTCAGTTCTCAGCTGGGCTGCCTTCTGTGTTGAGTCTGAATGACCTTTCACATGCATAGAGTTTCTGTGGATGCTCTGGTTTCTTTTCACCTTCCAAAGGCAAGCAGTAATTTTAATGGTCCTCTTCCAAATTGCTACAAACAAACCCAGCATGGGGACAACTAGAATTTATATGTGTTTAATAAAATAAAGAAGATTCAGAAAAAAAAGATACAGTTGTTCAGCAAAATTTATCCTGCAATAGGATGGGCCAATATGCTTGAACAACAGATCTAATGATATGCCTATTGGTGCATAAGTAATCATAAATCTTGGTAGAGACTGGTTGTCAGTATCTCTATATCAGCTTTTATCAAAAGTAAGGTATCTGTATTGCAGCTACCTGTTCACACTTATGGTCCGGTTCCAATGTTTTGGAACCCATGTGGTGGAATCTATGGAATACATTTTTGCTAGTTTCATTTTGACTTGCTCTAAAGAATAGAAATGCTTTAAATGCATAAACCTGACCTTTTGGGATGTTTTTAAGAGTATGTGGAGGAACACCTGGAAGCCATGTGAAATAATTATTTGAAAATGGTACTCTGTTTATTGTGGTATGAATAGTGCCATGTAACCTCCTAGTAACATTTACATCCAGAAAGTTAATTATAAAATATTGAGATCTTGCTCTAAACTAGATGCCAAAATGCCTGTGACTGACATATAGCACGACATGCTTAAGATGTTGTTCAGGACCACAGCAAGCCATTCAGCAGTCATTTAGGTAATGACCCCACATGTTAATGGAATTCTGAAAGGTTTTATTTGCAGGGGCTGTAAGTATAAATTTACTCAAAATCACCCATTGATATGTCCATGCAGAATAGGGCAAAGTAAGTCCCCATTGCTCTCCCCTTCATTTGTAAGCAACAGTGCCCCTTATAGAAAATAACTTTATTATTAAGTTCCATTTAAACCAATTATGCAATAAAATCAATAAATTTAAAAGCATATACATAGGAAACTGTAACCCAGTATCTAATAGCTGCAAGATCTAATTCATGTGAAATATTGTTATAAAGTGATTGGACATCTACTGTACATAACAGACTTTGAAGAACAATTTTAAGGTCAGACATAAGTTGAAGGAAATGAGAGGTGTCCTGCATATAGGCACAAACCCTATCCAGGAGAGGCTTAATGTAAATTTACCAAATATCTGAAAGGGGTTCTGTCAAAGAGCTCCTGTAAGATTCTACAGGGCAGCCTAGAGGTTTTTAGCGACTCATATGTATTTTATGTAAAAGATACAAATGCTGGAGATTGTGATCTAAAACCTACAATTACTTGTCTAATTTGTTGAATATGACCACAAAATCAGCCTGATATGTACAAAATGTCATAGTATCATTCTGAAAACAAGGTGTGGGGGTCAATCTAATTTTAAATAATAAGAGTCATCAGATAAATGTTGATGAGCATCATCATTCTATAGAGTATTGTCTAAAATTATTATAGCTTACCCTTTATCTGCATGGGTAATGGCTAAATCATTAATAGTTTTCAAACTATGTAGGGCCAAATCAAAGGCCTTAACTACAGGACAATAAGGAGGGGGGAGTAGACTTGTGACATCTGGAATATACAATATCAGCCTCATCATCCTGATTATTTTTATTACCCTTAAATCAAAAATTTAAATTCAATAGTATACAAAACAGTTTCAAGTCCTGAACAGTCTGAAATTCAGATGTTGTATATGAAGGAATGAAGTTCAAACTTTTGTTAAATAATTCAATAGTATCTTGATTTAAAGGATGACTAGACATATTAAAAAAAACAATTATGGACTTCCACACCACAGTCTATTTCTTGACATTTTACAGATATTGGAAAGTTTCTGAATGTTTCTTATGTTTTCTGCCACTTCTGTTTTATTTATGTCCAGTGGGATTTGGAATGAGGGGTGGCCTGAATTATTCAATATTTATGGGATGTTAGATTCATTACAAGAATCACCATCATTCGTAAAATTAGAGGAAAATTCTTCCAAACTAGTATGGTCATAAGAAGAGGAGTCAGATACTTCTAACACAGACTTAGGATAGGTGCCTTTGCACTATTTCCCGTTCTGTTGGTTGCATCTTGCTTGAATACTGGCATTTACAGATCATACTATACATCTATGGGCAAAATAAATAAATTCCTCTTTGTTTCTATAATCATTAATGTCCCTAAGTGTTTTTTATAAGCTTCTTGTTTTTCAATTCAGTGTCCATATTATGAATAATTTTAGTATATTCTTGCAGTTTTATGGTACAGCCTGCTTGTCTAAAAAAATCTTGAGTCATATTAAGTGATTCCTTTAGTTTATTATAGATTCGTAGGAGGTTACTAGGCTAATGGTTCAAAAGCCCTGTCAAGCATAGTCAGTTTTATCCAGATTTTACCCAATTTTCAATCCCTAGGGGAAATATAACAAGGGTCAGCAAGCGGGGTTCTAACAATTTTTACAGGCTGCATCATCCATAAGGGACATGGGGTCCTACCCCAGGAGTAAATTTGGAATTTACCATCCATTGGTCCAGACTGCACTTGAAGGTGGTCAAGGAAAGGCTCTGCTTCACATGAATAAGAAGCCTATTCCAGAGGAGGGGAAATCCCTGTGTCACATATCTATCTCTCCAGCATGATCATGTCGTGTCAGAGATCAGGTTTAGATCTTTGGAGCAGGTAACCCTAGTTTTGTAAATGTGCAACATTTCCATCAGGTCTAGGTCAGAGACTGCCTTATAGGTCAGGCATAGATCACCCCTCGGTAATTGGTAGGAAATTAAGTACAGTGATAGTTCTTTTAATTGGTCTGCATATGACAAGTTGGTTATACCCTGTATTTTTTGGTGATTAGCCTCTGAGAATCTTCCAATTGTTGCAGGTGCCTGGAAAATTACATGCTAAAGGGCATTGTATTATTGGTCCGATGAAGGCTGAGTACAGTGGTACTATGACATCCTTAGATCTGGATGCCATGCCTTTACTTATAAGCTGAACCCCATAGAAATATTTCCTCACCACTGTGGACACATGATGGTCAAAGTTCAAATTACTATCTATTTGAGTACACAGATCTTTCATCACTGAGTCCACTCTTGTAATGCAATGTTGTAATTTGCAGCGGTATTTGATTTCCCAAAGGGTATTATTATGCACCTCTTCACAAGGAATTTGAGGCTAATGCTCTGACACCAATCATTAGTCTGTATCAGACCTTTCTGTAGGATATCAGCATCATTTGTGGAGCCAACAATTGCCCCCAGCTTACAGTCATTAATAGATTTGGTCAACCAAAGGCCATCTACATTTGCCTTGACATCTGAGAAGTATATCCCAAACAGGAGGGGCCCCAGCACTGAGCCCTGTGGTACTCCACTGGTGACTGGCCTTTTGCTGGGTGAGAATTCCCCGACTCTAACAACATGTCTCCTATCTGTGAGCCATTTGGCTATCCATCTGGTGATGTAGAGGTTTATACCCAATTATGTGAGTTTATTTATAATACCAGAGTGGGGTATTATGTCAAATGCTTTGGCCAGGTCAAGGTAGGCTATATCCATGACCTTGGTGACCTTTTCTGAAATAAATCCACCACATTCAGCAGGCAGGACCTGCCCTTGATAAAGCCAAACTGGGATAGGTCTAGACTCTGGAGATTTCCTATGTCATTGTTAATCAGGTCCATGATTATCCTTCCCATAGTATTGCATATGAGGCTAGTCATACTTATGGGTCTTTAGTTTCCTGGCTCAGTTGATGGTCCCCCCTTGTGCAGAGGCATGGCTGTTGCTGTTCTCCACTCTATTGGGACAAAGCCTGTTTGGAGACTTTAGTTAAATAGAGATGCTAGTGAGACAGCTAGAATATATTTCAAGCTATTTAATAGCACCCTGGTTTTCCACTAGGGCCCACTGATGCATTTTTTCTGGCTTTAGAGAGTGCAGTGATGACCTGGCCTTTTGTGATAACAGGCAAAGAAAAGTAGGGGGGTATTTCATGGGGAGTCATTGGAGGTGATCAGGGGGTGAAGTTTGAGCTGAATTCATCAGAAAGCAGGTTTGATATTTTTTCTGGCTGAGTATAGGTACTGCCATCTACAGCCAGCTCAGCACATTGTTGAGTGTTTCCCTTAAGATTCTGGACATAACTAAATAATGCTTTGTGTTTATCCTTTGTTTGGGGGGCTATTTTAGCTGAATATTTGGTTCCCTATTAGAAGACTGAAAACACATTCTTTCGAATGTGTCTTGGTCAAGCTCAAAAGCTTGAAACGGCAAAATATCGAAGCGGCTTTTAAGCAAATTCTTTCCCTGGGAAACTTACACAGTGTAATGTTTAAAGTGTTTTATTTATTTATTTTTTTTGTTGGAGCAGCTGTTCTGACAGTTCCAAATTGTAAGCTTTTGCGTACATAGGGTCAATTAATCACCGTTCGCTTTTTTTAGCATTCGGTGATCTAATATAGACCCTAATATTTAGCTTTTGAAGACTATATTAGTTCCCTGATTTGCCTCTTGATACTAATGAGCGATTTTTTTCTCTGTTGTTGTGCACTCTCCCACTTACTTCTAAACAGGAATTTCTTCTTTCTGTTGTATAGTCTCTTTATACCCGAGATCCACCAGCGTGTTTTTTTTTTCTAGCTAGTCCTGGGTTTAGTTAGGGCAGGTACTGCCATTTCTGTGCAGTTGTTTAAATGGTTGTACAGGGCATTCATGTATATTTCTGCATAGGCCTCTATGTTTTCAGGGTTAGGGGGAGCTTTAAAACTGTTCATGTTATCACTTAATAGAATGTAATTTGACTTGGAAAATTCTTTAGGGTCTTAGGGTTTGATGGGGGTTCTACTCATATTTATTTCAAAGGAGACTGATTTATGAACCAATCTTACCAATGAAAACATTGTGTGTGCGGGGGGGAGGGGGGGTGCAAAAGTCTCCCATATTTGTGAATACTTTGTCAAGGATATTTGAGCCGCTAGTGGGAGTGCAGACCAGCTGTTTCAGTGCATTTGCATTAACAAAGTACAGTAATCTCTGAGCCTGCATGTTAGTGATTGTATATGTTTCCCACTTTATGGAGGGATAGTTAAAAATCACCCATGTGTAGTGTGCAGGACTGAATGGTAAGTGATGCTAGTAATTTCAGGTATGTGGAGTGGTTTTCATGGTTCATGGTTGGGGACCTGTTGCTAAGGATGATATGGTGGGGAATTATGCCTGTGGTCAGCTGGACATGAAGTACCTCAAGCAACTTATCCTCCTTGACTTATCATGAGGTGTGATTTTTCTTTATGTAAATGGAAACCCCTTCTCCTTTTGTTTTTTTTTTTTTCATTTCAAAGAGTGGTCTGAATTTGTGATAAGCATTGCAGCCTTGCACTGCTAGGATGCTTTCCACACCCTTGAACCATGTCTGTACCGGCACAGATGTCAACATTCTCCTGGGTGAGGAGAGCTTCCAGGGAGTGCACTTTCTTGTTAGGGCTGTTGGCATTGAACAGTAGAACCTTCAGCTTGACATTAGAAGAATTTGCTATACTGGTAGGCTGTTGGTTTGGCACTGCATGAAAAAGGAACTATGGGGGTGGCTAATGCCTTGGCCAATATTCAAAAGCCTAGTGGTGACAGGTGCAGACTATCTGTGACAAAGCAGCATGGTCTGTTAATCATGTTATCCCAGGCTGACAAATACTGGATCCCCTTGGAATGATAATAGTAGCTAAGCCAATTACTGAAGTCTATCATTTTCTGTTTGTATTGTGGTATCATATTTGGTGAGGGTAGAATGCTGCTCAGTGTGAGGCTCATACTAGCTTGTGACACATATTCAGAGAGGTTCATCATGTCTGTCTTCACATAGTCCAGGGAGGTACATATCAGGTCATTCACACCCACATGGACTATGACTGAGTTATTCTTGTAGTTGAGTCACCTGAATGCCTGCGTGATCTGGAAAATCATGGCCACTGACAGGCAACTAACTGCAACCCTCTCTTTATCCAACCTGGTGAGGGGGGCATCTATGTGTCTCACAATGGAGTATCCTATGACCAAGATGTTTGTGTGATGTTTTGTCTTAGGGGCTTGCTTGTGAAGACTCTGTGATGTGTATTTTTTATGTGTAGTGGTGGGTGTTGACTTGATTTTGTTTGCATGTGGTTTCTGAGGGCAGCATGTGGTTTCTGAGGGCAGTGTATGGGAGGTCTCTGAGGTTTTGGTACGTTACTTGTGAGTACCTACACATATGTGGGTTTATGTGTTGAGAACATATTTAGTGAGGGAAATGATGTGCATGTGCTGACAACCTGTTTGTCATTTGATTTGTCAGTATTTGAGACTTGTGTCTCAGTTTTCCTAGTGTAACTACATCTGTCACATACTGTGTTTGTTTGTTTCAGGATTAAGTGGTGGTCAGTATACATGAGACAAATGCTACATTGCCTCAGGATGCCCATATCCACAGGCTGGCCACAGAGATAGCAGGAAATTGCCTATCCATGGTTTCAGTTTTTTTTTTCTTACTGTGGGTTAAATCAGGGGAGAGAGTGGGGAAATTTAACTGGACTGGGATGATAGCACATGGATGAAGAATGGGTGCTATACTAAGTGTGAACTGTACCTATCCAACAAGGTGATACTGCTATGCATGTAACTCAGATGCTCTTAGAGCAGTAGGGGGACTGGAGAAGGTTGCATAGAAAGTCATTTTAAGGGAAATGTTCACTTGATAGCATTTGCATCTATACAGAGTACTGATAACTACTGCTGCAAAGAGAGTAGCCTAGTTCAAACCCTGAGCTTATATAGAATCATAAAAACAACAGCAAGGCCTACAGACCAATCAGGACAACACATGCTTTCAGCCAACAGTCGCCAACTCAGATAGGTTTGCTACAGCACACTTCTGCTACAAGTATGCAGTCAGAAAAACCCTCAATGTAAAAATGCTGATTTTAGAGTTCAAGTGCATGGAAACCACACAATCTAGATATTACTGTCCTGTAAAACTAACAGATACAATGTAATTAAGTACTACAGCAACAGTGGAAACAGTTTCGATTTGAAACTCTACAAAAGTGTGAGAAATGTAATAATTAGTCCAGGATTCTTATGAACTACAGTAATAATGGTCAGCAGAAGTGCAAAATGATATTTATTTTCATCCATTTAGTAGTAGATGGATTTAGGTGCAGCAAATTCTCTGTAACGCTTAGGCAAAGCAGCCAAACCAAGAGCAGCTCTGAGAAATTAAACACAAAACCACACAAAGTCTGGGCTTATATAGAATTAGAAAAACAAGATTAAAAACAGCAAGGCCTATATACCAGCCAGGAAAACAGAGAATAAGCTCTCAGGCAGCAACCCCCAACTCAAATAGGTTTGCTACAGCACACTTCTGCCACAAGAGTACAGTCAGAATACCCTCTTAATGCAAAAATGCTGGTATTAGAACTCAAGTGCAAAGAAACACACAATCTAGCTAGTACTGTCCTGTAAAACTAGCTGACACAGTATAATTAAGTACTGGATACTACTGCCCTGTAAAACTAGCAGACACAGTATGATTAAGTACTGGATACAATTGTCCTGTAAAACTAGCACACACAGTATAATTAAGTACCGGATACAACTGTCCTGTAAAACTAGCAGACACAGTATAATTAAGTACTGGATACTGTTGTCCTGTAAAATTAGCAGACACAGTATAATTAAGTAGTGGATACTACTGTCCTGTACACCTAGCAGACACAACATAATTAAGTACTAGATACTATAGGTTTATAGGTTCATACTAGGCTATCTGCCCTAGGGCATTTATAAGCCTAGCCAGAATGTGTTTGGCTTTCGCCACCCATTTTAAATGAATTTTGCTATGCCCTTTTTCGAGGTTAGTATACTGTGCCTCTGTCTAACAGTGACACAGAAGTGATACCCGGGATAAACCTATGATCTCCCATCCACTCATCAAGATTCCTCTTGAAGAGAGTCAATGAGGGACTCTGCCTAACCTGGACTGGGATTTTATTCCAGAGTGAAGGGAGCCTCTGGGTTATGAATCTGTCCCTCCAGCATGTCCTATTTATTTCAGTGCTGAGGTTCAAGTCTCGAGCCAGTAGCTCGATGGGATTTGGATTTTCTGAGGTGCAGCATGTCCATTAATTCGGGTTGGACATGGCTTTATACGTCAGGCACAGATTGCCTCTGAACAGGCAGTATGCCACTGAGTAGAGCTGGAGTTTCTTTAACCGGACAGCATATGGCATCTGTTTGAGCCCTTTGATCCTCTTGGTGAGGTACTTTTGGGGTCTTTCCAGTTGCTGCAGGTGTCTGGTAAGGTACATCCCAAATGGGCATTGTACTCAATTATGGGCCTGATGAGGGATGAGTAAAGAGGCACGATGACCTCCTCTGATCTAGATGTGAATCCCTTCATGATTAGGTGGGCTATATAAAATGTTTTTCTAACCACTTTGGCCACGTGGTTGTCAAATGAAAGATTGCTATCAACTTGGGTCCCCAGGTCCCTAATTACTTCTTCTGTACTTAATGGATTACCACCTATGTGATAATTTGTGGGCACTTTGTTTTTGCCAAAGGGGATGACTATACACTTTTTGGCATTTAGCTTGAGGCCATGGCTCTGGCACCAGTTGTCTGTTTCTATGAGGCCCTTTTGGAGGATGCTTGTGTTGGCTGGAGAGTCGATTATGGCGCCCAGTTTGCAGTCATCTGCAAACTTGGTCAGCCACAGTCCTTCCATGTTGGCCTGTACCTCCGAGAAATATATACGGAACAAGAGAGGTCCCAGGACTGAGCCTTGTGGGACACCACTTGTAACTGGTTTGGAGTCTGACATGGCTCCAGCAATTGTAACCATGTGGGTTCTGTCCTTGAGCCAGTTTGCAATCCATCTAGTGACATAGGGGTTTATATTTAAGCTGGTGAGCTTATCTATAATGCTAGAGTGGGGTATTGTATCGAAGGCTTTTGCGAGGTCCAGGTAGGCTGTGTGGACCACCTTCCCCTCGTCAATGGCCTTTGTGACTGTTTCAAAGAAATCAACCAGGTTTAAGAGGCAGGATCTGCCCTTAACAAAGCCGAACTGGGTAGGATCCAGTGTCTGTAGGTCCCCAATATCTTTATTTATGAGGTCCATGATGATCCTTTCCATAGCTTTGCAGACCAAGCTAGTCAGGCTTATGGGGCGATAGTTTCCAGGATTCGTTGAGGCACCACCTTTATGGAGAGGGACCACTGTTGCTGTACACCACTCTTTGGGCACATATCCTGTAGTAAGGCTGAGATTGAACAGTAGTTTTATGTTTGGGTTTAGCTCTTCTTGGAGTTCATGTAGGACGCAGCCCAGGACACCGTCTGGTCCCATTGATGCTGTGTTTTTTGTTTTGGAGAGGGCGGCTCTTACCTGAGCATCTGAGATGTCAGGGGGGGCAGCACTCTGCTGGGATAGATATTTGCCCTTTTGGTGGGGGGGGGGAGTTTGCGCTGAACCTGTCAGCTAGGATGTTGGCAATGTCTGTGGGTTCGGTGTATTTTTTGTCATTTTGGACTAATTCTGAGCATATCTAGGAATTACCACCCAGGTTCCTAACATAACTAAAGAAAGCCTTGTGATTATCCTTAGTGTCCTGTGCAATTTTTCTCTCGGAGCTGGCCTTAGACAATTTTATGAGTGCCCATAGTTTTTTGCTAATACTGATCAGTGATGCCTTCCCTTTTTGGGATTTTGCTCTATCATTTAGTAGCTTCCTCCTTCTATTGTATAGTTTGTTTATGGCTGGGGTCCACCAGACAGGACGTCAGCCTTTGGAGGATTGGGTCTTGGTTTTATTTGGGATTGCATGATCCATGCATTCCTGAAGGTGTTCATAGAATGCGTTTATAAAGGATTCTGCGGTCTGGGACGTATTTTCCACAGGCCCGGGGGCTTTGAAGGATTCCACCTCGGTTTTGAGGAGTGTGAAATTTGCTTTAGAGAAGTTTTTCACTGTGGGTTTCTGGGCAGGGGGTGGGGTCGGGATGTGAATATCCAGTGAGATTAGTTTATGGTCTGATCTTACCAGTGAGGGATACACTTCGTCTGGAGCATAGAGTCCCCATGTTGGTGATGATCAGGTCCAGTATGTTTTCCCCTCTTGTGGAAGTGGTAACAAGTTGTTCCATAGCATTTGAGTTTATAAATTCTAGGAACCTTTGGGCTAGGGTGTTGGAGCTAGAGTAATGCTCCCAGTCTATGTTTGGGTAGTTGAAGTCGCCCAATATAATGGTGTTTGGAGAGACCTTCATATTTTCCAGTGTTCTCAGGAAGGTCGAGTGGGGTTCCTGGGTTTGGGAGGGTGGTCTGTAGCAGGCTATAAACTGGAAGGCAGTTTTACCCACTGTTAGTTGCACATGGATAGTCTCTGATGCTTCGTGCTGGAGGTGTGGGTATCTTTGATAAATATCGATACTCCCCCTCCTTTTGTGGTTCGGTCCAAGTTTTGGGGCTGAAAAGCATGTTATGAGGTATAACCTGGTAGTGCTGAGGTGCTCTCGGGAGCCCTGAACCAGGTTTCTGTTACTGCACAGATATCGATGTTCTCCATGCTAGGGAGAGTTTCGAAAAGTGCATCTTGAGGTTTAGACTTCTGGCGTTGAGTAGCATTACTCTTAGTTTCTTATCCCTTGTGATACCTATGGAGGTGGGTTTGTCTTTTGAGCCTTGCCTAAAAAAGGCACTATGGGGGTAGCAAGAGCCTTTGCCAATATCCGAAAGCCCAGGGTGACAGGTGCAAGCCGTCCCTAGTGAAGCATCATGGCTTGTCGAGCATATCATCCCAAGCTGACAGGCATTGGATCCCCTTTGAATGACACCAGTACTTAAGCCAGTTGTTGAAATTGATCATCTTGTCTTCATATTGTGGCATCATTCTTGGTGAGGGTAAGATGCTACTCAAGGTCAGGGTCATATCGGCCTGGGCTACATGCTCAGAGAGCTCCTCTATGTCTCTTTTCATGTAGTCCAGGGAGGTACGTCTCAGGTCATTCACACCAGCATGGACAATGACTGAGTCATATTTGTACTTGCCTTGGAGTGACCTGAGTGCTTGTGTTATGTGGCGGATCCTAGCGCCCGACAGGCTGCTCACCGTGACCCTCTGCTTGTTCAGCCTGGTGAGCGGGACATCAGTGTGCCTGACGATAGAGTCACCTATTACAAGTGTATCGGGTGTGTTGTTTAGTCTTAAGGGCTGTGACTGTTCGGCACACTGGCTTTGTGAGATATGTGTTGCACGTGTTTTGTTTTGGGGTAGCGGTTGCCTGGGTGTCTGCTTTGGAGGTCTCTGCTGCTTAGGCAGATCTTTATTTAGAGCCTCAGTATGTTTTGTGTGATTATGTGTTTGGTTTGCTGTCGTGGTAGGTCTATGTGAGACTGGAATTGTAGTGAATGTGGTTTCCTTCTCCTCCTGACTGGTTATGCCAGTACTGAGTTGAGAGAGCTTAGCCTCCAGTTTGGCTATATGGTTGCATCTCTCACATGTGTTGGAATTTGTTGGGAGGAGGAGAGGGTTGTCTGTGTACATGAGGCAGTTGTAACATTGCCTCAAGATTCCCAGATTCACCAGCTGGACCGGAGAAGAGATTGACAACTGACCTTTGGACATGCTAGAATAATATTGGGAATTCCTTTATAATTGAAAACAAGGGCCAGTGGGGAGTGAGGGTGTAGTGCTTTTAATTTTTAGTGCTGACTTATATAATTGCTTTAGTGAGCAAGTGCCAGGTAACTTAAGTGCAATGTGTTACAGGTAACTTAAATGCAAAAACGACAAACAGTAACTTTCTTTCAAGTGAAACAAGGAAAT
>NC_056728.1:391020178-391060178 GCF_019279795.1 Protopterus annectens
CTGTCATGTAAAACTAGCAGACACAGTTTAATTAAGTGCTAGATACTACTGTCCTGTAAAACTAGCAGACACAGTATAATTAAGTACTAGATACTACTGTCCTGTAAAACTAGCAGACACGGTATAATTGTCATATACTACTGTTCTGTAAAACTAGCAGACACAGTGTAATTAAATACTAGATACTATTGTCCTGTAAAACTAGCAGACAAAGTATAATTAAGTACTAGTTACTACTCTTCTGTAAAACTAGCAGACACAGTATAATTACATGCTAGATACTACTGTCCTGTAAACCTAGGAGACACAGTATAATTAAGTACTAAATAATACTGTCCTGTAAAACTAGCAGACACAGTAAAATTAAGTACTAGATACTACAGTCCTGTAAAATTAGCAGACACAGCATAATTAAGTACTACATACTACTGTCCTGTAAAACTAGCAGACACAGTATAACTATGTACTAGATACTACAGTCCTGTAAAATTAGCAGACACAGCATAATTAAGTACTAGATACTACTGTCCTGTAAAACTAGCAGACACAGTATAACTATGTACTAGATACTACTGTCCTGCAAAACTAGCAGACATACTATAATTAAGTACTAGATACTACTGTCCTGTAAAACAAGCAGACGCAGTATAATTAAGTGCTAGATACTACTGTCCTGCAAAAGTAGCAGACATGGTAGAATTAAGTACTATATTCTACTGTCCTGTAAAACTAGAAGACACAGTATAATTAAGTACTGGATACTACTGTCCTGCAAAAGTAGCAGACACAGTATAATTAAGTACTATATTCTACTGTCCTGTAAAACTAGCAGGCACAGTATAATTAAGTACTAAATACTACTGTGCTGTAAAACAAGCAGACACTGTATAATTTAGTTCTAAATACTACTGTCCTGAAAACTAGCAGACACAGTACAATTAAGTGCTAGATACTACTGTCCTGTAAAACTAGCAGAAACAGTATAATTAAGTACTAGATACTACTGTACTGTAAAACTAGCAGACACAGTATAATTAAGGACTGGATACTACTGTCCTGTAAAACTAGCAGACACAGTATAATTATGTGCTAGATACTACTGTCCTGTAAAACTAGCAGACACAGTATAATTAAGTACTTGATAATACTGTCATGTAAAACTAGCAGACACAGTATAATTAAGGACTGGATACTACCGTCCTGTAAAACTATCAGACATTTTATAAATAAGTACTGGATACTACTGTTTTGAAAAACCAACAGACACAATATAATTAACTGCTAGATACTACTGTACTGTAAAACTAGCAGACACAGTATAATTTAGTTCTAAATACTACTGTCCTGTAAAACTAGCAGACATGGTATAATTAAGTGCTAGATACTACTGTATTATAAAACTAGCAGACAGAGTATAATTAAGTACTGGATACTACTGTTTTTTAAACTAACAGGCACAGTATAATTAAGTGCTAGATACTACTGTCCTGTAAAACTAGCAGAAACAGTATAATTAAGTATTAGATACTACTGTACTGTAAAACTAGCAGACGCATTATAATTAAGTACTAGGTACTACTGTCCTGTAAAACTAGCTGAAACAGTATAATTAAGTACTGGATACTATTGTCCTGTAAAACTAGCAGACTCAGTATAATTAAGTGCTAGATACTACTGTCCTGTAAAACTAGCAGCCACAGTATAATTAAGTAATATATTCTACTGTACTGTAAAACTAGCAGACACATTATAATTAAGTACTGGAAACTACTGTCCTGTAAAACTAGCAGACACAGTATAATTAAGTGCTAGATACTACTGCCCTGTAAAACTAGTAGACACAGTATAATTAAGTACTGGATACTACTGTTGTGTAAAACTAGCAGACACAATTTAATTAAGTGCAAGATACTACAGTCCTGTAAAACTAGCAGACACAGTATAATTAAGTATTAGACACTATGTCCTTAAAAACTATCAGACACGGTATAATTAAGTGCTAGATACTACTGTCCTGTAAAGCTAGTAGACACAGTACAATTAAGTGCTAGATACTACTGTCCTGTAAAATTAGAAGACACAGTATAATTAAGTACTTGATACTACTGTCCTGTAAAACTGGCAGACACAGTATAATTAAGTGCTAGATACTACTGCCCTGTAAAGCTAGCAAAGTATAATTAAGTACTAGATACTACGGTCCTGTAAAACTAGAAGATACAGTATAATTAAATACTGGATACTACTGTACTGTAAAACTAGCAGACAAAGTATAATTAATTGCTAGATACTACTGTCCTGTAAAACTAGCAGGCGCAGTATAATTAAGTACTAGATACTACTGTCCTGTAAAAGTAGCAGACACAGTATAATTAAAATACTAGATACTACTGTCCTGTAAAAATAGGGTGGCCACGCTGGTGCAGCGGTTAGCAATGCCACCTCACAGCAAGAGGTTCACTGGTTTGATCCTTGGCTGGGTGCCTTCTGTGCGGAGTCTGCATGTCCTCCCAATGGCCACGTGGGTTTCCTCCGGGTGCTCCGGTTTCCTCCCACATCCCAAAGACATGCTGTAGGTGTATTGGACACACTAAATTTGCCTTAGGTGAGAGTGCGTGCATGTCTGTGCCTTCTGTGGAAGATTGGGTGCTGGGATGGCAACTCAACACCATATAACTCCACTGCCAATCATGAGCGGACAGGTGATCCACTGTGGCGACCCCTAACCGGGAAAAGCCAAAAGAAGAACACTTTCCTGTTAAACTAGCAGACACTGTATAATTAAGTAATAGATACTACTGTCCTGTAAAACTAGCAGACACAGTATAATTATGTGCTAGATACTACTGTCCTGTAAAACGCGCAGACACAGTATAATTAAGTACTAGATAATGCTGTCCTGTAAAACTAGCAGACACAGTCTAATTAGGTACTAAATACTACTGTCCTGTAAAACTAGCAGATAGAGTATAATTAAGTACTGGATACTACTGTCCTGAAAAACTAGCAGACAATGTATAATCAAGTGCTAGATACTACTGTCCTGTAAAACTAGCAGACACAGTATAATTTAGTACTGGATACTACTGTCCCATAAAACTAGCAGACACAGTATAATTAAGTACTAGATACTACTGTCCTGGAAAACTAGCAGGCACAGTATAATTTAGTACTGGATACTACAGTTTTGTAAACTAGCAGACACAGTATAATTAAATGCTTGATACTACTGTGTTATAAAACTAGCAGACACAGTTAAGTACTTTATACTACCATCCTGTAAAACAAGCAGACACAGTATAATTAAGTACTGGATACTACTGTTTTGTAAAACTAACAGACACAGTGTAATTAAGTGCTAGATACTACTGTCCTGTAAAACTAGCAGAAACAGTATAATTAAGTACTAGATACTACTGTACTGTAAAACTAGCAGACACGGTATAATTAAGGACTGGGTACTACTGTCCTGTAAAACTAGCAGACACAGTATAATTATGTGCTAGATACTACTGTCCTGTAAAACTAGCAGACACAGTATAATTAAGTACTTGATAATACTGTCATGTAAAACTAGCAGACACAGCATAATTAAGTACTAGATACTGCTGTCCTGTAAAACTAGCAGACAGAGTATAATTAAGTACTAAATACTACTGTCCTGTAAAACTAGCTGAAACAGTATAATTAAGTACTGGAATCTATTGTTCTGTAAAACTAGCAGACACTGTATAATTAAGTGCTAGATACTACTGTCCTGTAAAACTAGCAGACACAGTATAATTAAGTAATAGATTCTACTGTACTGTAAAACTAGCAGACACATTATAATTAAGTACTGGAAACTACTGTCCTGTAAAAGCTAGACACAGTATAGTTAAGTGCTAGATACTACTGCCCTGTAAAAGTAGTAGACACAGTATAATTAAGTAATGCATACTACTGTCCTGTAAAACTAGCAGACACAATATAATTAAGTGCTATGTACTACTGTCATGTAAAACAAGAAGACACAGTATAATTAAGTACTGGATACTACTGTTGTGTAAAACTAGCAGACACAGTTTAATTAAGTGCAAGATACTACAGTCCTGTAAAACTAGGAGACACAGTATAATTAAGTGCTACATACTACTGTCCTGTAAAACTAGTAGACACAGTACAATTAAGTGCTAGATACTACTGTCCTGTAAAATTAGAAGACACAGTATAATTAAGTACTTGATACTACTATCCTGTAAAACTAGCAGACACAGTATAATTAAGTGCTAGACACTACTGTCCTGTAAAACTAGCAAAATATAATTAAGTACTGGATACTACTGTCCTGTAAAACTAGCAGATACAGTATAATTAAATACTGGATACTACTGTACTGTAAAACTAGCAGACACAGTATAATTAATTGCTAGATACTACTGTCCTGTAAAACTAGCAGATGCAGTATAATTAAGTACTAGATACTACTGTCCTGTAAAAATAGCAGACACAGTATAATTAAAATACTAGATACTACTGTCCTGTAAAACTAGGGCGGCCACGGTGGTGCAGCAGTTAGCGTTGCCGCCTCACAGTAAGAGGTTCACTGGTTCGATCCTCGGCTGGGTGCCTTGTGTGTGGAGTCTGCATGTCCTCCCTATGGCCACGTGGGTTTCCTCCGTGTGCGCCGGTTTCCTCCCACATCCCAAAGACATGCTGTAGGTGTATTGGACACTCTAAATTTGCCTTAGGTGTGTGTGTGTGCATGTGTGTGCCTTCTGTGGAAGGTTGGGTGCCGATCTGGCAACTCGACACGATAAAACTCGACTGCCAATCATGAGTGCACAGGTGATCCTCTGTGGCGACCCCTAACCGGGAAAAGCAAGGAGAAGACTTTCCTGTTAAACTAGCAAACACTGTATAATTAAGAACTAGATATTACTGTCTTGTAAAACTAGCAGACACGGTATAATTAAGTACTAGATAATACTGTCCTGTAAAACTAGCAGACGCAGTATAATTAAGTATTGGAAACTACTGTCCTGTAAAACTAGCAGACTCAGCATAATTAAGTACTAGATACTACTGTCCTGTAAAACTAGCAGACAGAGTATTATTAAGTACTAGATACTACTGTCCTGTAAAACTAGCAGTCATTTTATAAATAAGTACTGGATACTACTTTTTTGTAAAACAAACAGACACAATATAATTAACTGCTAGATACTACTGTACTGTAAAACAAGCAGACACAGTATAATTAAGTACTAGATACTAGTGTGGTGTAAAACAAGCAGACACAGTATAATTTAGTTCTAACTACTACTGTCCTGTAAAACTAGCAGACACAGTATAATTAAGTACTGGATACTACTGCCTGAAAAAGTAGCAGACACAGTATAATTAAGTACTAGATACTACTGTGTTAAAAAACTGGCAGACACAGTATAATTAAGTACTAGATACTACCAGCCTGTAAAACTAGCAGAGTATAATTAATTACTGGATACTACTGTTTTGTAAAACTAACAGACACAGTATATTTAAGTGCTAGGTACTACTGTCCTGTAAAACTAGCAGACACAGTATAAATAAGTACTAGATACTACTGTACTGTAAAACTAGTAGACACATTATAATTAAGTACTAGATACTACTGTCCTGTAAAACTAGCTGAAACAGTATAATTAAGTACTGGATACTATTGTCCTGTAAAACTAGCATACACAGTACAATTAAGTAATAGATTCTAATGTACTGTAAAACTAGCAGACACAGTATAATTAAGTACTGGAAACTACTGTCCTGTCAAACTAGCAGACACAGTATAATTAAGTGCTATATACTACTGTCCTATAAAACTAGCAGACACAGTATAATTAAGTACTGGATACTACTGTCCTGCAAAAGTAGCAGACACAATATAATTAAGTATCAGATACTACTGTCCTGTAAAACTAGCAGAGAGAGTATAATTAAGGGCTAGACACTACTGTCCCGTAAAACTAGCAGACACAGTATAATTAAGTACTAGGTACTACTGCCCTGTAAAACTAGCAGACACAGTATAATTAAGTACTAAATACTACTGTCCTGTAAAACTAGAGATGTAGTATAACTAAGGACTAGATAATAATGTCCTCTAAAACTAGCAGACACAGTATAATTAAGTATTGGATACTACTGTCCTGTAAAACTGGCAGACACAGTATAATTAAGTGCTAGATACTACTGCCCTGTAAAACTAGCAGACACAGTACAATTACGTACTTGATACTACTGTTGTGTAAAACTAGCAGACACAGTTTAATTAAGTACTAGATACTACTGTCCTGTAAAACTAGCAGACGGAGTATAATTAAGTACTAGATACTACCATCCTGTAAAACTAGCAGACATTGTATAAATAAGTACTGGATACTACTGTTTTGTAAAACCAACAGACACAGGATAATTAAGTGCTAGATACTACTGTACTGTAAAACTAGCAGACACAGTATAATTAAGTACTAGATACTACTGTGCTGTAAAACAAGCAGACACAGTATAATTTATTTCTAAATACTACTGTACTGCAAAGCTAGCAGACACTGCATAATTAAGTGCTAGATACTACTGTCCTGTAAAACTAGCAGGCACAGTATAATTAAGTTCTAGACTCTACTGTCCCGTTAAATAGGCAGACACAGTATAATTAAGTACTGGATACTACTGTCCTGTAAAACTAGAAGACACAGTATAATGAAGTGCTAGATACTGCTGTCCTGTAAAACTAGTAGACACAGTATAATTAAGTACTGGATACTACTGTCCTGTAAAACTAGCAGACACAATATAATTAAGTGCTATGTACTACTGTCCTGTAAAACCAGTAAAAACAGTATAATTAAGTACTGGATACTACTGTCCTCACAAAACTAACAGACACAGTATAATTAAGTACTGGATACTACTGTTGTGTAAAACTAGCAGACACAGTTTAATTAAGTGCTAAATAGTACTGTATTGTATAATGAGCAGACACAGTATAATTAAGTACTAGAGACTAATGTCCTGTAAAACTAGCAGACACAGTATAATTAAGTACTGGATGCAACTGTTGTGTAAAATAAGCAGGCACAGTATAATTAAGGACGGGAAACTACTGTCCTGTAAAACTAGCAGACACAGTATAATTAAGTACTAGATACTACTGTGCTGTAAAACAAGCAGACACAGTATAATTTAATTGTAAATACTACTGTCCTGTAAAACTTGCAGACACAGTTTAATAAAGTAATGGATACTACAGTTTTGTAAACTAGCAGACACAGTATATTTAAGTATTAGATACTACTGTGTTACAAAACTAGCAGACACAGTATAATTAATTACTAGATACTACCATCCTGTAAAACTAGTAGATAGAGTATAATTAAGTACTGGATACTACTGTTTTGTAAAACTAGCAGACACAGTATAATTAAGTGCTAGATACTACTGTCCTGTAAAACTAGCAGACACAGTATAATTATGTACTAGATACTAGTGTACTGTAAAACTAGCAGACACATTATAATTAAGTACTAGATACTACTGTCCTGTAAAACTAGCTGAAACAGTTTAATTAAGTACTGGATACTATTGTCCTGTAAAACTAGCAGGCACAGTATCATTAAGTGATAGATACTACTGTCCTTTAAAGCTAGCACACACAGTATATTCAATAATATATTCTACTGTACTGTAAAACTAGCACACAGTATAATTAAGTACTGGAAACTACTGGCCTGTAAAACTAGCAGACACAGTATAATTAAGTGCTAGATACTACTGTCCTGTAAAGTAGTAGACAGTATAATTAAGTAAGGGATACTACTGTCCTATAAAACTAGTAGACACAGTATAATTAAGTAATGGATACAACTGTCCTGTAAAACTAGCAGACACAGTATATCTAAGTACTGGATACTGCTGTCCTATAAAACTAGTAAACACAGTATAATTAAGTAATGGATACAACTGTCCTGTAAAACTAGCAGACACAGTATATCTAAGTACTGGATACTACTGTCCTGTAAAACTAGCAGACACAGTATAATTAAGTGCTAGATACTACTGTCCTGTAAAACTAGCAAAGTATAATTAAGTACTAGATACTAATGTCCTATAAAACTAGCAGATACAGTATAATTAAATACTGGATACTACTGTACTAATAAACTAGCAGGCACAGTATAAGTAAGTGCTAGATACTACTGTCCTGTAAAACTAGCAGACAGAGTATAATTAAATACTAGATACTACTGTCCTGTAAAACTAGGGCGGCCACAGTGGTGCAGCGGTTAGCATTGACGCCTCACAGCAAGAGGTTCTCTGGTTTTATCCTCGGCTGGGCTGCCTTGTGTGTGGAGTCTGCATGACCTCCCTGTGGCCACATGGATTTCCTCCGGTTGCTCCGGTTTTCTCCCACATCCCAAAGACATGCTGTAGGTGTATTGGACACTCTAAATTTGCCTTAGGTGTGAGTGTGTACATGCGTGTGCCTTCTGTGGAAGGTTGGGTGCTGGGCTGGCAACTCAACACCATAAAACTCCACTGCCAATCATCAGCGGACAGGTGATCCTCTGTGGCGACCCCTAACCAGGAAAAGCCAAAAGAAGAAGAAGAAAAAGACGTTCCTGTTAAACAAGCAGACACTGTATAATTAAGTACTAGATACTACTGTCCTGCAAAAGTAGCAGACACAGTATAATTAAGTATTAGATACTACTGTCCTGCAAAACTAGCAGACACAGGATAATTAAGTGCTAAATACTACTGTCTTGTAAAACAAGCAGACACAGTATAATTATGTACTGGATACTACTGCCCTGTAAAACTAGCAGACACAATATAATTAACTGCTAGATACTACTGTACTGTAAAACTAGCAGACACAGTATAACTAAGTACTTGACACGACTGTTGTGTAAAACTAGCAGACACAGTTTAATTAAGTACTGGATACTACAGTTTTGTAAACTAGCAGACACAGTATAATTAAGTACTAGATACTACTGTGTTACAAAACTAGCAGACAAAGTATAATTAAGTACTAGATACCACCATGCTGTAAAACTAGTAGACAGAGTATAATTAAGTACTGGATACTACTGTTTTGTAAAACTAACAGACACAGTATAATTAAGTGCTAGATACTACTGTCCTGTAAAACTAGCAGACACAGTATAATTAAGTACTAGATACTACTGTACTGTAAAACTAGTAGACACATTATAATTAAGTACTAGATACTACCGTCTTGGAAAACTAGCTGAAACAGTATAATTAAATACTGGATACTATTGTCCTGTAAGACTAGCAGACACAGTATATTTAAGTGCTAGATACTAGTAGACACATTATAATTAAGTACTAGATACTACTGTCTTGTAAAACTAGCTGAAACAGTATAATTAAATACTGGATACTATTGTCCTGTAAGACTAGCAGACACAGTATAATTAAGTGCTAGATAATACTGTCCTGTAAAACTAGCAGAAACAGTATAATTAAGTGTTAGATACTACTGTGCTGTAAAACTAGCAGGCACAGTTTAAATTAAGTAATAGATTCTACTGTACTGTAAAACTAGCAGACACAGTATAATTAAGTACTGGAAACTACTGTCCTGTCAAACTAGCAGACACAGCATAATTAAGTGCTAGATACTACTGTCCTATAAAACTAGCAGACACAGTATAAATAAATACTGGTTACTACTGTCCTGCAAAAGTAGCAGACGCAGCATAATTAAGTACTAGATTCTACTGTCCTGTAAAACTAGCAGACACAGTATAATTAAGTGCAAAATACTACTGTCCTGTAAAACAAGCAGACACAGTATAATTAAGTACTGGATACTACTGTCCTGTAAAACTAGCAGACACAGTATAATTAAGTGCTAGATACTACTGTCCTGTAAAACTAGCACACACAGTATAATTAAGTACTAGGTACTACTGCCCTTTAAAACTAGCAGACACAGTATAATTAAGTGCAAAATACTACTGTCCTGTAAAACAAGCAGACAAAGTATAATTAAGTACTGGATACTAATGTCCTGTAAAATTAGCAGACACAGTATAATTAAGTATTGGATACTACTGTCCTGTAAAATTAGTAGACACATTATTATTAAGTATTGGATACTACTGTCTTGCAAAACTAGCAGACACAGTATAATTATGTACTTGATACTACTGTTGTGTAAAGCTAGCAGACACAGTTTAATTAATTACTGGATTCTACTGTCCTGTAAAACTAGCAGACACAGCATAATTAAGTACTAGATACTACTGTCCTGCAAAACTAGCAGACACAGTATAATTATGTGCGAGATACTACTGTCCTGTAAAATAAGTAGACACATTATTATTAAGTATTGGATACTACTGTCTTGCAAAACTAGCAGACACAGTATAATTATGTACTTGATACTACTGTTGTGTAAAGCTAGCAGACACAGTTTAATTAATTACTGGATTCTACTGTCCTGTAAAACTAGCAGACGCAGCATAATTAAGTACTAGATACTACTGTCCTGTAAAACTAACAGACGGAGTATAATTAAGTGCTAAATACTACTGTCTTGTAAAACAAACAGACACAGTATAATTAAGTACTGGATACTACTGTCCTGTAAAACTAGCAGACACAGCATAATTAAGTACTAGATACTACTGTCCTGTAAAACTAACAGACGGAGTATAATTAAGTGCTAAATACTACTGTCTTGTAAAACAAGCAGACACAGTATAATTAAGTACTTGACACTACTGTCGTGTAAAACTAGCAGACACAGTTTAATTAAGTACTGGATACTACAGTTTTGTAAACTAGCAGACAGTATAATTAAGTACTAGATACTACTGTGTTACAAAACTAGCAGACAAAGTATAATTAAGTACTAGATACTACCATCCTGTAAAACTAGCAGAGAGAGTATAATTAAGCACTGGATACTATTGTTTTGTAAAACTAACAGACACAGTACAATTAAGTGCTAGATACTACTGTCCTGTAAAACTATTAGACACAGTATAATTAAGTACTAGATACTACTGTGTTACAAAACTAGCAGACAAAGTATAATTAAGTACTAGATACCACCATGCTGTAAAACTAGTAGACAGAGTATAATTAAGTACTGGATACTACTGTTTTGTAAAACTAACAGACACAGTATAATTAAGTGCTAGATACTACTGTCCTGTAAAACTAGCAGACACAGTATAATTAAGTACTAGATACTACTGTACTGTAAAACTAGTAGACACATTATAATTAAGTACTAGATACTACCGTCTTGGAAAACTAGCTGAAACAGTATAATTAAATACTGGATACTATTGTCCTGTAAGACTAGCAGACACAGTATAATTAAGTGCTAGATACTAGTAGACACATTATAATTAAGTACTAGATACTACCGTCTTGTAAAACTAGCTGAAACAGTATAATTAAATACTGGATACTATTGTCCTGTAAGACTAGCAGACACAGTATAATTAAGTGCTAGATAATACTGTCCTGTAAAACTAGCAGAAACAGTATAATTAAGTGTTAGATACTACTGTGCTGTAAAACTAGCAGGCACAGTTTAAATTAAGTAATAGATTCTACTGTACTGTAAAACTAGCAGACACAGTATAATTAAGTACTGGAAACTACTGTCCTGTCAAACTAGCAGACACAGCATAATTAAGTGCTAGATACTACTGTCCTATAAAACTAGCAGACACAGTATAATTAAATACTGGTTACTACTGTCCTGCAAAAGTAGCAGACGCAGCATAATTAAGTACTAGATTCTACTGTCCTGTAAAACTAGCAGACACAGTATAATTAAGTGCAAAATACTACTGTCCTGTAAAACAAGCAGACACAGTATAATTAAGTACTGGATACTACTGTCCTGTAAAACTAGCAGACACAGTATAATTAAGTGCTAGATACTACTGTCCTGTAAAACTAGCACACACAGTATAATTAAGTACTAGGTACTACTGCCCTTTAAAACTAGCAGACAAAGTATAATTAAGTACTGGATACTAATGTCCTGTAAAACTAGCAGACACAGTATAATTAAGTATTGGATACTACTGTCCTGTAAAATTAGTAGACACATTATTATTAAGTATTGGATACTACTGTCTTGCAAAATTAGCAGACACAGTATAATTATGTACTTGATACTACTGTTGTGTAAAGCTAGCAGACACAGTTTAATTAATTACTGGATTCCACTGTCCTGTAAAACTAGCAGACACAGCATAATTAAGTACTAGATACTACTGTCCTGCAAAACTAGCAGACACAGTATAATTATGTGCGAGATACTACTGTCCTGTAAAATAAGTAGACACATTATTATTAAGTATTGGATACTACTGTCTTGCAAAACTAACAGACACAGTATAATTATGTACTTGATACTACTGTTGTGTAAAGCTAGCAGACACAGTTTAATTAATTACTGGATTCTACTGTCCTGTAAAACTAGCAGACGCAGCATAATTAAGTACTAGATACTACTGTCCTGTAAAACTAACAGACGGAGTATAATTAAGTGCTAAATACTACTGTCTTGTAAAACAAGCAGACACAGTATAATTAAGTACTGGATACTACTGTCCTGTAAAACTAGCAGACACAGCATAATTAAGTACTAGATACTACTGTCCTGTAAAACTAACAGACGGAGTATAATTAAGTGCTAAATACTACTGTCTTGTAAAACAAGCAGACACAGTATAATTAAGTACTTGACACTACTGTCGTGTAAAACTAGCAGACACAGTTTAATTAAGTACTGGATACTACAGTTTTGTAAACTAGCAGACAGTATAATTAAGTACTAGATACTACTGTGTTACAAAACTAGCAGACAAAGTATAATTAAGTACTAGATACTACCATCCTGTAAAACTAGCAGACAGAGTATAATTAAGCACTGGATACTACTGTTTTGTAAAACTAACAGACACAGTATAATTAAGTGCTAGATACTACTGTCCTGTAAAACTAGCAGACACAGTATAATTAAGTACTAGATACTACTGTGCTGTAAAACTAGTAGACACATTATAATTAAGTACTAGATACTACTGTCTTGTAAAACTAGCTGAAACGGTACAATTAAATACTGTATGCTATTTTCCTGTAAGACTAGCAGACACAGTATAATTAAGTGCTAGATACTACTGTCCTGTAAAACTAGCAGGCACAGTATAAATTAAGTAATAGATTCTACTGTACTGTAAAACTAGCAGACACAGTATAATTAAGTACTGGAAACTACTGTCATGTCAAACTAGCAGACACAGCATAATTAAGTGCTAGATACTACTGTCCTATAAAACTAGCAGACACAGTATAATTTAATACTAGATACTATTGTCCTGTAAAACTAGCAGACAAAGTATAATTAAGTACTAGTTACTACTCTTCTGTAAAACTAGCAGACACAGTATAATTACGTGCTAGATGCTACTGTCCTGTAAACCTAGGAGACACAGTATAATTAAGTACTAAATAATACTGTCCTGTAAAACTAGCAGACACAGTAAAATTAAGTACTAGATACTACAGTCCTGTAAAATTAGCAGACACAGCATAATTAAGTACTACATACTACTGTCCTGTAAAACTAGCAGACACAGTATAACTATGTACTAGATACTACAGTCCTGTAAAATTAGCAGACACAGCATAATTAAGTACTAGATACTACTGTCCTGTAAAACTAGCAGACACAGTATAACTATTTACTAGATACTACTGTCCTGTAAAACAAGCAGACGCAGTATAATTAAGTGCTAGATACTACTGTCCTGCAAAAGTAGCAGACACAGTAGAATTAAGTACTATATTCTACTGTCCTGTAAAACTAGAAGACACAGTATAATTAAGTACTGGATACTACTGTCCTGCAAAAGTAGCAGACACAGTATAATTAAGTACTATATTATACTGTCCTGTAAAACTAGCAGGCACAGTATAATTAAGTACTAAATACTACTGTGCTGTAAAACAAGCAGACACTGTATAATTTAGTTCTAAATACTACTGTCCTGAAAACTAGCAGACACAGTACAATTAAGTGCTAGATACTACTGTCCTGTAAATCTAGCAGAAACAGTATAATTAAGTACTAGATACTACTGTACTGTAAAATTAGCAGACACAGTATAATTAAGGACTGGATAATGCTGTCCTGTAAAACTAGCAGACACAGTATAATTATGTGCTAGATACTACTGTCCTGTAAAACTAGCAGACACAGTATAATTAAGTACTTGGTAATACTGTCATGTAAAACTAGCAGACACAGTATAATTAAGTACTAGATACTACCGTCCTGTAAAACTATCAGACATTTTATAAATAAGTACTGGATACTACTGTTTTGAAAAACCAACAGACACAATATAATTAACTGCTAGATACTACTGTACTGTAAAACTAGCAGACAGAGTATAATTAAGTACTAGATACTACTGTGCTGTAAAACAAGCAGACACAGTATAATTTAGTTCTAAATACTACTGTCCTGTAAAACTAGCAGACATGGTATAATTAAGTGCTAGATACTACTGTGTTATAAAACTAGCAGACAGAGTATAATTAAGTACTGGATACTACTGTTTTTAAAACTAACAGACACAGTATAATTAAGTGCTAGATACTACTGTCCTGCAAAAGTAGCAGACGCAGCATAATTAAGTACTAGATTCTACTGTCCTGTAAAACTAGCAGACACAGTATAATTAAGTGCAAAATACTACTGTTCTGTAAAACAAGCAGACACAGTATAATTAAGTACTGGATACTACTGTCCTGTAAAACTAGCAGACGCATTATAATTAAGTACTAGATACTACTGTCCTGTAAAACTAGCTGAAACAGTATAATTAAGTACTGGATACTATTGTCCTGTAAAACTAGCAGACTCAGTATAATTAAGTGCTAGATACTACTGCCCTGTAAAACTAGCAGCCACAGTATAATTAAGTAATATATTCTACTGTACTGTAAAACTAGCAGACACATTATAATTAAGTACTGGAAACTACTGTCCTGTAAAACTAGCAGACACAGTATAATTAAGTGCTAGATACTACTGCCCTGTAAAACTAGTAGACACAGTATAATTAAGTAATGGATACTACTGTCATGTAACACTAGCAGACACAATATAATTAAGAGCTATGTACTACTGTCTTGTAAAACTAGTAGACACAGTGTAATTAAGTACTGGATACTACTGTCCTGTAAAACTAGCAGACACAGTATAATTAAGTACTGGATACTACTGTTGTGTAAAACTAGCAGACACAATTTAATTAAGTGCAAGATACTACAGTCCTGTAAAACTAGAAGACACAGTATAATTAAGTATTAGAGACTATGGCCTTAAAAACTATCAGACACGGTATAATTAAGTGCTAGATACTACTGTCCTGTAAAGCTAGTAGACACAGTACAATTAAGTGCTAGATACTACTGTCCTGTAAAATTAGAAGACACAGTATAATTATGTACTTGATACTACGGTTGTGTAAAGCTAGCAGACACAGTTTAATTAATTACTGGATTCTACTGTCCTGTAAAACTAGCAGACACAGCATAATTAAGTACTAGATACTACTGTCCTGCAAAACTAGCAGACACAATATAATTATGTGCGAGATACTACTGTCCTGTAACATTAGTAGACACATTATTATTAAGTATTGGATACTACTGTCTTGCAAAACTAGCAGACACAGTATAATTATGTACTTGATACTACTGTTGTGTAAAGCTAGCAGACACAGTTTAATTAATTACTGGATTCTACTGTCCTGTAAAACTAGCAGATGCAGCATAATTAAGTACTAGATACTACTGTCCTGTAAAACTAACAGACGGAGTATAATTAAGTGCTAAATACTACTGTCTTGTAAAACAAGCAGACACAGTATAATTAAGTACTGGATACTACTGTTTTGTAAAACTAACAGACACAGTATAATTAAGTGCTAGATACTACTGTCCTGTAAAACTAGCAGACACAGTATAATTAAGTACTAGATACTACTGTGCTGTAAAACTAGTAGACACATTATAATTAAGTACTAGATACTACTGTCTTGTAAAACTAGCTGAAACGGTACAATTAAATACTGTATACTATTTTCCTGTAAGACTAGCAGACACAGTATAATTAAGTGCTAGATACTACTGTCCTGTAAAACTAGCAGAAACAGTATAATTAAGTGTTAGATACTACTGTCCTGTAAAACTAGCAGGCACAGTATAAATTAAGTAATAGATTCTACTGTACTGTAAAACTAGCAGACACAGTATAATTAAGTACTGGAAACTACTGTCCTGTCAAACTAGCAGACACGGCATAATTAAGTGCTAGATACTACTGTCCTATAAAACTAGCTGAAACAGTATAATTAAATACTGGTTACTAGTGTCCTGCAAAAGTAGCAGACACAGCATAATTAAGTACTAGATTCTACTGTCCTGTAAAATTAGCAGACACAGTATAATTAAGTGCAAAATACTACTGTCCTGTAAAACAAGCAGACACAGTATAATTAAGTACTGGATACTACTGTCCTGTAAAACTAGCAGACACAGTATAATTAAGTGCTAGATACTACTGTCCTGTAAAACTAGCAGACACAGTATAATTAAGTGCAAAATACTACTGTTCTGTAAAACAAGCAGACACAGTATAATTAAGTACTGGATAATAATGTCCTGTAAAACTAGCAGACACAGTATAATTAAGTATTGGATTCTTACGGTCCTGTAAAACAAGCAGACACAGCATAATTAAGTGCTAGATACTACTGTCCTGTAAAACTAGCAGACACAGTATAATTATGTGCTAGATACTACTGTCCCGTAAAATTAGTAGACACATTATTATTAAGTATTGGATATTACTGTCTTGCAAAACTAGCAGACACAGTATAATTATGTACTTGATACTACTGTCATGTAAAACTAGCAGACACAGTTTAATTAAGTACTGGATTCTACTGTCCTGTAAAACTAGCAGACACAGCATAATTAAGTATTAGATACTACTGTCCTGTAAAACTAGCAGGCGGAGTATAATTAAGTACTAGATACTACCATCCTGTAAAACTAGCAGACATTGTATAAATAAGTACCGGATACTACTGTTTTGTAAAACCAACAGACACAGGATAATTAAGTGCTGGATACTATTGTACTGTAAAACTAGCAGACACAGTAGAATTAAGTACTAGATACTACTGTGCTGTAAAACAAGCAGACACAGTATAATTTATTTCTAAATACTACTGTCCTGTAAAACTATCAGACACTGCATAATTAAGTGCTAGATACTACTGTCCTGTAAAACTGGCAGACACAGTATAATTAAGTTCTAGATTCTACTGCCCGTTAAACAAGCAGACACAGTATAATTAAGTACTGGATACTACTCTGCTGTAAAACTAGCAGACACAGTATAATTAAGTACTGGATACTAATGTCCTGTAAAACTAGCAGACACAGTATAATTAAGCATTGGATACTACTGTCCTGTAAAACAAGCAGACACAGTATAATTAAGTGCTAGATACTACTGTCCTGTAAAACTAGCAGACACAGTATAATTAAGTTCTAGATTCTACTGCCCGTTAAACAAGCAGACACAGAATAATTAAGTGCAAAATACTACTGTGCTGTAAAACTAGCAGACACAGTATAATTAAGTACTGGATACTAATACTGCTGGCCTGTAAAACTAGTAGACACAGTATAATTAAGTACTGGATACTACTGTCCTGTAAAATTAGCAGACACAATAAAATTAAGTGCTATATACTACTGTCCTGTAAACCTAGTGAAAACAGTATAATTAAGTGCTGGCTACTACTGTCCTGTAAAACTAGCAGACACAGTATAATTAAGTACTGGATACTACTGTCATGTAAAACTAGCAGACACATTTTAATTAAGTGCTAAATACTACTGTCTTGTATATTGAGCAGACACATTATAATTAAGTACTAGAGACTACTGTCCTGTAAAACTAGCAGACACAGTATAATTAAGTACTGGATACAACTGTTGTGTAAAATAAGCAGACACAGTATAATTAAGGACTGGATACTACTGTCCTGTAAAACTAGCAGACACAGTATAATTAAGTACTAGATACTACTGTCCTGTAAAACTAGCAGACACAGTATAATTAAGTACTAGATACTACTGTTCTGGAAAACTAGCAGACATAGTATAATTAAGTACTGGATACTACTGTTTTGTAAAGTAGCAGACACTGTATAATTAAGTATTAAATTCTGCAGTGTTGTAAAACTAGCAGACACAGTATAATTAAGTTCTAGATACTACCATCCTGTAAAACTAGCAGATGCAGTATAATTAAGTACTAGATACTACTGTTTTTTAAAACTAGCAGACACAGTACAATTAACTACAAGATACTACTGTACTGTAAAAGTAACAGACACTTTATAATTAAGTACTAGATACTACTGTCCTGTAAAACTAGCAGAAACAGTAAAATTAAGTACTGGATACTACTGTCCTGTAAAACTAGCAGTTACAGTATAATTAAGTACTAGATTCTACTGTCCTGTAAAACTAGCAGAAACAGTACAATTAAGTACTGGATACTACTGTCCTGTAAAACTAGCAGACACAGTATAATTAAGTGCTAGATACTACTGTCCTATAAAACTAGTAGACATGGTATAATTAAGTACTGGATACTACTGTCCTGTAAAACTAGCAGACACAGTATAATTAAGTGCTAGATACTACTCTCCTATAAAACTAGTAGACTCAGTATAATTAAGTACTGGATACTACTGCCCTGTAAAACTAGCAGACACAGTATAATTAAGTACTGGATACTACTGTTGTGTAAAACTAGCAGACACAGTTTAATTAAGTGCTAGATACTACTGTCCTGTAAGACTAGTAAACACAGTACAATTAAGTGCTAGATACTACTGTCCTGTAAAAGTAGAAGACACAGTATAATTAAGTTCTTGAAACTACTGTCCTGTAAAACTAGCAGACACAGTATAATTAAGTGCTAGATTCTACTGCCCGTTAAACAAGCAGACACAGTATAATTAAGTGCAAAATACTACTGTGCTGTAAAACTAGCAGACACAGTATAATTAAGTACTGGATACTAATACTGCTGGCCTGGAAAACTAGTAGACACAGTATAATTAAGTACTGGATACTACTGTCCTGTAAAATTAGCAGACACAATAAAATTAAGTGCTATATACTACTGTCCTGTAAACCTAGTGAAAACAGTATAATTAAGTGCTCGCTACTACTGTCCTGTAAAACTAGCAGACACAGTATAATTAAGTACTGGATACTACTGTCATGTAAAACTAGCAGACACAATATAATTAAGAGCTATGTACTACTGTCTTGTAAAACTAGTAGACACAGTGTAATTAAGTACTGGATACTACTGTCCTGTAAAACTAGCAGACACAGTATAATTAAGTACTGGATACTACTGTTGTGTAAAACTAGCAGACACAATTTAATTAAGTGCAAGATACTACAGTCCTGTAAAACTAGAAGACACAGTATAATTAAGTATTAGAGACTATGTCCTTAAAAACTATCAGACACGGTATAATTAAGTGCTAGATACTACTGTCCTGTAAAGCTAGTAGACACAGTACAATTAAGTGCTAGATACTACTGTCCTGTAAAATTAGAAGACACAGTATAATTATGTACTTGATACTACTGTTGTGTAAAGCTAGCAGACACAGTTTAATTAATTACTGGATTCTACTGTCCTGTAAAACTAGCAGACACAGCATAATTAAGTACTAGATACTACTGTCCTGCAAAACTAGCAGACACAATATAATTATGTGCGAGATACTACTGTCCTGTAAAATTAGTAGACACATTATTATTAAGTATTGGATACTACTGTCTTGCAAAACTAGCAGACACAGTATAATTATGTACTTGATACTACTGTTGTGTAAAGCTAGCAGACACAGTTTAATTAATTACTGGATTCTACTGTCCTGTAAAACTAGCAGATGCAGCATAATTAAGTACTAGATACTACTGTCCTGTAAAACTAACAGACGGAGTATAATTAAGTGCTAAATACTACTGTCTTGTAAAACAAGCAGACACAGTATAATTAAGTACTGGATACTACTGTTTTGTAAAACTAACAGACACAGTATAATTAAGTGCTAGATACTACTGTCCTGTAAAACTAGCAGACACAGTATAATTAAGTACTAGATACTACTGTGCTGTAAAACTAGTAGACACATTATAATTAAGTACTAGATACTACTGTCTTGTAAAACTAGCTGAAACGGTACAATTAAATACTGTATACTATTTTCCTGTAAGACTAGCAGACACAGTATAATTAAGTGCTAGATACTACTGTCCTGTAAAACTAGCAGAAACAGTATAATTAAGTGTTAGATACTACTGTCCTGTAAAACTAGCAGGCACAGTATAAATTAAGTAATAGATTCTACTGTACTGTAAAACTAGCAGACACAGTATAATTAAGTACTGGAAACTACTGTCCTGTCAAACTAGCAGACACGGCATAATTAAGTGCTAGATACTACTGTCCTATAAAACTAGCTGAAACAGTATAATTAAATACTGGTTACTAGTGTCCTGCAAAAGTAGCAGACACAGCATAATTAAGTACTAGATTCTACTGTCCTGTAAAATTAGGAGACACAGTATAATTAAGTGCAAAATACTACTGTCCTGTAAAACAAGCAGACACAGTATAATTAAGTACTGGATACTACTGTCCTGTAAAACTAGCAGACACAGTATAATTAAATGCTAGATACTACTGTCCTGTAAAACTAGCAGACACAGTATAATTAAGTACTAGGTACTACTGCCCTTTAAAACTAGCAGACACAGTATAATTAAGTGCAAAATACTACTGTTCTGTAAAACAAGCAGACACAGTATAATTAAGTACTGGATAATAATGTCCTGTAAAACTAGCAGCCACAGTATAATTAAGTATTGGATTCTTACGGTCCTGTAAAACAAGCAGACACAGCATAATTAAGTGCTAGATACTACTGTCCTGTAAAACTAGCAGACACAGTATAATTATGTGCTAGATACTACTGTCCTGTAAAATTAGTAGACACATTATTATTAAGTATTGGATATTACTGTCTTGCAAAACTAGCAGACACAGTATAATTATGTACTTGATACTACTGTCATGTAAAACTAGCAGACACAGTTTAATTAAGTACTGGATTCTACTGTCCTGTAAAACTAGCAGACACAGGATAATTAAGTGCTGGATACTATTGTACTGTAAAACTAGCAGTCACAGTAGAATTAAGTACTAGATACTACTGTGCTGTAAAACAAGCAGACACAGTATAATTTATTTCTAAATACTACTGTCCTGTAAAACTATTAGACACTGCATAATTAAGTGCTAGATACTACTGTCCTGTAAAACTGGCAGACACAGTATAATTAAGTTCTAGATTCTACTGTCCTGTTAAACAAGCAGACACAGTATAATTAAGTACTGGATACTACTGTGCTGTAAAACTAGCAGACACAGTATAATTAAGTACTGGATACTAATGTCCTGTAAAACTAGCAGACACAGTATAATTAAGTACTGGATACTACTGTCCTGTAAAACAAGCAGACACAGTATAATTAAGTGCTAGATACTACTGTCCTGTAAAACTAGCAGACACAGTATAATTAAGTTCTAGATACTACTGTCCTGTAAAACTAGCAGACACAGTATAATTAAGTACTGGATACTACTGTCATGTAAAACTAGCAGACACATTTTAATTAAGTGTTAAATACTACTGTCTTGTATATTGAGCAGACACATTATAATTAAGTACTAGAGACTACTGTCCTGTAAAACTAGCAGACATTTTAATTAAGTGTTAAATACTACTGTCTTGTATATTGAGCAGACACAGTATAATTAAGTACTGGATACAACTGTTGTGTAAAATAAGCAGACACAGTATAATTAAGGACTGGATACTACTGTCCTGTAAAACTAGCAGACACAGTATAATTAAGTACTAGATACTACTGTCCTGTAAAACTAGCAGACACAGTATAATTAAGTACTAGATACTACTGTTCTGGAAAACTAGCAGACATAGTATAATTAAGTACTGGATACTACTGTTTTGTAAAGTAGCAGACACTGTATAATTAAGTATTAAATTCTGCAGTGTTGTAAAACTAGCAGACACAGTATAATTAAGTTCTAGATACTACCATCCTGTAAAACTAGCAGATGCAGTATAATTAAGTACTAGATACTACTGTTTTTTAAAACTAGCAGACACAGTACAATTAACTACAAGATACTACTGTACTGTAAAAGTAACAGACACTTTATAATTAAGTACTAGATACTACTGTCCTGTAAAACTAGCAGAAACAGTAAAATTAAGTACTGGATACTACTGTCCTGTAAAACTAGCAGTTACAGTATAATTAAGTACTAGATTATACTGTCCTGTAAAACTAGCAGAAACAGTACAATTAAGTACTGGATACTACTGTCCTGTAAAACTAGCAGACACAGTATAATTACGTGCTAGATACTACTGTCCTATAAAACTAGTAGACATGGTATAATTAAGTACTGGATACTACTGTCCTGTAAAACTAGCAGACACAGTATAATTAAGTGCTAGATACTACTCTCCTATAAAACTAGTAGACTCAGTATAATTAAGTACTGGATACTACTGCCCTGTAAAACTAGCAGACACAGTATAATTAAGTACTGGATACTACTGTTGTGTAAAACTAGCAGACACAGTTTAATTAAGTGCTAGATACTACTGTCCTGTAAGACTAGTAAACACAGTACAATTAAGTGCTAGATACTACTGTCCTGTAAAAGTAGAAGACACAGTATAATTAAGTTCTTGAAACTACTGTCCTGTAAAACTAGCAGACACAGTATAATTAAGTGCTAGATTCTACTGCCCGTTAAACAAGCAGACACAGTATAATTAAGTGCAAAATACTACTGTGCTGTAAAACTAGCAGACACAGTATAATTAAGTACTGGATACTAATACTGCTGGCCTGGAAAACTAGTAGACACAGTATAATTAAGTACTGGATACTACTGTCCTGTAAAATTAGCAGACACAATAAAATTAAGTGCTATATACTACTGTCCTGTAAACCTAGTAAAAACAGTATAATTAAGTACTGGCTACTACTGTCCTGTAAAACTAGCAGACACAGTATAATTAAGTACTGGATACTACTTTCGTGTAAAACTAGCAGACACATTTTAATTAAGTGCTAAATACTACTGTCTTGTATATTGAGCAGACACAGTATAATTAAGTACTAGAGACTACTGTCATGGAAAACTAGCAGACACAGTATAATTAAGTACTAGATACTACTGTTCTGGAAAACTAGCAGACATAGTATAATTAAGTACTGGATACTACTGTTTTGTAAAGTAGCAGACACTGTATAATTAAGTATTAGATTCTGCAGTGTTGTAAAACTTGCAGACAAAGTATAATTAAGTTCTAGATACTACCATCCTGTAAAACTAGCAGACGCAGTATAATTAAGTACTAGATACTACTGTTTTTTAAAACTAGCAGACACAGTATAATTAACTACAAGATACTACTGTACTGTAAAAGTAACAGACACATTATAATTAAGTACTAGATACTACTGTCCTGTAAAACTAGCAGAAACAGTAAAATTAAGTACTGGATACTACTGTCCTGTAAAACTAGCAGTTACAGTATAATTAAGTACTAGATTCTACTGTCCTGTAAAACTAGCAGAAACAGTACAATTAAGTACTGGATACTACTGTCCTGTAAAACTAGCAGACACAGTATAATTAAGTGCTAGATACTACTGTCCTATAAAACTAGTAGACACAGTATAATTAAGTACAGGATACTACTGTCTTGTAAAACTAGCAGACACAATATAATTAAGTGCTATGTACTACTGTCTTGTAAAACTAGTAGACACAATATAATTAAGTACTGGATACTACTGTCCTCTAAAACTAGCAGACACAGTATAATTAAGTAGTGGATACTACTGTTGTGTAAAACTAGCAGACACAGTTTAATTAAGTGCTAGATACTACTGTCCTGTACGACTAGTAGACACAGTACAATTAAGTGCTAGATACTACTGTCCTGTAAAAGTAGAAGACACAGTATAATAAAGTTCTTGATACTACTGTCCTGTAAAACTAGCAGACACAGTATAATTAAGTGCTAGATACTACTCTCCTGTAAAACTAGCAAAGTATAATTAAGTACTAGATACTAATGTCCTGTAAAAATAGCAGATACAGTATAATTAAATACTGGATACTACTGTACTATAAAACTAGCAGACACAGTATAATTAAGTGCTAGATACTACTGAGCTGGAAAACTAGCAGATGCAGTATAATTAAGTACTAGATACTACTGTCCTGTAAAACTAGCAGACACAGTATAATTAAATACTAGATACTACTGTCCTGTAAAACTAGGGAAACCATGTTGGTGCAGCGGTTAGCATTGCCACCTCACAGCCAGAGGTTCTCTGGTTTGATCCTCGGCTGGGCAGCCTTCTGTGCGGAGTGTGCATGTCCTCCCTGTGGCCATGTGGGTTTCCTCCGGGTGCTCCAGTTTCCTCCCACATCCCAAAGAAATGCTGTAGGTGTATTGGGCACTCTAAATTTGCCTTAGGTGTGAGTGTGTGCATGTGTGTGCCTTCTGTGGAAGGTTGGGTGCCGGGCTGAAAACTCGACACCATTAAACTCCACTGCCAATCATGAGCGGATAAGTTATCCTCTGTGGTGACCCCTAACCGGGAAAAGCAAGAAAAAGACTTTCCTGTTAAACTAGCAAACACTGTATAATTAAGTACTAGATACTAATGTACTGTAAAACTAGCACAAACAGTATAATTAAATGCTAGATATTACTGTCTTGTAAAACTAGCAGACACAGTTTAATTAAGTACTAGATAATACTGTCCTGTAAAACTAGCGCAGACGCTGTATAATTAAGTACTGGATACTACTGTCCTGTAAAACTAGCAGACACAGTACAATTAAGTACTAGATACTATTGTCCTGTAAAACTAGCAGACAGAGTATTATTAAGTATTAATACTACCGTCCTGTAAAACTAGCAGACATTTTATAAATAAGTAATGGATACTACTTTTTTGTAAAACACACAGACACAATATAACTGCTAGATACTACTGTACTGTAAAACTAGCAGACACAGTAAAATTAAGTAATAGATACTACTGTGCTGTAAAACAAGCAGACACAGTATAATTTAGTTCTAAATACTACTGTCCTGTAAAACTAGCAGACACAGTGTAATTAAGTACTGGATTCTACTGTCCTGAAAAAGTAGCAGACACAATTTAATTAAGTACTGGATACTACAGTTTTATAAACTAGCAGACACAGTATAATTAAGTACTAGATACTACTGTGTTATAAAACCAGCAGACACAGTATAATTAAGTACTAGATACTACCATCCTGTAAAACTAGCAAATTATAATTAATTACTGGATACTACTGTTTTGTTAAAACTAACAGATACAGTATATTTAAGTGCTAGATAGTACTGTCCTGTAAAACTAGCAGACACAGTATAATTAAGTCCTAGATACTACTGTACTGTAAAACTAGTAGACACATTATAATTAAGTACTAGATACTACTGTCCTGCAAAACTAGCTGAAACAGTATAATTAAGTACTGGATACTATTGTCCTGTAAAACTAGCAAACACAGTATTATTAAGTGCTAGATACTACTGTCCTGTAAAACTAGCAGACACAGTATAATTAAGTAATAGATTCTACTGTCCTGTCAAACTAGCAGACACAGTATAATTAAGTGCTATATACTACTGTCCTATAAAACTAGCAGACACAGTATAATTAAGTACTGAATACTACTCTCTGCAAAAGTAGCAGACACAGTATAAATAAGTGCTAAATACTACTGTCCTGTAAAACAAGCAGACACAGTATAATTAAATACTGGATACTACTGTCCTGTAAAACTAGCAGACACAGTATAATTAATGGCTAGATACTACTGTCCTGTAAAACTAGCAGACACAGTATAATTAAGTACTAGGTACTACTGCCCTGTAAAAATAGCAAACACAGTATAATTAAGTTCTAAATACCACTGTCCTGTAAAACTAGCAGATGTAGTATGATTACGTACTAGATAATAATGTCCTGTAAAACTAGCAGACACAGTATAATTAAGTGCTAAATACTACTGTTCTGTAAAACTAGCAGACACAGTATAATTAAGTATTGGATACTACTGTCCTGTAAAACTAGCAGACACAGTATAATTAAGTGCTAGATACTACTGTCCTGTAAAACTAGCAGGCACAGTATAATTATGTGCTAGATACTACTGTCCTGTAAAATTAGTAGACACATTATTATTAAGTACTGGATATTACTGTCTTGTAAAACTAGCAAACACAGTACAATTAAGTACTTGATACTACTGTTGAGTAAAACTAGCAGACACAGTTTAATTAAGTACTAGATACTACCATCCTGTAAAACTAGCAGACACTGTATAAATAAGTACCGGATACTACTGTTTTGTAAAACTAACAGACACATGATAATTAAGTGCTAGATACTACTGTACTGTAAAACTAGCAGACACAGTATAATTAAGTACTAGATACTACTGTGCTGTAAAACAAGCAGACACAGTATAATTTATTTGTAAATATTACTGTCCTGTAATGCTAGCAGACACGGCATAATTAAGTGCTAGATACTACTGTCCTGTAAAACTAGCAGACACAGTATAATTAAGTTCTAGAGTCTACTGTCCCGTTAAACAAGCAGACACAGTATAATTAAGTACTGGATACTACTGTCCTGTAAAACTAGCAGACACAATATAATTAAGTGCTATATACTACTGTCCTGTAAAACTTGTAAAAACAGTATAATTAAGTACTGGTTACTACTGTCCTGTAAATCTAGTAGACACAGTATAATTAAGTACTGGATACTACTGTTGTGTAAACTAGCAGACACAGTTTAATTAAGTGCTAAATACTACTGTCTTGTATAATGAGCAGACACAGTATAATTAAGTACTAGAGACTGCTGTCCTGTAAAACTAGCAGATACAGTATAATTAAGTACTGGATACAACTGCCGTGTAAAATAAGCAGGCACAGTATAATTAAGGACTGGATACTACTGTCCTGTAAAACTAGTAGACACAGTATAATTAAGTACTGAATACTACTGTTCTGTAAAGTAGCAGACACCATATAATTAAGTACTAGATACTAAAGTGTTGTAAAACTAGCAGACACAGTATAATTAAGTACTGGATACTACCATCCTGTAAAACTAGCAGACGCAGTATAATAAATTTTATTGACTGCAGTATAATAAAGTACTGGATACTACTGTTTTTTAAAACTAGCACACACAGTATAATTAAGTGCTAGATACTACTGTCCTGTAAAACTAGCAGAGTATAATTAAGTACATGATACTACTGTACTGTAAAAGTAGCAGACAATATAATTAAGTACTAGATACTACTGTCCTGAAAAAACTAGCCAAACCAGTATAATTAAGTATTGGATACTACTGTCCTGTAAAAGTAGCAGACATATAATAATTAAGTGCTAGATACTACTGTCCTGTAAAACTAGCAGACACGGTATAATTAAGTACTAGATTCTACTGCCCTGTAAAACTAGCAGAAACAGTATAATTAAGTACTGGATACTACTGTTCTGTAAAACTAGCAAACACAGTATAATTAAGTGCTAGATACTACCGTCTTGTAAAACTAGTAGACACAGTATAATTAAGTACTGGATACTACTATCCTGTAAAACTAGTAGAGACTGCATAATTAAGTACTGGATACTACTGTCCTGTAAAACTAGAAGACACAATATAATTAATTGCTATATACTACTGTCGGGTAAAACTAGTAGACACAGTATAATTAAGTACTGGATACTACGGTCCTGTAAGACTAGTAGGCACAGTATAATTAAGTACTGGATACTACTGTCCTGTAAAACTAACAGACACAGTATAATTAAGTGCTAGATACTACTGCCTTGTAAAACTAGTAGACACAGTATAATTAAGTAATGGATACTACTGTCCTGTAAAACTAGCAGACACAGTATAATTAAGTACTGGAAACTACTGTTGTGTAAAACTAGCAGACATGGTTTAGTTAAGTGCTAGATAATACTCTCCCGTAAAACTAGCAGAGATAGTATAATTAAGTACAGGAGACTATGTCCTGTAAAACTAGCAGGCACAGTATAATTAAGTGCTAGATACTAAGGTCCTGAAAACTAGTAGACACTACAATTAACTGCTAGATACTACTGTCCTGTAAAACTAGCAGACACAGTATATTTAAGGACTTGATACTACTGTCTTGTAAAACTAGCAGACACTGTATAATTAAGTCTAGATACTACTCTCCTGTAAAACTAGCAGACTCAGTATAATTAATTACTGGATTCTACTGTTCTGTAAGACAAGCAGACACAGTATAATTAAGTGCTAGATACTACTGTATTGTAAAACTAGCAGACACAGTATAATTAAGTAGTAGATACTACTGTCTTGTAAAACTAGCAGACACAATATAATTAAATACTAGATACTACTGTCCTGTAAAACTCAAAGACACAGTATAATTAAATACTAGATACTACTGTCCTGTAAAACTAGCAGACACAGTATAATTATGTGGTAGATACTACTGTCCGGTAAAACTAGCAGACACAGTATAATTAAGCACTAGATAATACTGTCCTGTAAAACTAGCAGACACAATATAATTAAGTACTAAATACTAATGTCCTGTAAAACTAGTAGACACAGTATAATTAAGTACTAGATACTACGGTCCTGTAAAACTAGCAGACGCAGTATAATTAAGTACTAGATACTAATGTCCTGCAAAACTGTCAGACACAGTATATGTAAGTACTAGATACTAATGTCCTGTAAAACTAGCAGACATAATATAATTAAGTGCTAGATACTACTGCCCTGTAAAACTAGCTGACACAGTATAATTAAGTACTAGAAACTACTGTCCTGTAATACTAGCAGACACAGTATAATTAAGTACTAGATACTACTGTCCTGTAAACCTAGCAGACATGGTATAATTAAGTACTAGATACTACTGTCTTGTAAAACTAGCAGACACAGTATAATTAAGTACTAGATACTATTGTGCTGTAAAACTAGCAGACACAGTATAATTAAGTACTAGATACTACTGTCCTGTAAAACTAGCAGACACAGTATAATTAAGTACTAGATACTACTGTCCTGTAAAACATGCAGAAACAGTATAATTAGGTACTAGATACTACTGTCCTGTAAGACTAGCAGAGACAGTATAATAAAGTACTAGATACTACTGTCCTGTAAAACCAGCAGACACAGTATAATTAAGTGCTAGATTCTACTGTCCTGTAAAACTAGCAGACACAGCATAATTAAATACTGGATACTACTGAACTGTAAAACTAGCAGACACAGTATAAATAAGTGCTAGATACTACTGTCCTGTAAAACTATCAGACAAAGTATAATTAAGTACTGGATACTACTGTCCTGTAACACTAGCAGACACAGTATAATTAAGTACTAGATACTACTGTCCTGGAAATCTAGCAGAGACAATATAATTGAAAACTGAATACTACTGTTTTGTAAACTAGCAGACACAGTATAATTAAGTACTAGATACTACTGTGTTGTAAAACTAGCAGACACAGTATAATTAAGTACTAGATACTACTGTCCTGTAAAACTAGCAGACGCAGTATAATTAAGTACTAGATACTACTGTTTTCTAAAACTAACAGCCACAGTATAATTAAGTACTAGAAACTACTGTCCTGTAATACTACCACACAAAGTATAATTAAGTAGTAGATACTACTGTCCACTAAAACTAGCAGGCATGGTATAATTAAGTACTAGATACTACTGTCTTGTAAAACTAGCAGACACAGTATAAATAAGTACTAGATACTACTGTGCTGTAAAACTAGCAGACACAGTATAATTAAGTACTAGATACTACTGTCCTGTAAAACTAGCAGACACAGTATAATTAAGTACTAGATACTACTGTCCTGTAAAACTTGCAGAAACAGTATAATTAAGTACTAGAGACAATGTCCTGTAAAACTAGCAGACACAGTATAATTAAGTGCTAGATACTACTGTCCTGTAAAACTAGTAGCACAGTACAATTAAGTGCTGGATACTACTGTCCTGTAAAACTAGGAGACACCATATAATTAAGTCTAGATACTACTGTCCTGTAAAACTAGCACAGTATAATTAAGTCCTAGATACTACTATCCTGTAAAACTAGCAGACTCAGTATAATTAATTACTGGATACTACTGTCCTGTAAAAAAAGCAGACACAGTATAATTAAGCGCTAGATACTACTGTCCTGTAAAACTAGCAGACACATTATAATTAAGTACTAGATACTACTGTCTTGTAAAACTAGCAGACACAGTATAATTAAATACTAGATACTACTGTCCTGTAAAACTCGAAGACACAATATAATTAAGTACTAGATACAACTGTCCTGTAAAACTAGCAGACACAGTATAATTACGTGCTAGATACTACTGTCCTGTAAAACTAGCAGACACAGTATAATTAAGCTCTAGATAATACTGTCCTGTAAAACTAGCAGACACAATATAATTAAGTACTAGATACTACTGTCCTATAAAACTAGCAGACACAGTATAATTAAGTACTAGATACTAATGTCCTGCAAAACTAGCAGACATGGTATAATTAAGTGCTAGATGCTACTGCCCTGTAAAACTAGCAGACACAGTATAATTAAGTTCTAAATATTACTGTCCTGTAAAACTAGCAGACACAGTCTAATTAAGTGCTAGATACTACTGTCCTGTAAAACTAGCAGACACAGCATAATTAAGTACTAGATACTACTGTTTTGTAAAACTAGCAGCCACAGTATAATTAAGTACTAGAAACTACTGTCCTGTAATACTAGCAGACACAGTATAATTAAGTACTAGATACTACTGTCCTGTAAACTTAGCAGACATGGTATAATTAAGTACTAGATACTACTGTCTTGTAAAAGTAGCAGACACAGTATAATTAAGTACTAGATACTACTGTGCTGTAAAATTTGCAAAAACAGTATAATTAGGTACTAGATACTACTGTCCTGTAAGACTAGCAGACAGTATAATTAAGTACTAGATACTACTGTCCTGTAAAAATAGCAGACACAGTATAATTAAGTGCTAGATTCTACTGTCCTGTAAAACTAGCAGACACAGTATAATTAAGTACTAGATACTATTGTCCTGTAAAACTAGCAGACAGAGTATAATTAAGTACTGCATACTACTGAACTGTAAAACTAGCAGACACAGTATAAATAAGTGCTAGATACTACTGTCCTGTAAAACTAGCAGACACAGTATACACTAGCAGACACAGTATAATTAAGTACTAGATACTACTGTCCTGGAAATCTAGCAGAGACAGTATAATTGAATACTGAATACTACTGTTTTGTAAACTAGCAGACACAGTATAATTAAGTACTAGATACTACTGTGTTGTAAAACTAGCAGACACAGTATAATTAAGTACTAGATACTACTGTGTTGTAAAACTAGCAGACACAGTATAATTAAGTTCTAGATACTACTGTGTTGTAAAACTAGCAGACATAGTATAATTAAGTATTAGATACTACCACCCTGTAAAACTAGCAGACACAGTATAATTAAGTACTGGATACTACTGTTTTGTAAAACTAGTAGACACATTATAATTAAGTGCTAGATACTACTGTCCTGTAAAATAGCAGACACAGTATAATAAAGTACAAGATACTAATGTACTGTAAAACTAGCAGACACATTATAATTAAGTACTAGATACTACTGTCCTGTAAAACTAGCAGAAACAGTATAATTAAGTACTGGGTACTACTGTCCTGTAAAACTAGCAGACACAGTATAATTAAGTGCCTGATACTACTGTCCTGTAAAACTAGCCGGCACAGTATAATTAAGTACTAGATTCTACTGTACTGTAAAAGTAGCAGACACAGTATAATTAATTACTGGATACTACTGTCCTGTAAAACTAGCAGACACAGTATAATTAAGTACTAGATACTACTGCCCTGTAAAACTAGTAGACAGTGTAATTAAGTACTGGATACTACTGTCTTGTAAAATTAGACACAGTGTAATTAAGTATTGGATACTACTGTCCTGTAAAACTTTCAGACACAATATAATTAAGTGCTATATACTACTGTCTTGTAAAACTAGTAGACACAGTATAATTAAGTACTGGATACTACTGTCCTGTAAAACTAGTAGACACAGTTTAATTAAGTACTGGATACTACTGTTGTGTAAAACTAGCAACCACAGTATAATTAAGTACGAGAAACTACTGTCCTGTAATACTAGCAGACACAGTATAATTAAGTACTAGACACTACTGTCCTGTAAACCTAGCAGACATGGTATAATTAAGTACTAGATACTACTGTCTTGTAAAACTAGCAGACACAGTATAATTAAATACTAGATACTACTGTGCTGTAAAATTAGCAGACACGGTATAATTAAGTACTAGATACTACTGTCCTGTAAAACTAGCAGACACAGTATAATTAAGTACTAGATACTACTTTGCTGTAAAACTTGGAGAAACAGTATAATTAGGTACTAGATACTACTGTCCTGTAAGACTAGCAGACACAGTATAATAAAGTACTAAATACTAATGTCCTGTAAAACTAGCAGACACAGTATAATTAAGTGCTAGATTCTACTGTCCTGTAAAACTAGCAGACACATTATAATTAAGTACTAGATACTACTGTCTTGTAAAACTAGCAGACACAGTATAATTAAATACTAGATACTACTGTCCTGTAAAACTCGAAGACACAATATAATTAAGTACTAGATACAACTGTCCTGTAAAACTAGCAGACACAGTATAATTACGTGCTAGATACTACTGTCCTGTAAAACTAGCAGACACAGTATAATTAAGCACTAGATAATACTGTCCTGTAAAACTAGCAGCCACAATATAATTAAGTACTAGATACTACTGTCCTATAAAACTAGCAGACACAGTATAATTAAGTACTAGATACCATGGTCCTGTAAAACTAGCAGACGCAGTATAATTAAGTACTAGATACTACTGTCCTGCAAATCTAGCAGACACAGTATAATTAAGTACTAGATACTAATGTCCTGCAAAACTAGCAGACATGGTATAATTAAGTGCTAGATGCTACTGCCCTGTAAAACTAGCAGACACAGTATAATTAAGTACTAAATATTACTGTCCTGTAAAACTAGCAGACACAGTCTAATTAAGTGCTAGATACTACTGTCCTGTAAAACTAGCAGACACAGCATAATTAAGTACTAGATACTACTGTTTTGTAAAACTAGCAGCTACAGTATAATTAAGTACTAGAAACTACTGTCCTGTAATACTAGCAGACACAGTATAATTAAGTACTAGATACTACTGTCCTGTAAACTTAGCAGACATGGTATAATTAAGTACTAGATACTACTGTCTTGTAAAACTACCAGACACAGTATAATTAAGTACTAGATACTACTGTGCTGTAAAATTTGCAAAAACAGTATAATTAGGTACTAGATACTACTGTCCTGTAAGACTAGCAGACAGTATAATTAAGTACTAGATACTACTGTCCTGTAAAACTAGCAGACACAGTATAATTAAGTGCTAGATTCTACTGTCCTGTAAAACTAGCAGACACAGTATAATTAAGTACTAGATACTATTGTCCTGTAAAACTAGCAGACAGAGTATAATTAAGTACTGGATACTACTGAACTGTAAAACTAGCAGACACAGTATAAATAAGTGCTAGATACTACTGTCCTGTAAAACTAGCAGACACAGTATACACTAGCAGACACAGTATAATTAAATACTAGATACTACTGTCCTGGAAATCTAGCAGAGACAGTATAATTGAATACTGAATACTACTGTTTTGTAAACTAGCAGACACAGTATAATTAAGTACTAGATACTACTGTGTTGTAAAACTAGCAGACACAGTATAATTAAGTACTAGATACTACTGTGTTATAAAACTAGCAGACATAGTATAATTAAGTATTAGATACTACCACCCTGTAAAACTAGCAGACACAGTATAATTAAGTACTGGATACTACTGTTTTGTAAAACTAGTGGACACATTATATTTAAGTGCTAGATACTACTGTCCTGTAAAATAGCAGACACAGTATAATAAAGTACTAGATACTAATGTACTGTAAAACTGGCAGACACATTATAATTAAGTACTAGATACTACTGTCCTGTAAAACTAGCAGAAACAGTATAATTAAGTACTGGGTACTACTGTCCTGTAAAACTAGCAGACACAGTATAATTAAGTGCTTGATACTACTGTCCTGTAAAACTAGCCGGCACAGTATAATTAAGTACTAGATTCTACTGTACTGTAAAAGTAGCAGACACAGTATAATTAATTACTGGATACTACTGTCCTGTAAAACTAGCAGACACAGTATAATTAAGTACTAGATACTACTGCCCTGTAAAACTAGTAGACAGTGTAATTAAGTACTGGATACTACTGTCTTGTAAAATTAGACACAGTGCAATTAAGTATTGGATACTACTGTCCTGTAAAACTAGCAGACACAATATAATTAAGTGCTATATACTACTGTCTTGTAAAACTAGTAGACACAGTATAATTAACTACTGGATACTACTGTCCTGTAAAACTAGCAGACACAGTTTAATTAAGTACTGGATACTACTGTTGTGTAAAACTAGCAACCACAGTATAATTAAGTACTAGAAACTACTGTCCTGTAATACTAGCAGACACAGTATAATTAAGTACTAGATACTACTGTCCTGTAAACCTAGCAGACATAGTATAATTAAGTACTAGATACTACTGTCTTGTAAAATTAGCAGACACAGTATAATTAAGTACTAGATACTACTGTCCTGTAAAACTAGCAGACATGGTATAATTAAGTACTAGATACTACTTTCCTGTAAAACTTGCAGAAAAAGTATAATTAGGTACTAGATACTACTGTCCTGTAAGACTAGCAGACACAGTATAATAAAGTACTAGATACTAATGTCCTGTAAAACTAGCAGACACAGTATAATTAAGTGCTAGATTCTACTGTCCTGTAAAACTAGCAGACACAGTATAATTAAGTACTGGATACTACTGAACTGTAAAACTAGCAGACACAGTATAAATAAGTGCTAGATACTACGGTCCTGTAAAACTAGCAGACACAGTATAATTAAGTACTGGATACTACTGTCCTGGAAATCTAGCAGAGACAGTATAATTGAATACTGAATACTACTGTTTTGTAAACTAGCAGACACAGTATAATTAAGTAGTAGATACTACTGTGTTTTAAAACTAGCAGACACAGTATAATTAAATACTAGATACTACTGTCCTGGAAAACTAGCAGACGCAATATAATTAAGTACTAGATACTACTGTTTTCTAAAACTAACAGCCACAGTATAATTAAGTACTAGAAACTACTGTCCCGTAATACTACCACACACAGTATAATTAAGTAGTAGATACTACTGTCCACTAAAACTAGCAGACATGGTATAATTAAGTACTAGATACTACTGTCTTGTAAAACTAGGAGACACAGTATAATTAAGTCTAGATACTACTGTCCTGTAAAACTAGCACAGTATAATTAAGTCCTAGATACTACTGTCCTGTAAAACTAGCAGACTCAGTATAATTAATTACTGGATACTACTGTCCTGTAAAACTAGCAGACACAGTATAATTAAGTGCTAGATACTACTGTACTGTAAAACTAGCAGACACATTATAATTAACTACTAGATACTACTGTCTTGTAAAACTAGCAGACACAGTATAATTAAATACTAGATACTACTGTCCTGTAAAACTCGAAGACACAATATAGTTAAGTACTAGATAATATGGTCCTGTAAAACTAGCAGACACAGTATAATTAAGTACTAGATACTACTGTCCTGCAAATCTAGCAGACACAGTATAATTAAGTACTAGATACTAATGTCCTGTAAAACTAGCAGACATGGTATAATTAAGTGTTAGATACTATTGCCCTGTAAAACTAGCAGACACAGTATAATTAAGTACTAAATATTACTGTCCTGTAAAACTAGCAGACACAGTATAATTAAGTGCTAGATACTACTGTCCTGTAAAACTAGCAGACACAGCAGAATTAAGTACTAAATACTACTGTTTTGTAAAACTAGCAGCCACAGTATAATTAAGTACTAGAAACTACTGTCCTGTAATACTAGCAGACACAGTATAATTAAGTACTAGATACTACTGTCCTGTAAACCTAGCAGACATGGTATAATTAAGTACTAGATACTACTGTCTTGTAAAACTAGCAGACACAGTATAATTAAGTACTAGATACTACTGTCCTGTAAAACTAGCAGACGCAGTATAATTAAGTACTAGATACTACTGTCCTGTAAACCTAGCAGACATGGTATAATTAAGTACTAGATACTACTGTCTTGTAAAACTAGCAGACACAGTATAATTAAGTACTAGATACTACTGCCCTGTGAAACTAGTAGACAGTGTAATTAAGTACTGGATACTACTGTCTTGTAAAATTAGACACAGTGTAATTAAGTATTGGATACTACTGTCCTGTAAAACTAGCAGACACAATATAATTAAGTGCTATATACTACTGTCTTGTAAAACTAGTAGACACAGTATAATTAAGTACTCGATACTACTGTCCTGTAAAACTAGCAGACACAGTTTAATTAAGTACTGGATACTACTGTTGTGTAAAACTAGCAGACACAGTTTAATTAAGTGCTAGATACTACTGTCCTCTAAAACTAGCAGACACAGTGTAATTAAGTATTAGAGACTATGTCCTGTAAAACTAGCAGACACACATCGGGATTCATGAAGCTCGGCATAAGAACAGTGTTAGCCTTGGGCCGACCATGCGGCGGCGCAGCAGCACTACATGCATATTAATGAAGGCATGCTGCCATAATGGCCATGTGCATAGGAGACGTGTATGAGTGCAGGGGGCGTGTACAAGCGCTGCATGAAGTGGTGAACATGTCGGCTGCATACGCACAACCTAAAATGCTGACTAGTACAGCCTGCCTCTAATAGTAATCACTCCCGTCACTGTCTGTGGATACTGAAATGTATGAAAAGCATACAAGACATCATTGCGATCACCACAATAAGAAGTAAACACAAAGGCACGTAGCTGAATATTGAGTCTCCGTCCCTCGAACAAATGATATTTAAAACCTAATGCCCATATTCCATTGTAGTGTCGCTATTTATACCAAGTGGAAGTGAAACGCATCGTGTTAGCATGCCGCCAATAGCCAAGCCTAGCCCAATTGTTTGGGTTACCACCTGTCCTATATTGTGAGGGACAGCCCCCTCTAGGCAGGTGTGTCCATACCAAAACCATAATAAATGTGAAATGTCCTGCGATAGTAGGACATAATTATGTCCCATATGTTATGTAATAGTCCCATACTATACATATGTCTGTATATAAAATACCTATATGTTACAAGAAACAGAATAAGCAAGTAAATGAAACAGAATAAGCAACTACACCACTACAACAATAAAAGCTTATATGTAGGCATAAAACTAAAGTACTATCCTTTGTAATGACCATGGGTATGTGTTGGCCTGTAAACTCAGATGTGTGCCACGAAAATGTCCCATCCAGGTCATATGAAAATGTGGCAACCCTACCAATGGTCAGAGCATTCACCCAATATCTGCCCATTTGCGGTCCAAGTCGTCCTTTTCAGGACGGCCCATAGATGAACGGGTATTACCCGGGTCTATCTACCATGTCATGAAAGATAAGTATTTGCATGTACCTATGTGCGTGAAGTACAGCATGTGGATGATCTGAAATGTTAGTGTAGACCTCAGAACCATATTGGTCCCACAGATATGTAGTGTATGCAATGTGTTCTGTTGACTGTGCCATGGGCCATCAACTAGAGAAGGGATGAATGTTGTCTGTGGAATATGGGGGTGGGGGGTGACGGGTAATGTAATAATTCACCAAGGGGAGACTGGGTTCGATGCACAATAGGTGAACTGGAGGTCTTCAAGGGAGCAGTGGGTGAATCAGGAAGATAACCAAAGAACAAATATACACATCCACAATACAATCCCACAAACATGTGAACATTAAAATGTGCACAATACACATTTACAGAAACGTTACCGGCACATACCCACATAATTGTCTGCCCTGAACTGAGCCATCCAACCCCAACACACCTGGATACATAATTGAATACCCATCATCCCCTTCACAGCACCCCCCCCCCCTTCCTGAACGTCCACCAAAACCAGTCATACTCGGGCTGCTAGATAGGCGTGGCCATATCTGCCCATAATGACCCCTACCCATATCTAGTAGGCAGTCTCACCCTAGGCAGTTTCAGGATTGCAAACTATGTATCCCTTGCATGTATAACCCTACCTTACAGCTGTAAAGCAAAGAAGGTCATCAGTTCCCACAATGTTTGGATATCCCTCATGGGATATGTATCTGTTCTAAACATTAGACTTGGTGTCACGATACAATGTCCAGTCCTGCATACATCTGAACACAAGTTGTATGAGCAGTAGTTGTCCACAAGACTGCTCAGCCTCCAGCTGGTCCTGCAGAACCTATGACCTGGGATTTAACACCTGACCATGATGCACGTCTCCCCACGTGCATTATCGGGAATATATCCCTTACACATTCGCATAGTGACAGTCAGATATAGGGTGCTTAAGGCACTTTAAAGCAGACATAAGTAGGGTTGACACCTGCCCCACCTTGGGAGGGATAAACACCTGACTGTGATGCATGTCTCCCCACGTGCATTATTGGGAATATATATCTTACACATTTGCATAGTGGCAGTCGGATATAGGGTGCTTAAGGAACTTTAAAGCAGATGTAAGTAGGGTTACCACCTGCCCCACCTTGCAAGGGATTAAGCACCTGACCATGATGCATGTCTCCCCACGTGCATGATTGGGAATATATACCTTACACATTCGCATAGTAGCAGTCGGATATAGGGTGCTTAAGGCGCTTTAAAGCAGATGTAAGTAGGGTTACCACCTGCCCCACCTTGCGAGGGACAGTCCCTTTTTGGGCAGTTGTGTCCAGACCAAATATAATACAATGGCAAATGTCCTGTGATTGTAGGAAATATGTCCCATATTTCATGTAACAGTTACATAAAACAGTTATTTATGTAAAATAATTAAAGTTACAAGAAACAGATTAAGCAACTAAACTGCTACAAGAATAAGCTTCCATTTAGGCAAATAAGTAATGTTCTAACCCTTGTACTGACCGTGGGTAAGTGTCGGCCTGTAAAATCTGATGTGTGTCCCAAAAATGCCCCGCTTTGACCATATGAAAAGGTGGCAAACCGAGATGTAAGCTGGTATGCAATCATGTTTGTGCGACGGTAAGTGGCAGTGATTCAACGGTATGGAAAATGTAAATGAGCATGTAGGTGTATATACAGACCGACACACACACACACACACACATCTATATATATATATATATATATATATATATTATATATATAGATAAATAATATATATGTAGAATGAACATGGTCACAATATAGGAAATCCCCGTAATAGTTAGTGCTGTTATATATCAGGATG
>NC_056728.1:391062678-391167678 GCF_019279795.1 Protopterus annectens
AACACTGCTTCCCAGACCACCAGCAGGAAACTACTAGTGGGAGAGATCTACAAGGTCTACACTTTAAACATGGACAGCAACGTCCCTTGCGGGACACCAAAAATTTGGTACTTCCAACCAGTGGGGGGAACACAATTACGACCACCATGTAGCTGTACATGGAACAGTAGGTTGTGCAAGCCTGATAACACATGGGTTGACACAACGTATGACATTTGTCCCAACATGGGGAGAGTGGGCAGTGTGTAGGGGTGTGTTCATATCCCACCTGCGTCCACCTGCGCCCACAGTATGGATGAGTGCTGTAGAGTAGTGGCAGGTGGGGGAACTATGGGTATGTGATTATGGGGCTAGGCATGCAGCTGTTGGCTGGCAGACACGTATTAGGACCGCCCTGTGGGTGTAAGTAATATTCCGATGTGGGTATAGCAGATGCCCATACCTCCCAAACCTTACGAGCACATTTACTGGACAGTCCATAAACCACTGGGGGAAAACATAGGGACCATATCATTGAACTGTCCCCGATTACCAGGGACGTCCATGATTACGAATCAGAATCTAACACAGTCCCAACTAAACCATCCTAGAACTAGTGATATTAGGAGGAAAGGTGGCAGAATACACGTAATGAATAATGACATGATGTAAGAGTCATCAACAGCATGTACCTCAGACAATGTGTATTAATACATATGTGCTCTGTGTCCGTCAATGTGTCAGGTTAATAGCACCAACCTTCTAAGTGTGTCCCTGAGGTTGTTATGCAGTGTCCCTGATTCATTGTTCATTCTTCCCCATTCATATGAGAGGTCTGATAGTGAGAAAAAGCGCATGTTCCACCAACTACCTTAGAAAGATGATAGAATAATAGGTTTAGGGTTACCACCTGTCCACCTTTGCGAGGGACACTCCCCTTTGGGCAGTTGTGTCCTGCATAATAACTGTAATTAAGGCAAATGTCCTGTGATTTAGGGCAAAGACTACCTATATTGTCTGTAGTAGTAGCATAAAACAATTATGTTCCTCTGAAACACCTAAATGTTATAGGTAACAGTATAAGCAACTATAATGCTACAAGAGTAACCTTTTATTTAGGCAAAACAGTGAAGTACTCCCCTTTCTACTGGCTGTGGGTGTGTTGCCCTGCAAAGTTTGACGTCTCTACATACAGGTCCTATAGGGTTGCCACCTTTCCAAATGGCCAGAGTGGGATATGTTCTGTAGAAATGTCAGACATTCAAGGACTAAACATACCTACAGTCATGCATAGTACAGGATTACACTTATTTGCACAAATAAAAGCTTAATCTAGTTGCATTTGAATTGCTTATGCTACTTCACATAACATATAGAAGTGTCATATATAAAATAACTGTTGTATGCAATTATTAATGAAATGTAGAATATAATAATGTCCTGTAATCTGGACATGTCCTATGTCTTGATTATTTTCGAAGTGTCCCTCGCAAAGCGGGACAGGTGGTAACCCTAAAGTCCTGCCTTGGTCAATTGAAAAGGTGGCAAACCTATAATAGGTATGCGGTAGCATGACCCATCCGACGGATGTGGCTACCACAACCCAACTACTTGTTTGTAATGCAGGGTCTCGGTTCCCGTGTATCAGCCAGATGGGAGCAGAGTGTATGTGGAACACACAAATATGATTAATTCACTGGACAGGCCGCTGATTCCGTACAGTCGAATGCCATGCCATCGCCTAATGGGCAGCCATTCCCGATACTGTAGTCATGTAGTCCGATGTGATAGGCATTACAAGGTGGGAGCAGATTGTAAGAGGAACACACAATTATGAATGATTCACCGGACAGGCCACTGATTCCATACAGTCGAATGCCATGCGGTCGCCTAATGGGCAGCCATTCCCGATACTGTAGTCAGGAGTGACCTTAGGTCAACTGGTGCCCTAGGCAGAGGGCACAAAGACACCCCCCACCACACCACCCAGTGCCCTCATCCTGGTCTACCTACACCAAATAAATACTGGTAAAGTGCCCCCACTAAACCGGCGCCCTAGGCGGCCACTTAGTTGGCCTATGCCTAAGGCCGGCTATGACTGTAGTCATATAGTCTGATGTGATAGGCATCACAAGGTATGCCTAAGAGGAACACACGAATATGAATGATTCATCGGACAGGCCGTTAATTCCGTACAGTCAAATGCCATGCCATCGCCTAATAGGCAGCCGTTCCCGATACTGTATTCACGTATTCCGATGTTATAGGCATCACAAGGTGGGAGCACATTGTATGAGGTACACACAAATATGATTGTGTCACTGGACATGTCGCTGATTCCATACAGTCGAACACGATGCCGTCGCCTAATGGGCAGCCAGTCCCGATACTGTAGTCATGTAGTAAAATGTAATAGGCATCACAAGGTAATATTGTGGTGCTCGCTCACACCCAGGGGTGTGAGTGACAGATGCAAGCACCAATGCCAGTGCATTAGCAAGTGCGGGATCGAGTGGGTGTAAGCGTGTTTGGCTACCAGTATGTGAGTATTGCATTGGTTAAGCAATGTAGAGGCTAATCGAGCATAAGAGGCTGTAACCAGAGGATATCATACAGTGCAGTCATTCAACAGTATAGGAATGTATCCCATCATGTAGATGTACATGTGAGTATTTATGTCCAGCATATAGGTACATACATATATAGAGATGTATCAGGGACATACCATGTGGCAACAAAGCATTACAAATGAATAAAACGGGAAACACCAGCGACATCTGTATTATGTAGTGGTATTGCTCTATGTGATCACAAGACTCACTCAGACAGACATGTGTCAGCCATACATGCAAATAGTTGTACATTGGCCATATACATCAGTCTGTGCACATAATGTACATTAACACAACAGTACCTGTCCAATCATTATGTATGAACAGCACTCCTTCAGTGTGCTGTATGCAACATCATCATCATGATAAAGGTAAATGGGGTAACCATAGAGGTAGTGTTTTGTGTACAATGGGGTCATCCTCCTCACATGTACCTGGACCATGTAGGAGTGATGTGCATACCAGGACTGTGACCCGAGGGACAGTGGTGAGGATAACAGTAGTATGTTATGATGTATATGACAAGGGTTTCATGTGTCCAGTGGGCATGTGCATGTAATGGACAGCTATGTATAGGGCAGATGGTGTCCTAGAAGCTGAATGGCCTTATGTGTCCGTAGGTGAGGGTCAGATGTTGGGGAAAGAGTGTAGGTATAGCCATGGAGGATATGTAGGAGCACAGAAATGACAGCATACAGGGTTGGCATATGACACATGTGGGAGGATACACCCTGGATGGGGATGGGTCTTTGACATTCAAAAGCCCATGGGAACAGTGGAACGGAGGTCCCCAACCATGGGCAACTGCCACTGCACCTACACGGCTGCAAAGGAGGCAGTGCTGGGGGCTGTCCAGGAGGGGCAGCATCACCCTGTAAATGTGACACTCCACCCTTGAACTGGCGTATCTGGCTTCATAACCCATTAGGGAGCCACCAATGCAAAACATCCAGGACCGCACGACAGCAGATATGTACCTGTCTGGTCCTGCTCCCAAGGGGGACATTCTCCATTCTCAGTGGTGGCACCACCAGAAGGTGGTGCAGAGCCAACAGAGGTTGATGTTAATGGCTGGGCCCCAAATGTGCTAGTACCCGGTGCCATGGTCAGCTGAAGTGGGAGAGGAGGATCTGCCGAGACCTACCAACCCATTCAGCCTTTGATGTTGCATTTTAAACCCACATATGGCTTAGTGATAGACAACAGCATACAAGATTACCTATGACAGTATGCATAGATATCACCAGCAACCCAACACAACATATGGTATACATTTGCAGAGGGAGCACAACACATGCATATATACCACATGCCAACTGTACAATGTGTAGTAGATGTGTGACCGCAGCTATGACCTTTTGCCCATCATTGACTTGTGACTAGGAATCTCACACAGTGTCCGTCATACCACTGTCTCGTGACACATGTCCAGTCAGGGATGCGATGGCATTAACACATCCCTATCATCATGTACTGTCTGCAGTCCTCACACCATGCTTCTGCTGTGCACAGAAGTGTGTTCAGTATGTAACACAGGAAACAAATGGTTGCACACACTGACCTGTTCACAGATGGCCCTGCAGATGGGGTTCCCTCATGAACAGAGTACTGTCATGTCTATATTTTAACATGCAGAATAGCCATTACCACACACATGTTAAACAGGCAGTAGTCTCAAGGCAGTACAGCTACACTTGCATGCTGTAGTTGTGTGTCACATCACCCTCCTGTCATTAGGCTATTTCCCACTGTGGACTATGATTGAGGTGCATCCAGATATCATCTGCGATGACGTGTCAGTACAACACATCCAGGTACCACTCACAGTGACTGTGATGGCCAGATAATAACATGTTTCCCTAGATAGTGTACTGTGTTTATCATGTGGATGGCTATGGGAACACCATCACAGCTGTACAACATGCAATCAGCTAGAGGCGGACTACAATAGGTGCAGAGGCCATCACCTGACCATTTCCATCTGTTACAGTACACATGCTGCTACTGTGCAGGTGTACACCTTCACATCCACCAGAGAGTGTGTGTGCGGGACAGGCAATGTACACCAGGGAAAGGCTTGGAAACTTAACCATAAGCATCATCTGCCACACGCTGAATAGTACAGGGGCAAACCCCTTACTACTCATTACTATTACATGTGCATGACGTTACTACATGTGCCACAGAGGTGACATGTTGCAGTGCTGTAAGAACATGTGTGTAGGTGAGTGAGTGCAATCTGCAACAGATATAATAGACATATATTAGGTGTGGCACACGTCAATCCACGTGAACGGATGCCATTGTCACCACAACCACACTCTAATGGACACGCATTGACACCTTTGCCAGGGCAGCCAATACACAATGTAACTACTTAGTTTGCCACAACGCAGTAATGCACAGGACCACATGCACCACAGGGGATATCTGGAGGTTCTATGGGCTAGGGCATGTGAAAGTGCTTGACAACTGTTGGTATGCCAATGAGGTTTATAATGGGAGTGACTGTGGTTGAGAGCATCACAACCCACACACAGACAAAGGGCGCCAGTATTGTCATGCAGGTATGCATTGCTCCATGGGTGTGTAGTGTTTGGCTGTGCAAGATGGCTGTACAAGGCTGGGTGAGGGGTAATCCTTGCCATCGCGTCACCCAACAATGGTGTGCAGTGCAGGGGTGCAGTGTCTGCAATGTCCCACACAGATGGGTACTGCATTATCTTGCCTGACATCCTGGTTACCAATGTGTAGGGCCATAGCTTTGCAATGCATGCCATGTCTGTGTTTGATAGTCCTTCACATGGACATTGCCTGGGATGTGCATGTCCCACAATACTGTACAGTGACATGTACAGGTGTACCTGGTTTTGCAGACACATGTAGTGTACACAGCCTGTTATACCCCAATATGCCAATACTGGCCTGGTGTGGTGAAACCTGATTATAGTGAGCAGGTTGGCCCTGCATCTGCATGGATAGAATGGACAGGTATTCTGTGGTGTCAGTGGCATGGGTCCATACAGGGCACATGTGTACAGCATTGTCTGGCCTTAGTGGATCACATATGATGGCACCACATATGTTGCAGCCATTCAGTGTGGAACATAGTGAAGGCACAATGTCCGCATATATGCGCCTACTGTACCACTGTACAGGGTGCCATGTCCTCTGCAGGCCACTGCAGTCACACCATGCCTACTATCTGTCCTCAATGTGCATGTTACTAGCAACATAGTGGGGTATCCTAGGCAAGGTTGTATGTGCATGCAACATGGGTGCGGGACATATACCGAGTACTAGTAGGGCTGCATACTTAGTTCACCAGCCTTTTTGCCAGATGTATGGGTATGGCTTGCCAACACAGTGCCATGGCTGACTGACAGCTGTACTCCTCGTGAGGTGGCTAATGTGTCATAAGATAGATACTATATAGGAAAACTACAAACCCCGCTCCCAAACATGTCCAATGGTAAGACAATCATGGCCACCTCTACACAGGCTCTGACAGACAAACACACACTTGTCATGTCCTGTATACAAACCCCTAACGTATCACACTGCAGCAACACTTGTTTAGGGCATGCACTATGACGAATACTGCAAAGCACTGTACTTGACTCAGGCAGGCAGGCAGACACACACACACACACACACACACACACACACACACACACACACACACACACACACACACACACACACACACACACACACACACACACACACACACACACACACACACACACACACAGTTGGCATGTCTGGGATTAGAACACCGACCTAACTACTTTACTACACTACAGCATTACGCAGTTACAGAACGTGCTACCAAGATTACTGGGACACAGCACTCCCAGAGGTGTATTTGTAGATGGGTGACATCATTGGCCTTGATAACGGTGGGTATAAGAAATGTATGGAGTGTGAGCAGTATAAAAGCATTACTCAGTCCTCAGGCAAACAGGGACATACACATGGCAACTGTGGGACTAGAACACTGACTTAACTACTTTATGACACTACAGCATTACGCAGTTACAGAACGCGCTACCAAAATTACTAGAACACAGCACTCCCAGAGGTGTATTTGTAAATGGGTGACATCATCGGTCTTGCTAACGGTGGGTATAAGAAATGTATGGAGTATGAGCAGTATAAAAGCATTACTCAGTCCTCAGGCAAATGGACACACACATACACACACACACACACACACACACACACACACACACACACACACACACACACACACAGTGTGGGACTAGAACACCAACCTAACTACTTTATCACACTACAGCATTACGCAGTTACAGAACGTGCTAGCGAGATTACAGGGACACAGCACTCCCAGAGGTGTATTTGTAGATGGATGAAATCATCGGCCTTGCTAACGGTGGGTATAAGAAATGTATGGAGTGTGAGCAGTATAAAAGCATTACTCAGTCCTCAGGCAAACGGGGACACACACACGCATACACACACATGGCAAGTGTGGGACTAGAACACTGACCTAACTACTTCATTAAACTACAGCATTACGCAGTTACAGAAAGCGCTAGCGAGATTACTGGAACACAGCACTCCCAGAGGTGTATTTGTAGATGGGTGACATCATTGGCCTTGCTAACGGTGGGTATAAGAAATGTATGGAGTGTGGGCAGTCTAAAAGCAATTTAGAGTCCACTGGCAAATGGGGATAGACATGTACACACACACACACACACACACACACACACACACACACACACACACACACATGCCAGTGGTGGGTACGGAACACCTGCCTATTTACAGATTACTATTACAATACTACATACTTATGAATTGCACCACACAGACTACACATGTCAAGGCTGTCATTATGACCATCTGGGAATGCGGACATCAACAGGGATGCTGGCAGTTAAGATGTAGATACCTGTGAACCTGTGTTTAAAGTAGGAATCCATCCTGACCCAGAGTATGCCCATCTGTGGAATGGACGACTACTACAACTATACAGGGTTACAATGGCCATGCCCATACACAGAGGCACTAGACACTGGGCATGCTCACACACTTAGTAGCGCAGGGCTGTTCGGAATGCACTATGTGTCCATCTACACAAGGTTATACTGGGCATGCTCATACACTTAGTAGTACAGGAGGCATGCCCACACACTTAGTAGCATTGGGCTGGTCGGAATGCACTACTATGTGTCCAACTACACAAGGATATACTGGGCATGCTCATACACCTAGTAGCACAGGGCTGACTGGTATGCACTCTGATGCTAAATACGGAGGGCCACAGTGGCCATGCTATTACAGGTAGATGTAAAGAACACAATGTAATGTGCTCTGGTGTTAGTAGTTGTCATTGTTAGCAGGAATACTGCTCTATATATATTTGACACCGGTCTTTTACACAACATCAGCTGTCATTCTGGGATGACATGGCTGACAGTAGGCAGGCCTTTGTCACATATCACATGCATCCATGATACAAGGGAGTGTGGATATTACCCAAGTTGCATCCGCCCACACAGTGCCATTCCAAGGCAAATGTCCTAAACACAGGTTAACTCCCATACACCTAAAGGACAACTGCGTTGTTTTCTTATGCTAATCAGTGCTAGATGTGTAGCGTCCATATTCACAGCTGGTCACTGTAGACCCAACAATGGGGAGTAGTGACATCTGTGCAGTGAGGAACACCTGGCTGATGGCTCTGTAGTGCACAATAGCACTACCACCATGTACCTCAGAACCTAGCACTACCACCATATACCTCAGAACCAGACATGTGGGCCATAACACAGGTATGGACCACTCCAGGTGGTGTACCCACATATATAAAGGCCACTCACATGTACTGACTGGTCCCCCCATGAAAGGCATCACAAATGAGCCATGTGCAGGACACAGTGTCACATGCTGCATTCTAGGATGTAAACTTCAGACACCACCATGCCCTCGGACCACTAACACGCAACCATACATGTTGTATGACATAGAAGAGTACACCACCATGTGATCCTTGACCTGTGTACTGTACTAAGCTCTACATCAACTGCAGAGAGTACACATGTACTGACATAGTTGCATCATGTGTTATGCAATGCAATGATACCACTGTCTGTGACCAGGTCAGCTGTACACATACCAGGGGCCCTTGGTACTTTCCACCATTAGCAGATGACTGTTGCTGTACACCAGTACACACTCTCATGTATGGATATGACATACATGTACCTGCCCTGGGTATGTACATGCCACACACACAACATACCTGTAAATAGCATAGCTGTTGTAGTCCTTTGTGCAAACAGGTGGCTACAGCCATTACAAACATGCACATGGAATGTAGGTCCATGGCTGCTGAATGCCAACAGTACATAAGGTGTGATATCAATGTTGACAGAGGTAACATCCCCTCTGTACTGGTTACCCATCATATCATACAACAGTCCATGTGTCATGTATGTCTTTACACATATCCACCAATTGCAATGCCTACAAACATGACCAAATGTCAGGACTGTAGGACCTACACACCTGTACACGTAGTGTTGTGTGTTCAGATAACATACGTGTGCAGTTGCTGATGTATGCAGTTGGCATGTATCCTAGTACATCATGCAGTTGCAATGCAGCCTCAACATTGCCAACTGTATATGGTGATATGCTGAATGTACAGAAAGATGTACCACAGGTATGGACAGATGTGTGGAAATAACTAAATGGTGGGGCATCTTTGCAGATGGATGTTTGCTGTGGAAAGCTCACAGGTGTGTCACAAACAGTCCTACAATACCCTGTGTAACCGGTAAGCAATGGTTTTGTTAATTGAAGGACATAACACACAACTTAGACAGCAGTCAGGGTGACAGCGAAGGTAAATCACTTGACACCTGTTAATAGATATGATGTCCCTAGTGCATATATCAGCACTGTTCCCACAGGAAGCGTCAGTACAGTTTGTAATGTGTGCAATATTGCTGTACATCTGACATACATAACATGAGCTAGGCAGGTCTGAGATTCACAGTAATGGCATGTGTGGTTGCATGTGTGTCCATATATGTCACGTATTGTGGGGAATGCATCTCAATTGTTACTCACTCTCCGGTGCACTAGTGTACACATCTGCACAGACTGCAATGTAGAAAGCAGGACATAGGCAGAGGCATGTATCTCACACGTGAGGTATCTGTATGTGCATGACATAGGTGTATTAATTACTGAATGCCACAGTGTGTGTATGTAGGGCTGACTGGTCCCTGGGGTGAGGATGTATGTTACCATACTGAACTGATAAGACCCCTCCCACAATCCAGGCAATGCATTCTACTATCCATGTTGATGTCCCAGATCTTAGGCGGTACTGACTACCTGTACATGTGTATTCTCTGCGGCACATCATGTAGGTGCACAGTACTGTAATGATGATTTGCACATAGGCAGGCGTCCTCTTTCCACCAGTAGCAACTGTGTTCAAGTGTGTGTTACTGTGTCGGTGAAGCTGTGAGTGTGTGGGTGTGTTACTGTGGGTGTGCTACTGTGTCACTGAATATGTGTGTGAATACTGGAGTGTGTGGTGCAGTTGTGTGTTGGCATCCTGTCATGGGAATGTGTATTGCTGATTCCCAATGAGGTATTACACTTCCCACTGGCCTCTACCCTTGTAATCAGCTAGACCACTCTCTTACCTTAACACTCCATGTAACTGTACCTGTGATGTCACCCTTTATGGATGTCACGTCTGTGACCACAGTAGCTTAATACACAGCTATCATGCTCTTGGAAAGGTAGATGTGTTTGTAACATGGGACATTCTCACTGGTATCTGGCAGCTACAGGGTGCATGCTGGTATATTCATGCATACCTGTGAGTAGTCCACATTGACATATGGGACACTAACTGCAAACACTGACATCCACCGGCACGTGCAATTAGACCTGAAGAAGGACAGCAGAACATCATGACCAACATGCAGGTACTGTTGTTACACAAGACACATACTGTTAACAGTATTGTACACCTGTACTACATGGTATATTTGCTGCCTGTCAACAGTCGTCAACATTTGTAAACTACACATATCATCCTAGTCTGTTGATCCTGTGCATCAGACCATATGAGCATGTCCCTGCACTGATGGTGTGGATGTCAGGGATGTGGCACAGGCATCATCATATGCACAGGGTGTTAATGTTTGCCGGAGGCCTAGGCTGCACTGTTGTTACACAAGACACATACTGTTAACAGTATTGTACACCTGTACTACATGGTATATCTGCTGCCTGTCAAAAGTCCTCAACATTTGTAAACTACACGTAACATCCTAGTCTGTTCACCCTGTGCATCAGACCATATGAGCATGTCCCTGCACTGATGGTGTGGATGTCAGGGGTGCAGCACAGGCATCATCATATGCACAGGGTGTTAATGTTTGCCAGAGGCCTAGGCTGCACCATTGGATGACATCATGTGTGTGGGTTTGGGCTTTGATCTAATTGTGCGTGTGTGGATGTTATACATGTGTGTGTTGCGGTGCCCTACATATGTTTCCAGTGTGTGCATGTATGTATGCACACAGTTCTCCCATGTGTCTGGCCTTCACAGGGGTATTATTGACAGCTGCAAACTGTACAGGTGAGGTTTTACAGTTCACAGTGTCCAGCCACAGACATGTGACCTGTGCCTGCCAGGGGTTGCATGAACACTACCAGACAGAAGTGCAGATTGGGAACTGTCTGATGTCACTTGTCCACTGGAACCATGTCCCTGTTGGGACCATCCTGGGCCACGTGCACGTAGCCTGCTGTGTCGTGGTGTGGACAGCACAGCACCAGATGCACTGCTGCTGCTACTGCCACTATGGGTGTGGGCATGTGAGGTAGCTCGTACACGTAGACCTGACACAGGTGATGTAGCAGGCCTATGTCCATGTGCCCGAAGCCTCACTCCTACCAGATGTTCCAACACAGACAGCTCACACTCGCGGATTGTCATGCCACGGTCAGGGACTCCAACCATGTCACCCAACCATCTATCCAAAGCATCAGCAATCTGCTGCTGAGCATTTACCATTGCCTGGATGTTGTTTAAAGAACAGACAGCAGCCCTCTTCTCTGTTGTGCCATTCAGCATGTGCCTGTGCCTCCATTACAGCCTGAAACATGTGTCTGATGACACCAGCTGCTGTGCTCTGTCGTGCAGGAGCATGTTGGCGAGAGGTCCTCCTACGAGCAGCACTGGCCACATGCCTGTTTGGGGCACCACCAGTAGTTTGGCTGACACCATGGTGTGCAGGCACACCTTCCATAGCCCCCACACTTTCCTGTTCCAAGCTACCACTCACCAACTGTCCTTCCTCTATGGCCACTGGTGATGGGGTATGTGCAGGTATGGGATCTGTGTGTGGGGTTAAGGTGGATATATATGGAATTGCAACCAATGGCACAGTTTCAGCCCCTGACAACTCTGCCTGTGTCTCAATCATATGTTCATCATCACTGCTAGAGTCTGTGGGGACACTAACATCAGATGTACCGCAGGAGGGCAATGCACCTACATCACCTGTGAGGGCAGTCAAGAACTGTACATTAAAATCTATACAACAGACACACACACAGACAATATGCATGTGATATGACAGAAGGCATGCAACATGCATGTGATACAGCAGATGGCATGCAGCACAGACATTAATAGTGGTAGTTATCATACAACCCTGGGTTGCACACAACAGCATGCATGTGTCATAGCAGACGGCATGCAAATTACACAAGCATAGTATTAGTTAGCATACATCCCTGTGTTACACCATGTGGACCAGCACAGGTTAACAGTACACCTGCCTGATGTGTGGCATATGATCTTGATAATCACATGTAGTATGACATGTGATCTGCTGATGTGTGCAATGACATGCATACATGTTTAACACAATGGTGTCCTGTCAAATATACAATGGGTCAATGGTGTACCAATTCAGTGTTGTCTGTCTGCCCTACAGATATACTGCACATTTAGCTGATGTGCATGGCCATTGCAGGGAATCATGAGGCGTCTATAGTGCTATATAGTGTGAGTTACAGACAGGGTTCATAGCCATGACTGTGTTCAGATACAATACATATATACTGTGGAATGTGACCCACATCACTGAGGTGTATACACACTAAACTATGATGTGGAAGTTGTGACACAGGTCACTGATGGGTATACATATGACACCCCTGCACATCTGCAACCATATTGCTGCAGCCTGTCAACTATGGCCAGACATGGCGAACATGTCGGTACACCATGTCCCACATGACATCTGTGTACCACACACACACACACACACACACACACACACACACACACACACACACACACACGAGGAGCTAGTATAACATTTATGTCCAACACCAGCAATGGGAATTTACTGTATCTGTGGCCTGATGTGAATACTGTACAGGTGACTGCTGTCATGTCGCAACACCCTCAAGATGTTCAACACATCTTATGTGGTGGATTGATGTTACACCTACACAAGATGTGCACAGGCCTGTAGGATGTCTAGTGTTCCACATCTACAATATGACCGTTATACAAAGGCCATGTTTGAACCATGTATAGTCATTGTATGACAGGGTGCACACACAAGCACAACATGTCTAATGTGTGTGTTGCTCCATGTCTCTGGCCATCCTCCATAGCCATGTGTGTACATGTGTTGTCCAAATTATTGTGATGGGCATCTATTTCACATGTCTGTGTTGTCCCATATGACATATATGCTTCACTGACAACAGGGTTATGCAGATAAAGGGTGGTATGTGGGATATGTTTTCAGGTTAGGTAGGCAGTGTAGCAGCCAGGCTAATAGATGTCATGGACATGTCAAGATAGCACATCACATTCTGTGACATTCATAGCAGGGCTATGATCCACACCGGTTAAACTTGTGTGCTGGCCGTACTCCAGCCCACTGTGTAGTACTGTTTGTATTCACCACATGTGTAGATCAGATCTGTAGTACGTCCCTAAAGTGAACAGCACCTCCACCATTGTATGCTTAGCTGTCAACATATCTGGCAATGACAGTTTGTGAGGATTCATGTCAGTGAGATGATTCACATAGTTTGCAAGTGTTGCACATGGGTAGTCATTGTGATGCATTGCAGGTCCGACCTGTATATTGTAACAGGACCATACATTATGTGTACATGTTGTAAATGGTCACATGGCAGATAGAGTTGTGCATTACGGTTCCTGATAAATAATAACACTCTCACCTGCAATGGGCTGCTGTCACAGTGGAACGCCAGAGGTACTTACATAGGAGTAACACAGCAGTATGAGCATAATCCACCCCTGTATAAAGGCTACAGGGTGCAATGTGCATAACACATACACCAGTACATTAGACTATACTATGGTGTATGCACATGTGTGCATACGCAGAGTAGCATACTATAGTATGCGGCATGTGTGTATGCATGCCTTGCATATGATGTTACATTACATATTGTACAGTGACACATGCAACTATATGGAATATAGTTGTTATAGGTGCAGTACTGACTTACCAGGCAACTCCAAGCTCAGTGGTTGACAGACACCCACCTCCACAATATCGGCTAAGGCTTGTGGATGTGGTTTTACAGGTGTCCCCAGGTTGGCCAGTAGCTCCTCGGTACGTGTGAGTGGGGGCTGGGTTGGTGGTCCACCACCTTTTGCACCTTGCTCCCTGGTGATTGCATTCACACGCTGTTTCACCCATCTAATGAGGTCTGTACAGTGTGTGCGCACCTGCTGGCATGTGCAGTTGCGGGCACCCACATCATTAACCCTCCTGCAAAGTTCCATCCACAGGGCATCCCGCTGCTGTGCATCCTGTGGCACATGGCTGAACAGGATATTGTGAATGTTGAGTAGGTATCGGATGAGGGCCTCATCATCCAAGCGGGTAAAAGGGGGAAGCCTTACACGCGGCATACCTGGAAGACATAATGATGGAGACAGGTCACAGTAACTTACAGAGACATACAGACCTACAGCTGAACATACATGTGTATCACATTAATTAAATTCAAATAGTTGTATTTGCCAACCTACATGACACTGATGTGTTTGTGTCACACACATGTGACACTCAATGTTGAGTGGATATTATCACCATATATGTGTGTGTGTCACCTGATTACATTGCTCATACTCCATGTGGTTGCTGTCTTGATGTGGGCATGTCTGTTTGCTTGTACTGGTGTTACTACCTATAAGCACATGGCTGGATGTGTCCACATTAATGCAGTCGACCTTGATGCAGTGTATATGTCACATATAAGGACTTACACTGCCTTAACAAACATGACCTGTAACCTTGAAAACATGCTCACATAAGGTTTTACATGTATGTGTTCTGCCATATACATCTACACAGCACTGTACAGCAATTCAACATCCTGCCATGTATCACCTGTGTTGCACATGTGATACACATGGGACATTGGCTAGCCAGATGGTATTTGCAGGGATGGATATCAACTATAGCATGTACAGTCAAAGTCAACTAGTGGGCTATATGCCATGGGCCATGCATGAATTTAGGATGAAAGGTTACCTGGCAGTAGCTGACAGGTGGATCTATGGATCCAGGTGGAGCAGTGCCACATTACTGATCCACAGGGTTAATGGTACATATACCATGAGTTACCATGCGGTCATCACACCATGTCTGAGACGGGAGTTATGTGCAGCTTTGACAGACAGGAATGCATAGTATGGCAGGACTATGTCAAGTGTATGGGACAAGGATCTGTCCAGCATGTGGTAGGTGGATGTCCATGAAGTATGTGTTTGAGATCAGGATGAGTACGTGTAGCATGTCCAACATCACTGGGTTGGACATGGATTTATTCAGGGTATGCATCATGCTACATAGTGGAGATAGGGAATGGGAAGGCTGGTTTAGGCCATCTGCACATGGCCAATACCCCTTAAAGGAAATATGTGATCTGATATGGGTCACTTGAGTGTTCTGTATGGCTGGGCAATGATCTCTATATTCATGAATGGCACCCTATCATTATTATGGTTGCCACATATGACTACCTGACAGGTGTGGTGATGTAGCTATCACAGGAAAGACAACTGCCCAGCTGCATCCCTCACATGTGTCCATTATGTTGACCGCTGCTTAGGTAGTAGTTCATGGGTACAGGGTTATTAACACAGGGGTGACAATGTGAGTCAGCTATTGCTCCTAGGTCGTAGTCATTCGCATACTTCAACAGGCAGATGCCTTCTGTTTGTCTGTGAGGTATGGACTACAATGTGGGGGAATAAAATTCATTAACCCTGACATACTGTAGCTGCCACTGGTGTGATGATCATGTATTATTCAGACACCTTCTGTAGTGTTGGTTCTACCAGCAGTCCTGTTGCAAAATACTCCTGTGACATAGGAATGTATATCTAGTACACAGTATGGGTGATGATGTCCTATAACCTGGCAAGGTTATGATATGCAGTGTGATATCAACTATACTGTCATCTACATCTGTACTGCTGACATCACTTAATCGATCAAGATTCATGGTCTTCCAGACCAGACTCAGCAGGGTAGTAGTAAAGTACTTCCCATTATCAGTGGTGTCTCCCCCTTTGTGGGTTGTGATACCTGTTGGTGTGCACCATTCAGTGTGTACACAACCGGACATGGAGCTATGTTTTACATGATGTGTACATGTAGAGCATCTTGTTTTGCCGTATGTGTATGATACAACCTGTGATGTGGACAGGTCCCATGCAGAATGAGTGCAGTTTGTACATGCATAGTTTGTGGGTACAGGGGCCCTGTGGTGTACATGGATATATGCTTGTGTACCTGTTGGGGGAGGGGGGCATGCGTTTATGTTATCCAAGACCCTATCTGGATTGCTTATTCATGCTAAGCATTTGTTCAGGACTTGTAAGCACTACGTAAGCTAATAATTACTATAGCACTTAATCTTCCTCATTACCTACAGGTAAGGGTGAACAGTTTTGTACATACTTTTCTCACTTGCTTAGAGTAATTTAGCTCTTGTACTCACTTTCATCACTTATCTAGGTGAATGTAGTTCTATATTTAGGCATGTCCAAGAGTCAACTGCCAGTGTTCTCACATGTCTATCTGATGAATCTGGGCATTGCCTCATGTACACAGACAAACCTCTCCACCTACCACCCAACACTACAACCTGTGAGAGATGCACTCATCTAGCCAAACTGGAGGTAAAGGTATCTCCAACCAAGCCTGACCCTGACTGTCATGTGGAGAAGGTACACATTCGCACAACACCACACTCATCACATAAGTCTCACTGAATCTACCCCACCATTAACTGGGAAAACTACTTGTGTACCAACACATTAGCTCAACGTTTTCTGGAATTCATAAACACCAATGCCCTGACTCAACATATCCACACACCCACCAGGGACAACAATATCCTAGACCTAGGCATTACCAACATAAGTGACTGGTGCTCCACACGTGAAGCCAACTCCTTGTTGGTCCGATCAGACCATGTGCTGAACACCGATAATATCCACATCCCGCACCCACCCCCATTAAGGGAACCACAGTATAATATGTCTACAAGGCCAACTACATGCTTCTTAAGATAGACGTGGTGGATGTCATGACACCCATGCAGATGGACAGTACTGTTACAACTGCTGAATCCTACACAAATGCACTCTATAAGCACTTACACGAGTGAATGGCTTGTACTATCCCAAACAGAACCAGGATGCTATACTCCTAATTAACTAAACCAATCTGGTGGTCCCCTGCCATAAACATATTGTACTGCAGGAGGAAGACACTGTTGCAAATGAGAGTACAATACCATGCGTGGAGGAGCTCCCTGGCCAGCCTCAGTAAGAAGGTGAGATCCCTTATAAGATCCTCCAAAGCCAGCTATGAAAACTAAAATGCCACTAATACCAACAACAACCACAAAGCATTCTATAGCTATGTCACATATCTCGATGTCAACAACCAGATCTGCTCTGAGTTACAGCACAAAGGCATGAACATTACAGAAACAATTGATAGTGGCAACATCCTGGCAGATCCCTCTCAAAGCTGCACACTCTAAAGGGAATATGACAGCATCCATGGGACCGGACAACATCCCAGGCTACGTTTTATACGAACTTCAGATCATACTGTCTCCCCACCTACGCACCATGTTCAATAATAGCCTCACATCTGGCATAATGCCCCCTGAATGGCACACAGCAACAGTTATCCCACTCCACAAAGGTGGCGCCACAACAGACCATGGGACCTATTTCCCTATAGGCCTGACTAGCCTGGTCTGCAAGGCTATGGTGCACATCACTGGATCACTGTCACAGAGACATTCGGTACCTCCAAACCTTTGACCCCCTCCCTGTTTGGCATTGTTAAGTGTGGACCATGCCTCCTAAACCTGGTAGACTTCTTAGAGACAGTTAGCAAGGCATTAGATGAGGGTAAGGAGGTCCATACAGCCTACCTAGATCTCACATAGGCTTTCAACACAATTCCTCCTTCTGGTATTATCAACATACCCATCCACTTGAACATTAACCCCTACGTCATGTGATGGTTTGCAAAGTGGCTCACGGACAGAACCCAAACAGTGGGAGTTGCATACCCTGGGCCCGACTGTATACCAGTTAAAAGTGGCGTCCCCCAGGGCTCAGTCCTAGGACTCCTCATGTTCAGTATATACTTCTCTGATGTACAGACAAGCACAGGAGGGCTTTGGCTGAAAAGGTTTGCAGATGACTGCAAACTAGGGGACATAATTGTTTCCCCAGCTGTTACAGACACCCCCTGGAAGGGTCGCACTGAGACGGATACCTAGTGTTAATATCATGGCATCAAGTTGAATGCCTAAAAGTGCATAGTCATCCCCTTTGGATACAACTAATTACCCACAGGACTACCACATAGGTGCTAGTCCTCTACATACAGAAAAGGTAATAAGGGATCCAGGAACCCCAGTAGACAGCAATTTCTCCTTCGATACCCATAATGACAAGGTGGTTAGAATATCCTTCTACATGGCCCCTCTAATCTCTAATGGGTTCACATCCAGATCAGAGGGACCATTGTGACTACACATGTCATATTAGACCCATTAAAGGATACAACACCCCATTTGGGATATACCTTACAAGACAGCTGCAACAGCTTGGAAGACCACACCAGTACCACACCAAGAGGATTACTGATCTCAAACAGATGACCTATGAATCCCAACCTAAGAAACTCCAGCTGTACTCAGTTGCATACCGCATGCTCACAGGTGATCTCTGCTTGACATATAAGGCCCATGTCCAACCCTGTATTGCTGGATATGCTCCACCTAAACAGAAGCCCCTGAGACCCACATGCTCTAGGGATATACACCTAACCACAAAGATGAGTAGGATGTGCTGGACGGATAGATTCCTGACCTGGACACTCCCCATGCTTTGGAACATGATTCCAATGTACATCAGGCAGGGCCCCTCACTAGCACTCTTCAAGGGAAACCTTGAAGTGTGGATGGGAGACAGACATGCACCCAGGGGATCACTGCAGTAGCTCTGCTTGACAGAGGCACAGGGAACTATTGGCTCTGCCATTCAGAGGCATAGGGAACCAACCTATGGGGGTGGCGAAAGCCAACACACACTAGCTAGGCTTACAGATACCCTTGCTAAGACAGCCTAGTACCTACCTTTGCACATATTACATGTCTTATGTGCATGGATAGTTAAATAGCTCTTCCATTTTACTTTGCTATCATGCTGATAAACTGTCAGCTCACTAAAAGACATATGTATCCTGTTATTGTGTATTGTAAATGCCAATTGACGTAACTAATGTTTGCTTAACATTACAGTAATGCTATGTAGCTTGTAATACATATCTGCCTGCAATACTGTACATTACACAGTTATTAGCACAATATCCCACAATGCAAATCATAATTGCACAGTGGCCCAACCTTCCACATGTTATTCTCTGTAATACACCCATACATATGGCTACAGTTACAATATATCAACATATACTATCCCCTGTTATAGCACATACTTGTTGGACCAGCCCTGCCACTGACATCGACTGGTGAGGAGTATTTCTGTTCAAAACCCTTATATAGCATCCCTTGTGGTGTATATGGTGTTTGCCTTGTGACCTACAGCAGTACACACAAATACTACAAGCATTACTATGCTCAACAATACATCACTACAAGATAACTGTTTCCACTATATGGATTGTGTGCACTTTAAATACTACAGAAAAGTACTACATACACAAACATACTGACTGTTCTACATACCTTATTAGTAACCCGAGGTGTCGTTAACTGTTGATTCAATACTTTTCGATTTGTGTTTCAATGTTCTTTGTAACGTTCCACTGGTATGTACAGATGGTTTGAATGTGTGATAACACATCCGTTTCTAGTTACATATCAGTAACATGTGGTATCCTGTCCACCAATTGCTGTTCCAAAGTAGATAATTAGATGCACATCAGTTGTGCAGCTACTCCATTAGCTGATACCATGGCAACAGTGGTGTATAACTGAGTACTCCTTTTGGGCATTGTCCGTTTGCCTTACTTTCAAGGGAGATGGCCTAGATGTGTTTTTGTGATATATTTCAACAGCTATATGGAGACACACAGAGTTATATTAGCTTCTTGAATCCCGTGGACTGTGTGTAATGGCTAGACGATCTAGTTCTACATGTGAGTACAGCCGTTATATTTCGGAACAGTGCTACTTATGCAGGGTTTGTTTGTACCTGATACTTCTGAAGATGTTTAAGTCTGGCAAGGATGTTTGGCCAGCTCAAGGCCATATGGCTATGCATGAACTATTATGTGGTGTACAGTGTGCTCACCAGACATCCTTGATTTGGTGTACAAGTGTAACATACTGTGCTGTTACTCACTCATTGCTAACACATCCCGGTGTCTGCACAACCCTCTGAAACAGGATTAGTCCAAACAAACCCTGTTACATCAGCAGCTGTTCCATTGTATAACAGCAGCTATTTCACAAAGGGCCATGTTAGTGTGTCTCTGACAAGGCATGTTAAGGCTTCTGCAGATGTTGTACAGTGAGTGAATGATTTGTGATGTTATTACAGTTTGTATTGTAATATGTTTGGGTGTGGGGTGATGGTGGCTGAGCCTAGCAAATGCAGGTGTGTAGGAACTGCTTTTATACATAATCACTAAGTGCGTGAGGGTTCCTTCCCTATTTGAACAACTATCCTTTTGTGGACTAATACAATGGTAATTGCAGGCTGATTCATTAAGGCACTGTTATGTGATTCCTGTATAGCATGCAGGTGATGTTAGTCCTTGAATCCTTTCAGTAATACATCTGAATGTAATAATGTGTTGCTACATGATAGCTGTGTATTTCTGTCATAGGTATTTGCAGTCATCATAGTTGTGTTGGTGACTGACCCTATTTGGCTAGGGCTGCCACCTTTTCATATAGCCATAGTGGGACCTTTTCGGGACACACATCTGATTTTACAGGCTGACACAAACCCACGGTCAGTACAAGGGATAGAACTTTCCTTTCTTGCCTAAATATAAGATTATTCTTGTAGCAGTTTAGTTGCTTATCCTGTTTCCTGTAACATGTAGGTATTTTAGATACAGAAATAACTATTGTATGCAACTATTACAGTACATATGGGACATAATTATGTCCTACAATCCCAGGACATTTGCCATGTTTAATATATTTGGTCAGGATGCAACCGCCCAAAGAGGGAGTGTCCCTCACAAAGTGAGACAGGTGGTAACACTATCATTGGCTCATGTCCATAGCACATATTTGTAATAGTGTATAGGCATATACTCTCTATATCCTTTGTTCATAAAGGTTGGTAGTGGCAGAACGTGTGATTGCTATGGTCCATGTTATACACATATATGAACACTTCAACCACTGTATACGGGAGACCTACGGAATCCCAAAACCATAGTGTTTCGACGCACACAGTACCGGGACCAGACTCCCATACCCCACATTATCAACACTGACAGTAACTCACAAAAGTAACACGAACATGGAACACACACACGCACACACAGACACACTGCTACCCAACACATCCAAATAAACCATCCTACACTACATATGAGCAGGTGGCCAAGCCCCCCTACACCCCCCATGTAGGTGTCTGCGCCCCCCACAAAACCCCCTACTTTAATATTCTACCTCCTAGGTCGCGCAAACAGATGCCCAAAGATAACCCACAACCACACATTACAGTCCCCCAAGAACACACACTACACTCAGAACAAAACTTACACAACTGACTAACTGTCCATTAACATCATGAGATTACACCTCATGCATCTGGTGTTTTGGTACTGTGTTCTTTCGGACCTTAAGCCTCAGGATTATGTGCGGCGGTATGTAAAGCAGTCAATATGTGGTAGGTATCCCATTTATATGCACCTCCATGGTTATGTAGATGTTGTTAACCTATCTATATATCTACATATATATGTATATCCCCATATATCAACATATCTCTCTCTCTCCCTCACTCTCTCTTTCTCTAAATATGATGATGTATATATAAATATATATATATATATATATATATATATATATATAAATATATATATATATATAAACATAAACCTTTCAGTGGGTATAAGCCGGTTTGTCCTATTTCAACACATTCCTACCTTTTGTGTTTTATCCTGTCAGTATACATGACTGATATTGGTACATCTCAGGTAGCTTAGTGATATGTTATTGTGATGAATGTGTACATGGTTGCGTGTTCTAATCCTGGCAGTGATATCTTACCTCTTAGAGCAGGCACTGGTAGTGCAAGGGTGATTAACGCATATTTCAGCAGTTGTGTGTTTGACATGTTTATTATTCTGTGGAGAACTACTTATATATGCAAGCTGTGTTTAAGGTATACTATGTAGCATGTACACATCTGTGAAGATTCCTGTCAGGGATACTCCCCATTATTTGGAACTGCATTCCTGGTTACATTATACAAAACCCCTCACTAACACTCAGAGGAATCCTTGCAGAGTGGGTGGTGAACAGTAGCTACACCTCAGGGATCCTGCAAGTGGCTCTGCTCCAGAGAGGGACAGTTAGATAATCGATGGGGTGGCAACAGCAGACACATTTTGCCTATGCTTATGAGTGGCCTCGGTGGTTGGACATGTACCTACCTATGTATCTATGAACCTGTACATACAGTATGGACACATGCTGATAGCATAATTTACTGTTCAGGTATTGACTTACCTTGTGCCAATGGTGGTTGTGTGTACAGTAGTTGAGGGCTACCTATGTAGGATGCACACAGTAGACCACCTATACATGGCAATTTACAGGTGGTCATGTGTGTGTGTGTGTGTGTGTGTGTGTGTGTGTGTGTGTGTGTGTGTGTGTGTGTGTGTGTGTGTGTGAGTGTGTGTGCCATCCATGTTTGCTGTGTGTGCAGGTGGAGAAGGGTGTCAGTCCATGAGTGCCTACACTGTCAGTGTGTTTGCTATAAGTTCCCTCTTTGCCAAGGCATGGGCATACTGGGCACGCCTCCGTCTGCCTACTGGGGCTAGCACAGGGTGTTCGTGGTCTGAGTTCCCCTGTGCCTGTGGGTCCCTTGGCAATGGTGGTGGGCTGTAAGGGCCTTCACCATTATGTCCCTGCTGTAGCTGTTTCCGCAGGATCATATTGTGTAGCATGGCACATACTATGAAGATGTGGGCACACATTCCTGGAGAGTACTGCAAGGCTCCACCAGATATGTCCAAGCAACGGAACCATGATTTCAACATCCCAAACACGCGCTCTATGATGATTCTGGTTTCTGCGTGTGCCTCATTATGGCGTTCTTGCATGGCCATGTGTGCATTTCTGATGGGAGTCATCATCCACGGTTTCAGTGCATAGCCAGCATCCCCCACCAGGTGGCCATATGGGATGCCCCCCCTGGCAAATACCTGATGCAGCTGTGAGGCATGCCAGATGTGGGAGTCGTGATAGCTTCCAGGGTTGCCAGCACACACATTGCACATGACCTGGCAGTTGATGGAGGGGAATCCCTTGCGGTTTATGTAGCACCTACCCTGCTCACCGGGTGGTGACTTGATGTGCATGTGCGTGCAGTCTATTGCACCCAGTACCTCCGGGTAGTCTGCCACATAGTGGAAGAGACGCATATTGCTGGCCAACTCCTCCTGCGTTCGGGGGAAGTATATGTGCTCATTGGCATGTGATAACATGGCATCCAGGAATTGGTGGAGTACCCTGGATGCTGATGCCTATGAGATCCCCATGATATCATCAGTTGGCCTTTGAAAGGTACCTGTGGCTAGTATTCTCAAGCTTACACGTACCTTGGTGCCCACTGAGATGGGTTCCCCTCTGTTACTTCTGGCTCTGAGACGTGGCCGGCACAGCTCAACAAGTTGCTGTATGATGTCCCTGTCCACCCTGTAATGCTCTACTATCTCCAGATCATGTAGCACCTGGTAGGTTACCCTGGGTCTGAACACTCTTCTCCTCTGGTGCCTGAGATGGTTGTCAGCATCATCCTCCACACCACCGTCAGTCTCCAACACATGCTGGTGAATCAAAGCTATGGCGGCCCCTAACATATACATATTAAATGTACCTCGTATGTATACCCCAATGGTGCAGAGTGTCTGGGAATACACAAGTGTGTGTGTAGGGCTTTCACACCTTATACTAGTGTGCAATAGATTATGCTGGTTTAATTGGGTGTGTTTGTGCTAGTCCAGCTGCAGGGTATCTTAATTATTGGTTTTACAGCAGGTACTGCTATTGTGGGGCCTTTGGTGTTGACTTACGCTTGTCTGCCGTGATTTATCTATTGCCCTTTACTTCTATTTTCAACCCGATTCCCCTCCCATTGTCAGGCATGCATCCAGCTGACGCCTTTCTTGTTTTGTGCTTCCACAACCCAGGATTGTGTTGGGAAATGTTTGTAGCTGATCTACTGCAAGCTTGCTTTGTTCTGCTGTGACAGTTCTCTTTTCTTTGCTGTACGGCACCTCCCCTTTCCTGTTCTGCAGGTAGCTGCTAGCAGCCTTGACAGCTGTTGTCTATGGCCCACTGTGAGTTTCTAGGTGTTAATTACTCATTTGTACTCCAATTACCATGCTGCAGCATTTCCTTTTTGTCTTCCCGTATCCTTCCTGTTTCAGCTGTGGTGTGCACCACGAAAAGCAGTTTACCGGGTTTTGTACGCATTTTCGTCAATGTTCACATGAACTTTCAGTTACCTTGTGTGCTCTTAGCTAAGCAAAGCTATGGCTACTTCCACACCCCTATCCTGCGGCTTTGCTTAGCAACACACAACGTAGATTAGCAATGATCCAATGTGCTTACAGCTACGGTGGCGTGCCCCTCTCTTGATGTCATGTTTACCTCCAGGCCACTCCTCTGTGTTGTACCGCTATGCCATGTGGTACATCCTTACGCCGGCGGGGAGTTTGCGATTCAGTATTACTTGACTCATTTGCATGGCACTGACTGCTAATTCCTAGTTACCACATGGAACACTGTCACAGAACCTTAGCAACCCTTGCTCCATGGTTGTGGTGTAGCATGCATGCCATTGACTATTATGGGGATATCATGAATTGCGTTACATTACAGTTTTATGACATCTAGATATTTTTTCCTTGTGACCCCGTTTGCGCACCGATGCACTGCGGTTTTACTTTGCGTTGGTGTGGCCATGACATTAAATGTTATTTTTTTATATGTTGTGCATGTTGTTTTATGCCATTGGCTATATATTTAGCCATTGGCATATATTAACATTATAATACGTAAGTTTGGTCCGCTTTCATGGCTCCGATTTCATATTTGACAAAATGCAAACCGTTTTTTTTTTTTTTGGTTTACATATCTACATGCTTACGCTATGCCTGCACCACTTCATGAATCGCTATATACCTTCATTTGCATGCTACACTGCTGCACATGGGGTAATTAGCATACATGTGCTGGGAGCTGCGCAGCTCTGGCATACACTGCTAGTGCACATGGAAACGGCTCTTACCTGAATCACTCGGCGGCCATACTTGGCGCTAGATCGCCGATGCTACTCCGGCGCAAGCTTCATGAATCCTGGGGACAGTATATTTAAGTGCTAGATACTACTGTCCTGTAAAACAAATAGACACAGTAATATTAAGTGCTAGATACTACTGTCGTGTAAAACTAGCAGACACAGTATAATAAAGTACTTGAAACTACTGTCCTGTAAAACTAGCAGACACAGTAAAATTAAGTGCTAGATACTACTGTCCTGTAAAACTAGCAGAGTATAATTAAGTACTAGATACTACTGTCCAGTAAAACTAGCAGACACAGTATAATTAATTACTGGATACTACTATCCTGTAAAACTAGCAGACACAGTATAATTAAGTTCTAGATACTACTGTCCTTTAAAACTTGCAGACACAGTATAATTAAGTACTAGATACTACTGTCCTTTAAAACTAGCAGACACAGTATAATTAAATAAAATATACTACTGTCCTGTAAAACAAGCAGACACAGTATAATTAAGTACTAGATACTACTGTCCTGTAAAACTAGCAGACACAGTATAATTACGTGCTAGATACTACTGTGCTATAAAACTAGCAGACACAGTATAATAAAGTACTAGACACTACTGTCCTGTAAAACTAGCAGACACAGTATAATTAAGTACTAGATACTACTGTACTGTAAAACTAGCAGACACAGTATAATAAAGTACTGGATACTACTGTTTTGCAAAACTAGCAGACACAGTATAATTAAGTGCTAGATACTACTGTCCTGGAAAACTGGTAGATACAGTATAATTAAGTACTAGATTCTAATGTACTATAAAACTAGAATACACAGTATAATTAAGTGCTGGATACTACTGTAAAACTAGCAGACACAGTATAATTAAGTACTAGATACAACTGTGTTGTAAAACTAGCAGACACAGTATAATTAAATACTAGATACTACCATCCTTTAAAACTAGCAGACACAGTATAATTACGTACTAGATACTACTGTCCTGTAAAACTAGTAGACACAGTATAATTAAGTACTAGATACTACTGCCCTGTAAAACTAGCAGACACAATATAATTAAATACTAGATATTACTGTCCTGTAAAACTAGCAGAAACAGTATAATTAAGTACTAAATACTACTGTCCTGTAAGGCTAGCAGACACAGTATAATTAAATACTAGATACTACTGTCCTGCAAACTAGCAGACACAGTATAATTAAGTACTGGATACTACTTTCCTGTAAAACTAGCAGACAAGATATAATTAAGTGCTAGATATTACTGTCCTGTAAAACTAGCAGATATGGTATAATTAAGTACTAGATTCTAATGTACTATAAAACTAGCATACACAGTATAATTAAGTGCTGGATACTACTGTCCTGTAAAACTAGCAGGCACAGTATAATTAAGTAATAGATTCTACTGTACTGTAAAACTAGCAGAAACACTATAATGAAGTACTGGATACTACTGTTTTGTAAAACTAGCAGACACAGTATAATTAAGTGCTTGATACTACTGTCCTGTAAAACTAGCAGACACAGTATCATTAAGTACTAGATACTACTGTACTGGAAAACTGGCAGACACATTATAATTAAGTACTAGACACTACTGTCCTGTAAAACTAGCAGAAACAGTATAATTAAGTACTGGATACTACTGTCTGTAAAACTAGCGGACAATATAATTAAGTACTATATACTACTGTCTTGGAAAACTAGTAGACACAGTATAATTAAGTACTGGATACTACTGTCCTGTAAATACTAGCAGACACAGTATAACTAAGTACTGGATACTACTGTCCTGTAAAATTAGCAGACACAATATAATTAAGTGCTATACATTACAGTCTTGTAAAACTAGTAGACACAGTATAATTAAGAACTGGATACTACTGTCCTGTAAAACTAGCAGACACAGTATAATTAAGTACTGGAAACTACTGTTGTGTAAAACTAGCAGACACAGTTTAATTAAGTGCTAGATACTACTGTCCTGTAAAACTAGCAGACACAGTATAATTAAGTACTTGATACTACTGTCTTGCAAAACTAGTAGACAGAGTATAATTAAGTGCTAGATACTACTGTCCTGTAAAACTAGCACAGTATAATTAAGTACTAGATACTGCTGTCCTGTAAAACTAGCAGACACAGTGTAATTAAGTACTGGATAATATTGTCCTGTAAATCTAGCAGACACAGCATAATTAAGTACTGGATATTTCTGTCCTATAAAACTAGCAGACACAGTATAATTAAATACTAGATACTACTGTCCTGTAAAACTAGCAGACACAGTATAATTAATTTCTAGATACTACTGTCCTGTAAAACTAGCAGACATAGTATAGATAAGTACTAGATACTACTGTCCTGCATAACTAGCAGACAGAGTATAATTAAGTACTATATACTAATGTCCTGTAAAAATAGCAGAGACAGTATAATTAAGTGCTAGATACTACTGTCATTTAAAACTAGCAGACAGATTATAATTAAGTACTGGATACTATTGTCCTGTAAAACTTGCAGACACAGTATAATTATGTGCTAGATACTACTGTCCTGTAAAACTAGCAGACATAGTATAATTAAGTACTAGATACTACTGTCCTGTAAAACTAGCAGACACAGTATAATTAAATACTAGATACTACTGTCCTGCAAAACTAACAGACACAGTATAATTTAGTACTGGATACTACTTTCCTGTAAAACTAGCAGACACAGTATAATTAAGTGCTGGATACTACTGTCCTGTAAAACTAGCAGATACGATATAATTAAGTACTAGATTCTAATGTACTATAAAACTAGCATACCAGTATAATTAAGTACTGGATACTATTGTCCTGTAAAACTAGCAGACACAGTATAATTAAGTACTAGATACTACTGTGTTGTAAAACTAGCAGACACAGTATAATTAAGTACTGGATACTACTGTTTTGCAAAACTAGCAGATACAGTATAATTAAGTACTAGATACTACTGTGTTGTAAAACTAGCAGACACAGTATAATTAAGTACTAGACACTACCATCCTTTAAACCTAGCAGACACAGTATAATTAAGTACTGGATATTACTGTCCTGTAAATCTAGCAGACACAATATAATTAAGTACTGGGTACTACTTTCCTGTAAAACTAGCAGACAAGGTATAATTAAGTGCTAGATATTACTGTCCTGTAAAACTAGCAGATGCGGTATAATAAAGTACTAGATTCTAATGTACTATAAAACTAGCATACACAGTATAATTAAGTGCTGGATACTATTGTCCTGTAAAACTATCAGACACAGTATAATTAAGTAATAGATTCTACTGTACTGTAAAACTAGCAGAAACAGTATAATGAAGTACTGGATACTACTGTTTTGTAAAACTAGCAGACACAGTATAATTAAGTACTAGATACTACTGTGTTGTAAAACTAGCAGACACAGTATAATTAAGTACTAGATACTTCTGTGTTGTAAAACTAGCAGACACAGTATAATTAAGTACTGGATACTACTGTTTTGCAAAACTAGCAGATACAGTATAATTAAGTACTAGATACTACTGTGTTGTAAAACTAGCAGACACAGTATAATTAAGTACTAGATACTACCATCCTTTAAACCTAGCAGACACAGTATAATTAAGTACTGGATATTAGTGTCCAGTAAATCTATCAGACACAATATAATTAAGTGCTATATACTACTTTCTTGTAAAACTAGTAGACACAGTATAATTAAGTAGCTGATACTACTGTCCTGTAGAACTAGCAGACACCGTATAATTAAGTACTGGAAACTACAGTTGTGTAAAACTAGCAAACATAGTTTATTTAAGAGCTAGATAATACTGTCCTGTAAAACTAGCAGACACACTATAATTAAGTACTAGAGACTATGTCCTGTAAAACTGGCAGACACAGTATAATTAAGTGCTAAATACTACTGTCCTGTAAAACTAGTACACACAGTACAATTAAGTGCTAGATACTACTGTCCTGTAAAACTAGCAGACACAGTATAATTAAGTACTTGATACTAGTGTCCGGTAAAACTAGTAGACAGAGTATAATTATGTGCTAGATACTACTGTCCTGTAAAACTAGCTGACAGAGTATAAGTAAGTACTGGATACTACTGACCGGTAAAACTAGCAGACACAGTATAATTAAGTGCTAGATACTGCTAGCCTGTAAAACAAGCAGACACAGTATAATTAAGTAGTAGATACTACTGTCCTTTAAAACTAGCAGACACGGTATAATTAAGTAGTAGATACTACTGTCCTGTACAACTAGCAGACACAGTATAATTAAGTACTAGATACTACTGTCCTGTAAAACTAGAAAACACAATATAATTATGTTTTAGATACTACTGTCCCTTAAAACTAGCAGACACAGTATAATTAAGTACTAGATACTACTGTCCTGTCAATCTAGCAGACACAGTATTATTAGGTACTAGATACCTCTGTCCTGTAAAACTAGCAGACACAGTATAACTAAGAACTAGATACTACTGTCCTGTAAAACTAGCAAACACAGTATAATTAAGTACTAGATACTACTGTCCTGCAAAACTAGCAGAAACAGTATAATTAGGTACTAGATACTACTGTCCTGGAAAACTAGCAAACACAGTATAATTAAGTGCTAGATACTACTGTCCTGTAAAATTACAGACACAGTATAATTAAGTACTGGATACTACTGTCCTGTAAAAAGTACAGTTTTGTACCTACCATAAATGTAGATGTTCGAGGATCCACATTGCTGCAGTCCTAACTATTGGGTAGTCCGCTGTCCAGTCGGCCGGAATACCAAAGTATATGTCTGACGTCGGTCAGGGCGCATTAGACTGACGTCAGTACATCAGGGTACTAATGCGCATGACCGACGTCATATCCTCAGTCTTTTCTTGCCCCAGATGTCAGAAGACCCTGAAAAGATAAGGCCAAAAACCAAAAACTCCCAACATACCTGCACCAAAATATATATATATACAAAATATACAAAATTAGCAGAATATAACCTCACCTACACAACCACCCCTAAACACAGAGGGGAAGGAGGGAGGGTAAATTGGACTGCAGCAATGTGGATCCTCGAACATCTACATTTATGGTAGGTACAAAACTGTACTATGTTCTTCATTCCACATTGCTGCAGTCCTAACTATTGGGTAGAATCCCAAAGCAGAGGTAAGGGAGGCTGGCAAATCATAAGGAAGCAGGAACTGACAACATGCCCTGCAAAATAGCTGTGGCAAAACCAGCCCTAGACTTAGAGTAGAGAGGAAGGTGATAATGCTTAGAGAAAGTATGCACTGAACTCCAAGTAGCTGCCTCCAAAATATCCTTAGTTGCCACCCCCCTCAGAAATGCTGTTGAAGTGGCAGTAGCCCTAGTGGAATGAGGCCTAATCCCAGCTGGAATCTCCTTGCCATGATGGGAATAACAAAATGTAATGCAACACCCAATCCATCTAGAAATAGTTTGTTTTGACACAGGCTTGCCCTGCGAACTCAAAGCAAAAGAAACAAACAACTGCTGAGACTGCCTAAAATCCTTAGTCCTGCTCAAATAATAACGCAATTGCCTGTGTACATCTAAAGTGTGCAAAATCTTTTCCCCTTTATTTTGGGGATCTGCATAAAACGTAGGCAAATGAATAGTTTGGTTTAAAGCCACACTAGAAACCACTTTAGGCATAAAGGAAGGATTAGTACGCAATGATACCCTATCCTTATGAAAAATCAAAAAAGGCTCAACCGCCATAAGGGCCTGTAACTCAGAAACCCTTCTTGCAGAAGTAATGGCCAACAAAAAAGCAGTCTTCCATGACAAGTATTTCAGTTCAGCAGTAGCTGCAGGCTCAAAAGGTTGTAGAGTAATTTTTCCAACACAAAATTGAGATCCCAAGCAGGAGTAGGAGCTCTACGTGGGGGTCTTATATTCTTTGCCCCTCTAAGAAATTGCTTGAACAAAGGATGTGAAAACAATGGTGGGTCACAATCATAGTGAGCTGAAATTGCTGCAGCATGAATCTTAATGGAAGAGAAAGACAAACCTTTGTCCAATAACTCAGTAAGATATTGAAGAGCCACACTCAAATTAGGCTCTGAAATCTCCAAATTCTTTGCTGCAGTCCAAAATAAAAATCTCTTCCATTTTTCTGCGTACACTTTGCTTGTACTAGGTCTTCTGGCTTCCATAATCACATTTAAAACTTGTTGAGGAAGTTGAGACCTGCTGTCTTTCAAAACAGAATATGCCAGGCTGTTAGATGAAGAGAGTGAAGCTTGACATTGAGCAGACGACCGTCCTTCTGAGACAACAGATGTGGAATCAAGGGTAAAGGCCATGGAGGCTTCTTTACCAGACTCCTCAGTAATGGGTACCAGTGCTGCCGAGGCCAATCTGGAGCTATTAAAATCATCCTTGGCTTGTCTTGTCTGACCTTTAGAAGCACCTTTGGAAGAAGAGGCAGAGGTGGAAACGCATACACATGAAGATTTTTCCAACTGACAGAAAGAGCATCCACTTTCCAAGCTGTGTGATGAAACCTCTTTGTGCAAAATTTTGGCAGCTGGTGGTTTAGTGGAGAAGCGAACAGATCTATGTCTGGAGTTCCCCAGGACACTGTCAACCTTTGAAATACATGAAGATCCAGTTTCCACTCGTGGGGATCCATGATTTGTCTGCTTAACACATCTGCTAAGGAGTTCTGTGCTCGGCAGAAACCTTGCCTGAAGAGTTAGTTGCAAGCTGAGCGCAGTCTCCCATAAAATCATTGCTTGCCTGCACAATGGGTAAGAATGTGTTCCCCCTTGTTTGTTGATGTACCACATGACAGTTGTGTTGTCTGTTAGAATCAACACCTGCCCTGGAAGAAGTAACTCCTTGAAAGCCATTAATGCAAACTGGACTGCTAACATCTCCTTCATGTTGATATGTAGATGCTGTAGTCTGGCAGGCCACTTGTCTTGTATCCACTTTCCATTTAGATGAGCTCCCAAGCAATGTCTGAGGCATCTGTCGTTAAAATTTGACTCGCCTCTGGCGGGTCACAGAGAGTCCCTTGTTTAGGTGACATTCCTGAGCCCACCACAAAAATTCCTTTTGAATGCAAGGTATTATTTGAATGACAGTGTCCAAATCCTGGCAGTGCTGTGTCCATACATTTTGAGATACCATTGTAGCTTCCTCATATGCAGTTTGGCATTGGGAAGCACCAGAATACAAGATGCCATGAACCCTAAGGCTTGAAGGACTGTCCTTGCAGTCAGCCCGGACTGAAGAGATAGTTGATGGAAGTAACTGGAAAGATTCTTTTGTTTGTCCGGGGTTAAAAGGCCATCTGGGCTGCTGTATTCAGTCTCACACCCAGAAAGCACATGTCTTGAGAGGGTACTAGACTGGACTTTATTTCGTTCACAGAATACCCTAGGCATCTTAGCACTGCTATGACATATTCCAAATGCTGTAGAAGGTCTTCCTTTTCTTGAGCCAGAATCAGGCAATCGTCCAAGTAAGGATAGATTTGAATTCCTTTTAGCCTGAAGTACGCTATCACTGGAGCCAGAACCTTTGTGAATACTCTGGGCCCAGTAGATAAGCCAAAGGGCAATGCAGAGAACTGATAATGAGAATTTCCAGCTCGAAAACGCAGATACTTTCTGCAACTTAGTCTTATAGGCACATGAAGGTAAGCTTCCTTGAGATCTAAAGTTACCATCCAGTGATCTTTGCCCAGCAGAGGTAAAAGCTGTTGTAACGTCAACATTTTGAACTTGGGAATGTCCAGATAAGTGTTGAGGATAGATAAATCCAAAATTGGTCTCCACGTGTTCCCCTTCTTTGGTACTAGGAACAGGCGAGAATAAAATCCTAGGCCCCTTTCTGGCACAGGAACCGGCTGAATGGCCCCTATTTGGAGTAACTGAGAAATTTGCTTGTGAGCCTCTTGTCTTTGTAGAGGAGGAATGTCTGGCATGCCTTTGAAAGGAGGCAAGGTATGGAAATAAAACCTGTAACCGTGGTGAATGATATCCAGAACCCATCTGTCTTGGGTAATTAAATCCCAATTTTCTTTGAAAAGAGACAGTCTTCCTCCCAACGGTGCTGCCAGGCGAGAATGAACTGGCAGCTGAAAAGGCAGGTCATTGGGTCTGCTTACGAAAGGACTGACCCCTGCCCTCACCAGAAGTCTGAGCAGGGGAACTCCCTGTTCTAGGCCTAAAAGAACCCTGAGCTCTGCCCCTACCACGTCTAGACCTACCCCTAGACTGGGAATCATAAGCAGGATAAGTCCATCCCTTAGCAGGCCAATTTCTACTAAACTTCGGAGGCTGCACCTGCAAGAAATCTTTAACAGTTTGCATAGACTTAGCCTTGTCCTCCATTTTCTTCAAAACTGCTTCTACAGGCGAACCAAACAACACATCAGACTGCAAGGGAGCATCCAAAATCTGTGTCTTAACATGCTCAGCTAAATTCTGATCTCTCAACCAGGCGTGCCTACGAAGAACAGAACCAGTGGCAGCCACCCTGGAAGAGGCCTGCACAGCATCAAAACCACATTGCAAGGAATGTTTACCCACCTGTTCAGACACATGAACTAAATCCTGCAACTCTTTACACTCAATACCTTCCGCCAGAGCATCCACCTTAGATTTCAACTGTGAAAGAAGATAATTCTGATATTTTAACATGTGAAACTGACAATTCAACGCCCTCATGGCTAAAGTGGAAGAAGTATACACTTTCTTTCCCCATCTATCCAAAGCCCTTGCCTCTTTATCAGGAGGGACAGGATTTTTAACAACTGAGGCCTTCACACCTTTAGGCCCCTGAGAGACAGTTTCTGGGTCTGCCCTAGGACTCTTAAAAGATACTTATGAGCGTCAGGCACCCTATAATACCTATCCGGTTTAACTGGGGCAGGAGGCAAAGAATCAGGATTCAGGGAAGCCTCTGCAAAACATCTTCCACCACATTCAAAACAGAAGGTATAGCTAAAGGCCTATGCTGGGGTAAAACAAGAATTCCCTAAGCCTTTTCCTGGAATCAGAGAAATCTTGACCTTCCCATTTAAAATGCTCCCTCATGGAATGCAGAGTCTCTGAAAATGAAAAATCCTCAGGAGGGAAGCTGAAGGAGTAGAATCATCCACATCAGAATCAGAATAAGGAGGGTACTCCTGCAAGTCTTCAGCCGAAGACTCAGAAGCCTCCGAGCATTGCTCAAAACTCTCAAACTCAGGTTCCACCCTAGGCCTCTTATCAGGAGGCCGCATAGAACCCCTTATCATAGTAATCAAATCCTCTGCCATTTTAAGCATATGTTTCTTAGGCAAAGACCCTGAAGCACTAGGAGAAACCCCACTGAAGCAAAACTCGGCCTGCCCCTCAAAGCAGCCTTGGAAACAGAAGGGGAGGCTCTGACCACCTTAGGAAGAGAGGGAAGAACAGCCACCTGAGAAGCCCCCTCAGCCTGGCCTACTTCCTGAGAGGATACATCCTGTAACAGTAAAGTCTCTCCCTGAGACTCCAAAGAAACACCTGGCAAAACCTCTGGCTCCACTGAGCCCTCTAAAGAACCGACGTCTGGGACTGTCGGTTCTTCCACTCTAGGCTTTGCTGTTTTGTCCTTGCGTTTTTAGCCGAAGCCGGCGTCGGAGCATCCGACGGCATTTTATAATTACAACGCTTCCCAAACACTAACCTGGCACAGTCTAACCTTCTCTTAATAGTGCGTTTGTTAAATCTAGCACAAGAGCGGCATCCAACAATGTCGTGCTCAGGCCCTAAACAAGGTATACACAAAGTATGGTAATCCCTATGAGGTATCTGTTTCCCACAAGAAATACAGTTATTCACTTTTTCTGACATCCGGTTAAATACTGAGGCAAGAAAAACCAAAATATTCCCCAACGGGGTACTTAGCCAACTTTGATTCGGTCTGAAACTCTGGCTTCAGAAACTTTCAGAACGCCAACCTGCACTCGCAAAATTGCTTCTGCATCGGACCATGCGGCAAAAAAGACTGAGGATATGGCGTGGGTCATGCGCATTAGTACCCTGACGTACTGACGTCAGTCTAATGCGCCCTGACCGACGTCAGCCATATACTTTGGTATTCGGGCAGACTGGACAGCGGACTACCCAATAGTTAGGACTGCAGCAATGTGGAATGAAGAACATCTAGCAGACACAGTATAATTAACTACTAGATACTCCTGTCCTTTAAAACTAGCATACACAGTATAATTAAGTACTAGATACTACTGTCCTGTAAAACTAGCAGACACAGTATAATTAAGTACTGGATACTACTGTCCTGTAAAACTAGTAGACTCAGTATAATTAAGTGCTAGATACTACTGTCCTGTAAAACTAGCAAACACTGTATAATTAAGTAATAGATACTACTGTCCTGTAAAACTAGTAGACACAGTATAATTAAGTAGTAGATACTACTGTCCTGTAAAACTAGCAAACACAGTATAATTAAGTAATAGATACTACTGTCCTGTAAAACTAGTATACACAATATAATTAAGTACTAGATACTACTGTCCTCTAAAACTAGCAGACACAGTATAATTAAATGCTAGATACTACTGTCCTGTATAACTAGCAGACACAGTATAATTAAGTGCTAGATACTACTGTCCTGTAAAAGTAGCAGACACAGTATAATTAAGTACTACAGCAGCAGTGGAAACAGTTCAGCCTTGAAACTCTACTAAAGTGTATGAAATGTAACAATTAATCTTGGATTCTTATGAACTACAGTAAAAATAATCATCCAAAGTGCAAAATGATACTCATTTTCATTATTTTAGCAATAGATGGCTTTAGATGAAGCAGATTTTCTGTAACTCTCAGGTGAAGTAGCTTAACAAAGAGCAGCTCTTAGCTCTAAGGATAGTGATGTAAGATTCATAATAATCAACCAGTCAATAAAAGCATATTTTTATTTTATACCTTCCCTTTCTAAAGCAACATGGCTTTTGGTCTGATCTCAGTACATCCACATGTATATGGGTATTCAGTGACAAACTTCTTCTTGGAATGCACAAAGGCCTAATTATTGGAGCAACTGATCTTGTCAATCACTCAGTTCTTCTAGACCATCTCACTGAACTTCTATAACCACCACTTCTCAGTGAATTTCACTTCATTAACATCTACATCAGTCCCTCTGCAAAAAAGTATCCCCAAGGTTCTATTTGGGCACTTATCCTCTTATCTATTTACATTAACACACTACCATCTGACTTAGCCATCTTCCTCTCCTGCTTTATGCTGATGACATGGTCCTATTCTGCTCCAGCAATTCTGTCTCTTCCCTTCAACTTGAACTTTAGGCTAATTTTCATATCCTTATCCAATGGGTCAATGATAAATAATTACTAGTAAATGCCTCTAAAACAAAAACAATATTTTTTAGCACTAGGCAAAAACTCACTTATATCAGCAAGTCTATAAATACTGAATCATCTTAATAACACTACTAAAAATGTCACTTCATTCAAATACCTGCGTATTTGGTTTAATACCTTCTTATTTTTTCTAAATAAACCTGGCCCATACATACACACACATACACAGAAAAAATCTCTCCCTTATTCTGGGCTTATAGGAGCTCTCCTTTTCTATCCAGACCCTGTAGAAGTGTCATAGGTAAAGGTATGTTACTGGCTTAGCTAGAATACTTACTCTCAATAATTACTGCTGTTTCTATAAGAAATGTATCCATCATTAAGTCCATTTGAATTGCCATTTGCAGATTCATCACTCTCTACCCTAGAAATGAACACCACTGCAAAAAAAAAAAAAAAAAAAAAAAACATTAAAAAAGCTAACTGGCTACCAGTGAAACAACATGATAACTTTCTACTTGCCTCTCAACTATTTAAAATCTCAAGAACGGCAGCCCCCAACTTCCAGACTATTCAGAGATGTACCAACTTGCACCCTTAAACATCTTAACCACTCATGTCTTCTCATCCAGACCCCCTAAATTAGGCTTCACTACACAGACCATACTTTCTCAGTCCTTGGTCACAAACTGTGGGGGTCTCTCACTTCTTTCCTTAAAGATCATTCATCTTACCCCATTTTCCATTTACAATTAAAACCGCATTTCAAGACTATAGGAAAGTGCAACTACTATCTCTCAGTAATCATATAACTTAACCTTACAATATGTTTAAAACATGCATTTCCATAACCTGATATACTTGTACATACTGTTTGCTGGCTGATTGCTTTGAAATACTTTGTAAATAATGTTTGTTGATAGTTTTTCTTTTGAATTGTCAAAAATGTATTTCTATCCTTGTTTTGAAGCATTTCTATCAGGGCCTCCACTGAAAATGGACATTTCAGTTTCCAGATAGACTTTCCAGGAAAACAAAAGCAAATAAATAAATAAATAAAACCTCTTCATTTCCTTCTCCCAACTACTACATTTCTTGCCGTTTCTTTGTTTGAGTGTGAATCTTTTAGCATGACAACCCTGATTTCTACTCTCTATGTAATGCATATATATTGTATTTTTTCACTCACTCTGTATATAATATCACTTATATTTTGCCTTTATTTCCTCAAGCCAACTATGATATTCACTTTGTATATAATATAAGTATACATTGCATTCAGTCTGTATATAATGTCATGTAACTATTGTAATTTCCATGGGCTATGGTTGAAATGGGTCCAATGAAATCAGTGCTCCACCCCAGTTAACAAATGCAAAACAAAATAAAATAAATAAAACAGGGCCAGTGTGCTGTATCACATTCCATTGTTTCATAAAGTTCACATTGTCTGGCCCTACAGCTTGTTCAAGGTGGACTCCTGAGCCATATGTTCCCATATATTTTGGTTTATATACCTTCAAAGTCTTTATATGCCAAAGTGCTGCATGTAGCTTTTAAGAAACATTGGTTAGGTTAGTAAACTTGTTACTGCTCATTCTCACAAGTTAAATCAAGTGGATGCTATACCCATAGAAGAAGGAGGCAGGAACACTGAAATCCAATTCCTATCCAGGTCTCCGGCTCCATAAATTCTCACTAAATAACATCAATGTAGTATAAGATGACAGCCCATCACTGGAAGCACTGACCACTATGCAAATAGTGTGTGAGGCTGCAGCAAGCCCCTAGGTACACATCCAAAAACAGACAACTACAAACAAATCCAGCACAAAGACAAATTTAATTTTTATGTCTGTAATAACATAAGGTTGACCCAGAAGAAACAAAATGGTTTCAACTCTAAAAATCAGGCTTCCTTAGTTATCTAAACAGATTTATGATGCTGCTTTTTAAAATCCCAAAACATCACTAGCGATATGATCGGGTGAAGCAATCCAAAAGAAAATAATTCAAAACAAAAATCATTATATAACATAATTCATAGTACACATAGCTTTGAATATATAAGTTAAAATATTGACCAATAAATGAAAAATAAATATATCTAAATACTCATTCAATAGCTATGTAAATCATGACTGACAAATAAACAGTCCTACCTTGGAAATAACAGGAATCACAAACACCATTGTCATGATTATAAGAAAAAATATAAATATTGACAAATACCTCATATGATTCACATAGGTGAATTTATTTTGGACCTATTTGAATTATACTGAGCATGTAACATACTGTATTGTAAGAGTACCTAATATATTTCTGTAAATTGTAAGCAATTAATGAAGTCATCTTTATACCATGTCTCAAAAAGACATGCCCCAGGATTTAATAAAATCTGTGTAGGCACAGTGTAGAGCCTACATGGAATGTATCCATGTAAATGGCCACGGTTCCCCCTTGGCAGTATGCTATACATATTAATGATGGCACGCTGCTGAGGGAGAGCCGAGGAACATGGATATTGAATCAGTGTAGGGATAGGTGTAGCGGCTACCCATGGATGCAGATGAGTGTGAGGCTCCCTGTAATGCTCCCTGCCACTGTTGTAATGTTGTGAAGTGTGTCAACTGTATAATAAGTCTTTTGTATGATGTTTTATTTTAAAAAAAAAATTTTTTTTACTGCATGTTTGCAAGGTGCGGTGTGGAGCGCAGCAATGCCAAGCTGTGCTGAAATATAGACAGGCAATACCTGCCAGACATCTAAAAATAGAAACTTGATGTAATTAATTATTTATTTATAGGTGTGTTTAAGCATGTTTGTGTGGCATGGTGCTGTACTCAGCAACACTAATAGTTAGCCTAGTAGTATATGTGAAGGAATACCAGTTTTTATAACATCCAACTAGCTACATGGGTAGAGTTATGGTTTTGAGTAGTAGGTCCTGGTTCGAGTCCCTAGCAGGCAGAATATGTCTGTAAATTAATATAGTATTTTTCATTAATTTTATTACAGTATTGTGAATTTTGGCACTGCTGTACTCTGCCTAGCACTGCTCAACAATGTTAAGCAGTGCATAAACATGTTAATGGTCACAAATGTTTTCATGGTGTTAAGCCTTGCTAAAATCACAGTTCTGTGAGTTTTCACGCTGCTTGGCTTTACTTACCTGTTTTGCACATTGCTAAACAATGCAGCACTTTTTTAAATGTTGTTGAATGATGTGTACGGGTTGGAAATGGCCTATATTAAGCCCAATAGGCAAGAATTCTGCAACAGTCATTGGAGTTCATTCAATGGTTGGTATGGCTGGCAGTGTTGGTGAAGGTGTTTGCTTTTGGGCGCAGCAGTGGGGCATTCAGGAGTCCAGGGTCACGGTCAGTCTCCTTATTAAAAACCATGAACCCCAGCTGATGCAGGGCAGATTCCAGGGCTCAGAGTGCAAGGTAGAGGCCTAGGACCATTTGGCCAAGGAACTCAGTGTTACTGGTATCCCCTGCACAAGACAGCAGTGTTCTCACCATTTTGATGACTTGGAAAGGAGGAAGAGGGGATCCCTGGACACCTGGATCAAGGAAGCTCAAGCTGGGAATGCTCCACAAGTATGTAAGTATGTTTTCCTCTGTCTAACCAATACACAAGCTGAAGGTCTGCAAAACAGCATAATGGTGTGCCTCTCTCCCAATAGCTGCAGCAGAGAGGGCTCACAATGTTGAGTCCAATGCCAGGCACCTGGCCAGGTTACTCTGTGAGTGTGGTAAGTGCAGATTTAGTATGCTAACTGTAGTGAAATAAGCATGAAGGGTAAAGCATTTACTACAATAACATATACACAAGAAAACCTGTACTGCAATAAATGGGCATGTAGAACTGTAGTGCAACAAATGAGTAATTAGAACTGTAGTGCAATAAATGAACAATAAGAACTGTATGTCAATAAAGCATTAGCAATACCAATAACAGTAAGCAAAATGTTGTTCAGCAGGATTGTGTTGACAAAACTATTGCACTAGAGCTGTATGCGTTGATTGTCTATAGTAAGGTTGCTGCAGTCAAGTGCAACACTATAATAGCTGTAGTCTGCAAATCTAATGGTCTGCAAACTGTATTGCTCAACCCATAGTAGTGTCCAAGGCTGTCTCCAGGCCAATATCAGTCACATAATGCTCTCACTTCCTCAGACAGCAGGCAATAAATGTATATGGGTGAGGTAGTCCAGTCCATGGACAGATATTGTGTGTGGATTTCATAGATATTGCAAACCAATAACAAGAAAATGTGTTCACTAGTATTGCTGATTTTAAATACAGCTTTTGTCATATATGCAGTATGGTTGTATTTCATGCATGTGTGTTCTACTGTCACTGCAGTCTACTGTAACACTGTAATAGTATTAGAATGCCAGAGGAATGTCCTGTAACTTGTATTGATCAATTCATAGTGTAGTTCCAGGTGATCTCCAGGCAAGCATCAATCACTCAACTGTCAGCAGTGACTTGGTAGCTCAGTCTGTTAAATGCTTTGTATGCAGTACATTTTGCCACACACAGTCCTGAGTTTGAATCCAGTGGTATAGAGCAATAAATTTTCAGTATCAGTTAAGTAATGCTCACATTTTCTCTCTCATCAGGAACACAACTAATATATGGATGAGGTAGCCCATATTGTGAGCAGCTAGGGTGTTTAGAATTCAGAATGTTAACATCAATACCATGATTGTGTTCATCAGGATTGCTGAGTCATAAATAAAGCTGTGTAATCCCGGTATGGCTGTATCCCTTGCATGTCTGTACTAAGTTGCTGAAGTCAATTATTACATTATTTGCAGATGTTCCCTGCAGTCACAACTATTGGGTTCTACTCCCATGCCTGCCAAATAAGGCATGACGCCTAACTAGATTACTTATTGTACACAAACATGCCTCTCAAGTGTTACGATTTCTCATAATGTAATTAAAACTGCCTAATCTATCTGTCACATGATTAGCAGATAAATTAATACCTGGAATGCAATGTATTACCAAATCTGTTTGCAGAACACCTGGGTAGTTATGTAAGTCCACATTATATGAAACTGTTATGTGTAGCGGTGTACCTGCAATTGTTACTCCTTGGCCCATACTGACCCATGCTAACAGTTTGAGAGGTATGCATGTGCTACATCAGTTATACAAGAATTGTAGTCACTGTACTCAAACCTGACATTACACATCTGTAGAGTATATATTTTAGTGTATTGAGGGATATAGCCTGCAATGTCAGTAATGGCATTTTTCTCTCTCTCCCCACCCCTTATCTTCATTTATTTATTACTGTTATTTATTATTATGATTTAATATTAACATAATTTGTTACACTAACTATATTTTGGAAAAATGTGTTTCATTATTGATATGTTTTATTATGATTTAATATGATATTTTGTTTAACTATATTTTGGAAAATGGGGTTGATTATTTTTATGTTTTATTATGAAGCAATATTAACATATTTGTTAAACTAACTGCTTTGTTGGCACTGTGGTTTACTTTTTACTGGCATGCTGTTAGAATACTAACTGTTATTTACATAATGTTGTGTTGCACATGTTATACATTAATATGTATTTGGATGAATATATATATGATGTTCGATTCTGTTCATACTAACATTGGTTTGGTTATTACTAACTGTAATGTACTGCTATACCTCATATCCCACAGCACATCAAGGAAGGCTGGTTTTGGCAGATCCCCCTACCTGGCCTCAACCGGCCATGGCACCGGGTCCCAGCAAGTCTGGCACCCAAACCAGTGGTGCCCCCTCTGCTGCCCCTGCACTACCTGCGGCATTGGGTAGTACTACCCCAGGGGATGGGGCCTGACCCCTCTGGGAGTGGTGGTGCAGGGGGTGTTTTCACCCATGCAGAGCTGCCAGTCCTGATGCATATGATAGTCTACCATGGCTATGACCACCTCCTGCACTGGATTGAGGGTAGACTGGCCACCCTGGTGGGCAGCCTCACCCTGGTGCCCAGCCTCCAGTACAGCCACCCTCAGGCAGTGATGGACCAGTGTCAACAGTCGCATGGGTGGGGATGTGAGTCACACTGCTGCCATCTGGAAGCACGTGAGACATGGATTCCACAACACCCTCCCTATCCAAGGTGTTCACCCCCTCATGTGTCACACACCACCACTGTCTGCTGTCTTGTCTGCCTTGTCTGTTTGCAAATGCATTCTCACCTACCCAACTTACTTCCTCCACATGTACCTATGTCCTTCCCAAACATTCTGCTCTCACCTTAAACAAAATGGGCACCTGTCCCAAAAAAAATGTTGTCCCATACATAGCTCTCCATTTCATCCACTGGACACATGTAATTCAGCTCAACTAGCTTGACAAAGCAGTTATGTTGTCGTCACCCCTCTCTGGGGCTTGAGAATCCAAATTCATCTACAAATTCTGTCAGGTTGTTGCTGTACATGAAATAGATAGCTATGGTTCTTTCCTACACCCTTCCTGCACATCCCCCCTGCCTTTCACTATGTTTTTCCCTCTGCTTGCACCCCATTTCATCACTTTCCTATCTCCCCTTTTTTTCTTCTCTTTATATTTTATTAGTGCGGAGCTGCATGATGCGCCGTGTAGTGCAGCTTCACTAGGCTCAGCTAAGTAGAGCTATAATGACTATATGTGTTTCTAACATTGTAAGACACTTACAAAATAAACACCTCTGCTGTGTTTTGAACCCGGGCCCATCACACCTGCAGCACACTGCATTAACCTAACATGTCGCACAACTCTTAATTAAAACAGGTGGTTTAAACAGAACATAATAATTGCCAATTAAAGTCATTAGGCATGTTTCAGAGGAGCTGCACCCTGTGCCACACCACGCAAACTGGAATAAAAAGTAATGGAAAAAATGGGAGTGTACCTTGGACTCTGGTGCAATAATACACCACTAGATAGCCAAAGACATAATAATAGATGTAACCGAGGCCCGTGATAGCAGGTAAATGTGGCCTTTTATCAGAAACATGTAGAAAGTCACCTGCTAATGCATTCATGGCAAAATACATATTCAACTGGGACTCTGGTGCAGAAATACATCTATGTAAAGTCATGCACATAGTGATGGATGTAGACAATGCGTGTCACAGTCTGTATGTGTGCACATATATCTTGCAAATACACCTGCTGTAGCAGTGACTCAGCAGATCAGTCTATTAAATACCTTGTATACAATACATTTTGCCACACACAGTCCTGGGTTTAAAGCCAGGGTTGTTTTGCATTTTAATTACATTACTGTGAAGACAGCAATTAATGAATGACTCATGCAGTTATTACCACACAAAGCATTGCAAATTAAATAACTGCTTTTTAGTGCTAGAAGTCACAGGTCTGCAGGTAGGGACACATTTCACATATCCATATAGCATTACTATATGTTGCCTAGTACTCTGTTACTGACACAGTTGCCTAACATATGTACCTTAAACACATGCCATAATTGGAGTGTAAAGAGTACCCTCACCCTGGCTCTGCCTCTACAACAAGGCTGACACAGCTGACACAGATACACCTACAGCTTGTTTTCCTTCAAAGTGTTCACACTTTCTGCCTCTGTCTATTACCTGCAGCAGCAGCTGCAGCCTATGGTACACACAGGTCTGTGTAAAGGTTTCTGCTACAGACCTACCCTCTGCAATGTAGTCTCCTCACCCCAGTAATGTCCATCTCAGCAGCTACAAAAGAGGCCCTGTTCTACATGAAGGCCGTATATACTGCAAAGTGGTTGCATGTCACTGGTTAATGATAGTGCAACTCAGCTGTATTTTCTACAATTAGCATATCAGAGTCACAGATTGGTTTAGAGGCAATTACCTGCTAATGAAAAGCATGTTAAAATGGTATACATGGATTTGAGTGAACGGCAGATGGCCGATCGGAAAACATTCAACAGCAGTACTGCGAATGCACAAAATTGCAAACACACTGTAGCCAAAATGCAAAATACCCCCCCCCCCCATTTTGACCCATGGTAGTGCTTGTTTAGGTGGTAGAGCAGTCATAAATGTTGAATTCTGAATATTGTACGACAATCAGAGTGTTCGACACCTGGAGCTTTGACATATAGGTTCGGGGAAACCAGGTTTCGACTATTGGTCGGTCGGTCATATGCATGTATTCCATTAAAATGCAAGCAGCTGACTATGAGCAAACATTCTGTATGAGACTTTCCTCACACAGAGCACATCTCTGCAAAACAATTACTAGTAGCACAACAGAGGAATACTGCACTCCACCAGTTATGTAACTGTTTTTTGTGTATAACAGAATGCAGATGGGAGGAGAGAGGTATGGGGAATAGGGAGTACAGCAGTAATCCTGACTTAGACCCATGATAATGGCATGTCATTGATACCCTGCTATCTTATGCATACAGGGGATGTACAATATATATATATATATATATATATGTATGGCTTGCATTGTCTTTTGTCATTGTGGCACACTGTTGTTGTTGGACATCCCAATATAGTAGTTGTAATAGCACACTGCTATTTGTCTGGCACTGGTCTTATGACATATTAGTGGGTAGCTGGCCTTAGGGGACACAACACAGTGGACTGGAGTGTTGTGTGTATGATCATTAAGCAGACTTTCTCATGGCACACAGGGAACCACCTCAGTAATGCTATTATCTCAGTCGTATCCACACACATGGTATGGCATCACACTGTGGGGTATGACATGTGTGAGGAGGCAGTGAATAGTGCTGGCCATTTTGTTCATGCTGTATCTGTAAATAGTGGACATCTATGTATTTGATCCTGTAATGTGGTGTATTTCAGGACTAATTTATCGCAGAAGGCATGCCCCCTTCTCAGATGCAGAGAATGAACTTATACTTCAAGGACTATGGCAGCATCATCACATTCTCCTATCCAGGGGGAGGCATAACAGGGAACAATGGGCTGCATTGTGGGAAAACCTTGTCCAGGATGTGAATGAGACTAGCCACGAGGACAGGACATATGAGCAGGTTTGACACTGCGCTACAGACATGGTGAATTCTGCACAATGAAGGGCAGCTGATGTAGCCAGGGATTGTGCTGTCACCGGTGGAGATCCTGCAATGGAGCAACCACTCATAGCCACTGAGGAGTTCCTGGTGAACCTAGGGACACACAACAGCTCCCAAGCATACATCATGGAGGTGGGTGCCACAATGTCCGCAGCAGATGAATGTGCAGGTAAGATTACTGTGATCACCATTGTAATACTGCAGCAGTCATTCTGTCAGGCTGTACATACCTTTATGTGGGTGTCCGGTCTATGTGTTGGGGGGGTAGCTCAGTTGTGCACTCATACTCAGAATGTCAGCAATAAATCAAGTAACACAGTAGCTACTGTTCATGTGAGATATGCATAGGTATTACCTTGTTGTGCTGCAGCATGCAGTGTTACTGAAATTACCTCACCATCACCTTTTTACAGGTCCATCAGGAGCTGTCCAAGGCTGTGGTCCTGCTTCTGGTAAGCTTGATACTGTTTTGTTATGGAACATGCATATGCTATTAAGGGTGAGGGCCAATATAATACCCTATGCACAGGTAATATTGTGTATAGTCAGAGTAAATTGTGCATATTCCAAGCTGGACAAGTTACCTAAGTTTCCTAGAGTAGGTAATCACAGGAGTGTAGTTGAATGAGCAAAAACACTTTTGCAGTTATAGTTCAGAGTGATTAGGCCTCCTGGTGTACATGAGGCAATTAATCTGATATGGCTTGTACATACCAAAAAGTCGATGGTACATACATTTGGTATTTAAACTTGTATTTGTATATATTTATTAAGATAGGTGTACTGAGTTTTATGTGCTGCATTATCTGGTATAATGTCATATTGCATACCTAAAATGTACATTGTACTGTTCAAGTGTCATGTGATTTACCTGACGTGCTTGTTATACAGGCCTTGAGTCAAATGTGTATGTTGTTGTGAGGAAGTCTGTTGTGCATGAAAGCAGAGATGAGAGGATGTGAGAGTGGTAATCCAGTTGTGGATCCTCATTATTATGACTCTTTGTGGATTTTCCATAATAGTGCAGGTACTGATGTACTGTTTTTGTCTTGGTTTCCACAGGTGACCGGGGGGTTGGCGTCTCCCCCCCACACCACCTGATGTCAGTGTCTCTTCGGACTCTGGTGATGATGGTGGCCACAATGAGGCACAGGTAGGGTTGCCAGGGGCTGGATCTGTCCCAGAGGTTGACATTCCACTTCTGCCCCCATTGTTACCACACACAGTCAGTATGTCCACACATACCCAGTCCCCACAGGCCTCATATATGGGACAGTCAGAGGGTGAAGACATTGAACAGGCCAGTGTTGCAACCATGGCATCAGTGAGTGTAGACACTGGCCATTGGCGAGGAGGACTGACAAGGGTGCTCATAAGAGGACTTCTGTCTACCACCTGTTGCAGGTGTCACATCACGGGACACTCAGCGCATGTTTCAGACTGTCATGGAGGCACGTTCTGAATGGAGCACCAGCATAGTCTGACATCTGTGACTGCCTCCACTGCATTGGGGACACCCTGGAGTGGTTTCACTGATGCAGTGGACAGACAGTGGGCTGAGACAGTGTCCATCTTGGGCCCCACATTGTCTGTGCTGGAGTATGTGGTTGGAGTTGGGCGTCGGACCTGTGGATGTAGCTCAGCAACACCATCTGCTGAGAGTCCACGTGGCTGTGCACAGTTATGCTCCTGTAGTGGCAGTACATCCAGCACTACAGAGGGGAATGTGCTGACCACACCATGATGTGGCCATGGACATGTGGTCCTAGGCAGTCTCATGGGGGACACGGTTCCAGCAGAAAACAGTCACTGTCAGGTACTAGCATCGCGTCTGACACTGGGCATGGTGGTGCCAGTGCAACTCCTGGTGGAGCCAGTTCTCGTGTTCAGGGATGGAGACGGTGAACTGTCAACTCTACCATGTACAGTCCACAGCTGTCCAACATACACACATGTAGGGCTAGCACAGGCTTGACTGTGTACACGCACACACACACACACCACTGTCATAATATACAGGCCACCTACAGACACCAACTGCAACTCTCCATTCCCCATCTAACCCACTCCATTTCCTGATTCACACACATGCTGTCAACTGTTTGGGCCAGCCTAGGCCTCCAGCTCCCCTTCACATCACTGTGTGCAAATGATGATACCTGTGCCACATCCTTATCATCCTTCCCATCGATACAGGGGAATGAAGCTCTTTGTCTGATGCACAGGGTGACTATATTACATGACATGCACTTGTGTAATGGGGTTTTGTTTTGCATGCCACTTGTAGTGGTCACCAACATATACTGTATGCTGGCATGTGTGTTGCGTACACAACATACATTTGTGGACCTTATGTTGTAAGATGTTGTTCTTCTTTGCTTCTTCAGTTAAAAGTCCCAAGTCTGTACTCCAATGGTGCAGGGTATGGGGGAAAAAATCAGATTGTGGGGTGTATGCATACTTTATAGTGCTCTACTGTAGGTGCTGCCTGTGTGATTGGCTATCTATGATGCAGCACACTTGCCTAATATATCACTGACATCATTTACTGGCCGTAGTTGAAGTTAAGCAAGGATCAATACTAATTAATACATCATTAGCCTTTAGATACTCTGAGCACTGTGGTGCATCATGCAAACACATGGAAACGTGCCTCATAGGTAAACAAAGCTTAGACGTCAGTGCACACACTCCTTTAGGCTTCCACACTCAGCTTGGCAGTGCAGCGCACAAACAGGTGCAGCTAAGATCCAATCAGCTTAGAAGTTATTGGCATACCCTGTCTTGATGTCAGCTATCTCCTCTGTGGACACCAACATGGTTCTCTGTGTACACGGAGGGGATATGTGGACATGGTTACCCCATTGTTCTATTCAGTATCTCCACCTCATTTCCATGGGGATCCGTGCTCACAGCCTGGATACTACACACTTCCAAGCCCTTGCACGTTAGCAACAGCACCAGTGCACCATTGTAGATCGTACATGCAGGGTCTTGCGACACATTCATGTTTCATGTTATTAATATTTGGTTTTTCCAGGGTTTTTTATAAGGGATGTTTGTGTGCTGTGGTGTGCTGCACAAACATGCTAAGATCATTAAAAAAAATAATTTATTTTAATATATTCACTGTAACGTTTGGAACACGAAGTAGATAATTTTGCTCATATGTGTCTGCTATTCAATTTCTGTGGATCTACCTACATTTTTACAGCCCCTTTTGTCTGTCTACAGTCCTGTACATGGAATATGTCTGTGTACACTACAGACACTGACACGGGGTCTGCAGAGCTGCCTATCTGCTTGCTGGATCACTCTACCTGCCTCATTTGCATGAGATTCACCTGCTTATAAGGTGATTTGCATGCCACAGAAGTTTCTGTGTTGGCGCACTTGTGGGCACCACTCAACAGTATTTAATGAATCTAAAATTGTTTGTGCTCATGTTGGCAGTGTGGCGTGATGCCTACATGGTAAAAAAAATATGTAGGCTTTATTAAATTTCCCCCATAATCAAACTGCATTGTACCATAAAGTTCAAAAATAACCATCTCCCTGCTCCGACTTTCTCATGTATATGTGATCCTAACTAAGCCCCTGTAACCTAACCCCAGCCATATACATTACCTTATGAAAATCCTTTTCCCTTGTAGTTCCACAGTACAAGACACTTGGACACACTATCTCAATGCTAAAACTACCTACTTACTTAGTCCTTCTCTAATGCTAAAAGTACCTTTTTACCTAGCCCTTTACTCTAACACTAAAAGTACCTACTTATCCAGCCTCTACTCTAATGCTAAAAGTACATACTTACCTAGCCCCAGCTCTAACACTAAAAGTACCTACTTACCTAACACCTACTCTAATGCTAAAAATACCTACTTACCTAGCCCCTACTCTAACCTACAGACACTCACACATACATTTCCACACCTAATCCTGAGTCTTATTTACCTTAACCCAAAGCACTCCCATACACTCACTAGCCCTTCAACATTACCAAATGCAGCACATCTTACATTTATTGAAATCATCATTCAATGTAAAAACACCATTTAATCTGTCAATAAAAATCAACCTTTGACAGACTAAATTTGGAATAATTTATTTATTTAACATTTGTTTATGGAGAAAGTCTGACAAGGAATGAGCCAATTTTCAGTGGAGGCCCGGGGAAAAATGATCCAGCTGCATGTCTTTGCAATGTGGGAGGAAACCCACACAAACACAGGGAAGACATGCAGATTCCACTCAAAATACACTCTAGGTGAGAATCAAACCAGAGAACCTTTTGCTGTGAGGCAACAACACTAAAGCTGCACCACTGCACTGTAGTGTGCTTGCGTGTGTGTGTGTGTGTGTGTGTGTGTGTGTGTGTGTGTGCGCACGTGAGCACTTGTGTGTGCATGTAGGCGTGAGTGTATATTTATGTGTGTGTGTGTGTGTGTGTGTGTATATATATATATATATATATATATATATATATATATATATATTTATATAGGGTTCCCCTTCACAATCTTGAATTACTGAATGCTCGAAATTCAGTAACTTGAGAATGTAAAGTCGAACCTACAAAAATCCCGAAACCCACAAGCACGAAAACTAAAAACCCCGAACATACATAACACATACACTACACAACACAAACACCATACAACCCACATCACATAAACTACAGGCCCTACACTATATGCACGCAGGGGGGCAAGCCCCCCTGCACCCCCCACACCCCCCACTTATATATTCTAACTCTGAGATCGCACTAATACACAAAATAAAAAACACCACACAGACATTTTAAACTGCCTCGCACACACACACAAATACAGACACATCCAACACTCACACTTATACTTCCACCTCCCTACCCTAACCCACACACACACAACTTACAAAACACACACATACACTCACTTACCTTCACTTCCGTAAAACATCCTGACTCACACACTTCCCATCCCGTAGTTGACATGCATAAGCACGAATTCGAGATATTTGAATTTGCGCTTTTGCAGATTTGTGCTTATGGGTTTTCGACTTTACAGTCTCGAGTTACTGAATTTTGAGCATTCAGTAATTCGAGATTGTGAAGGGGAACCATATATATATATATATATATATATATATATATATATATATATATATATATATATATATCTATACAGAGAGAGCGAGAAGTAGCGATATAAAACATTAGAGCTTGATAATGTGATAAAAATGTTGATCTGATCCACTATGCAGATTTTCTTATTTCTATCCTTCCCACAAAATTAAGCATTGTCATTATCCCTGTTATGTAAACAGCTTACTCTATCTATTCAGGCACGTCCAAAGGGCAGTTTCCGGTGTACTCTCCAGTCCAACTGGTGAATCTGGGCATTTTGAGGCAATGTTACAACTGCCTCATGTACACAGACAAACCTCTCCTCCTACCAACAAACACTAATATATGCAAGAGATGCAATTATACAGCCAAACTGGAGGCAAAGCTCTCTCATCCCAAGACTGGAACTGACAGTCAAGAGGAGAAGGGTAATACTTGCAACACACCACCAGTCTCACATAGACCTAATAAACCAACACTGGCAAATAACACACATAAATACATGAAAACATACTCGAAGGCTCTAAATAAAAATCTGCAAAAGCAACAGAGACCTCCAAAGCAGACATCCAAGCAACCTCCACACCCCATCACCAACTATGAAACACATACTTCACATAATCAGTGTGCCACACAATCACAGTCCTTAAGGCAAAATAACATACCCAGCACACTAGTAATAGGTGACTCTATAGTCAGGCACACTGATGTCCCACTAACTAGGCTGGACAAGGAGAAGGTTACAGTTGGCTGCCTGTTGGGTGCCAGGATCCACCACATAACGCAAGCACTCAGGTCACTCCACAACAAGTACAAATATGACTCTGTCATTGTCCATGTTGGTGTGAATGACCTCAGACGTACCTCCCTGGACTACATGAAAAGAGACATGGAAGAGCTCTCTTATCATGTAACCCAGGCTGGTATGACCCTGACCCTGAGTAGCATCCTGCCCTCTCCAAGAATGATGCCACAGTATAAAGAAAAAAATGATCAATTTCAACAACGGGCTAAGTTTCTGGTGTCTTTCAAAGGGGATCCAGTATCTGTCTGCCTGGGATAACATGCTCGACAAGCCACGTTGATTCACAAGAGATGGCTTGCACCTGTCACCCTTAGGCTTTCGAATAGTGGCCAAGGCTCTTGCTGCCCCCATAGTGCCTTTTTAGGCAAAGCTCAAAAGACAAACCCATCACCATAAATAGCACAAGTAACCAAAAACTGAGGGTAATGCTACTCAAAGCCAGAAGTCTAAACCTCAAAATGCACGCACTTGAGGCAATCCTCAGTATGGAAAACAGCTACATCTGTGCAGTAGCAGAAACCTGGTTTAAGGCTCCTGAGAGCACCCCAGCACTACCAGGCTATAACTCATACCATACCTTTCAGCCACAGAACCAGGACCGAAACACAAAAGGCGGGGGTGTATCCATATTCATCAAAGATACCCACATCTACAGGTTAGTGGCGCAGCACAATGCATCAGAGATCATCCATGTGCAACTAACAATGGGCAAAACTGCAATTCAAATTGTAGCTTGCTACAGATCACCCACCATGACCCAGGACCCCCATTCCACATTTCTGGAGATACTGGGAAATATGAAGGTCCTACCAAACACCCTAATACTGGGTGATTTCAATTACCCAAACATAAACTGGGAGAACTACACAAGTACTAACTCCCTTGCCCAACGCTTCCTAGAATTTATAAACTCGAATGCCCTGGATCAACTGGTCAATACCCCCACCAGAGGGAACAACATATTGGACATGGTCATCACCAACATGGGCGACCGGTGTTCCACACCGGAGGTCAACCCCTCGCTGGTTAGATCCGACCACAGACTAATCATTCTGGATATCCACGTTCCGCCCCCACCCCCAATCAAGGAAACCACAGTGAAAAACTTTTCAAAAGCAAACTTCAAGTTACTTAAGACTGAGGTGAAAAGGTTCACAACCCCCATGCTAAAGAAGAATGCTGTCCAAGCTGCTGAACCCTTTATAAAGGTACTCTATGAGCATCTGCAGGAATGAATGGACCATGCTATCCCAAGTAAAACCAAGACTCACTCCTCCAAGAAAAGGAAACCAGTCTGGTGGACCCCTGCCATGAACAAACTATACAACAGAAGGAGGAAACTAGTACAGAAATAAGTAAAATCCCAAGAAGGAAAGACATCCCTGATCAGTATCAGCAAGAAAATACAATCCCTCATTAAATCATCCAAGGCTAGTTTTGAAAAAAAAATTGCCAGTGACTCCAAAGATAACCACAAAGCGTTCTTTAGCTATGTCAAGAACCTAAGTGGAAACTCTCAGATCTGCTCTGCGTTAATGCAGAATGGCACAAAATACACTGAACCGGCTGATATTGCCAACATTCTGGCAGACAGGTTTAGTGCAAACTTCAGCCCCCTCTCACCCCCAAAGGGCCTATAAAACCATACCAGAAGAATGTAGGGCCCCGTCAATCACCGACACACTGGTTAAAACAGCCCTATCCAAAGCCAAAAACACAGCTTCAATGGGACCGGACAGTGTCCCAGGCTGTGTCTTACAAGAGCTCCAAAAAGAACTAACCCCTCACCTAACCACACTGTTCAAACTCAGCCTCTCTGCAGGCTACATACCCACAGAGTGGTACACAGCAACAGTTATCCCACTCCACAAATGTAGAGCCACAATGGACACTGGGAACTATCACCCTATAAGCCTGACTAGCCTGGTCTGCAAGGCTATGGGGCGCATCATCATGGACCTCATTAACAGAGACATTGGGAATCTCCAAACCTTGGACCCTACCCAGTTTGGCTTTGTTAAGAGCAGATCATGCCTCCTAAACCTGGTGGACTTCTTTGAGACAGTTACCAAGGCATTAGATGAGGGAAAGGAGGTAAACACAGCCTACCTAGACCTCGCAAAGGCTTTTGACACCATTCCCCATTCTAGTATTATAGACAAGCTCACCAGCTTGAACATAAACCCCTATGTCACGAGATGGGTTGCCAACTGGCTCATGGATAGAACCCACATGGTGAGAGTTGCAGGCTCTACATCCGACTCTAAACCGGTTACATGTGGCATCCCCCAGGGCTCAGTCCTAGGAAACCTCCTGTTCGGTATATACTTCTCAGAGGTACAGGCAAGCATAGGAGGACTATGGCTGACCAGGTTCACAGATGACTGCAAACTAGGGGCCATAAATGATTCTCCGGCTGATACAGACACGCTCCAGGAGGGTCTCACTGAGATGGATACCTGGTGTCAAAATCATGGCCTCAAGCTAAATGCCAAAAAGTGCATAGTCATCCCCTTTGGAAAAAATAAAGTACCCATGAACTACCACATAGTTGGTAGTCCCCTAAATACAGAAAATGTAATAAGGGATCTGGGGACCCAAGTAGATAGTAATCTCTCCTTTGATAATCATATTACTAAAGTGGTTAGAAAATCCTTCTATGTGGCCCACCTAATCACAAAAGGGTTCACATCTAGAAAAAAAGAGGTTATTGTGCCTCTCTACTCATCACTCATTAGACCCATCATAGAATACAATGCCCCATTTGGGATGTACCTTACAAGACACCTGCAACAGCTGGAAAGACCACAAAAGTACTTCACCAAGAGGATTACTGGCCTCAAACAGATGCCCTATGCAGCCCAACTCATGAAACTCCAGCTGTACTCGGTTGCATACTGCTTACTCAGAGGTCATCTCTGCCTGACATACAAGGCCATGTCCAACCCAGAATTGATGGACATGCTCCACCTAAAAAAAAAAACAAATATCGAAGAGCTACATGCTCTAGAGATATAGACCTCACTATAATGATAAACAGGACATGCTGGAGGGATAGATTCCTATCCCACAGACTCCTCGTGCTTTGGAACAGGATTCCAATATACATCAAGCAGAGCACCTCACTAACACTCTTCAAGAGAAACCTTGACAGGTGGATGGGAAACAGAAAATTTACCCTGGGGATCACTGCAGTGGCTCTGCTGGACAGTGTCACAGGGAACTAATGGCTCTGCTGGACAGAGGCACAAGGAGCTAATCTAAGGGGGTGGCAAAAGCCAACACATTCTGGCTAGGCTTATAAATGCCCTTGGGCAGATAGTCTAGTACTTACCTATGAACCTATGAACCTATGTTATCATAAATTTATTAACATCCTTGATAAGGCATTGCTTATTGGAAAAGTTCACTAAACACGACATATTTAAATTACATTCTAAAAACTAATCTGAAACTTCACACATCAATCAGACACACATACCGCTCTAAAATGCCCTGTTCTATTTAAAACAACTCCCATACCTAAACCTTCACTTGCTTTAACAGAAAAAAAGGAAAATAAAAATATAAAATAAAGGGTTGTCAGAAAGTCAAATTCACTTTAGAGAAAAAAATAAAACACTGCACTCAAAATGCCCCCCAGAAAAAACAAATCTGTCCACCTATTTCAACCCCTTAGTGAGAAAACTTAGTAATACCAAGACAAGAAAGTAAAAAGAATAATAATAATAATAATCATAATCATAATAATCATAACAAAAGTAAAATAAAGCACTGACCACAAGTAGCCAGCTGGAAAAATGCATTACTAACCAAATGGGACAGAGTATCAGCTAAGATTATACTAACTGAAAATATAATTTATCTCTTTAACTAACATCACTGCACCAAAATGCACTAGCAAAATATATCACACAAACACACTCACACAGACACACACACATAGACACACACACACACACACACACACACACACACACACACACACACACACACACACACACACACACACACACACACACACACACACACAAGCTAATTCAATTCCTGTTCAGTAGAAAAAGTGTACAGTTACTGCAGCTCTCTAAGAACAACATAGCAATAAGCAATATGGAAAATATTTTCAAACAAAAAAGAGAGACTTGAAATTGGAATATACAATTGTTAAGCACCCCTCTAAGCATTGTTAAAGTGGGGTCTGCACTACAGCTGACAGTATTCACCAGAAAACAGCAGCATCATGACATAAAACACCTTTGTTTCAACTCCTTTTTCTGCCTGCTGTCTGCCAAGTACCTAAAACATTTTTAATAAAATTGCTTCCCTTAGACAGGGAACCACCACTGCTTTGCTGGCTTTCAAATCTGGAACAACACATCGCATTTTTTTACATCTTTGTTTTGATCAATCTGTAGTACATGAAGATAATAAATCTCCATGCACTGCAAGGAGTTGAGGCGGTCAGCAGATCACAACATTGTATTACGTGTTCTCAACGTGGATGGCAAGATTCACCTCTAGAGCTTCGCTCTCAACGTGAATTTGTTGACATCTATGTCAAGAACACATAATAAAGTATTTACGATCAGTGACCTGCTCATAATCCTCTATGCAAAGCACAAACCTAGTAAAGACCTCAGTACCTATATCAAATATCAGTTCCTAAAACCAAAAAACATTTCAGAAACTCACTGTACAGTGTCTATGTTGTTAAACTCTATAGCTTCATTCCTCTAGACCTAATATAACATTGTTTCAAACTCAGATGAATAAATCGAATTACTAAGTGGATTGTGGATTTGTAACTGTAACTATATCAAATGATGCCTGATGTTTTATGTACTTCCTTGCAAGTTATTGCCTTCATTGATAAAATCTCCAAAACAATTCTTTCTCCTTTCCCTCTGCCTCTCCTGCAATCTACATCCTTTAGCTTCTCTCCTCCTCTTTCCTTTCCCTTCCTATGCCTTCCATTTTCTCCTCATCTAAAACACTCCTTACTATTACTTTACTGCTTCTTTCCCCCACACCACCTAACTAGCCTGTAGTTGCTTATTTTCTCATCCCCCCAACTTACTGCTTTACCTTCTTTTAACACGATATGTATTCCTCTGCTTTCTTCATTGTCTTCATCCTTCTGTAAGTGCTAATGCAAAATCCTTCTAAATATCTTCATTTTGAATGCTAATATATCTTCCCATCATAAGCAGTCCTCCATCTTGTAAATATTGAACTTTCATGCACTTCATATGTACATATATATATATATCTATATATATCTATCATTGTTTTCCTTGTTTTTCCTCCTACTTGAATCTTCATATACAGCCTGAAAGTAGTATATATTATACAATTATTTTCTGCCATATATCCACTGTGTACTGTATTATACTTCATTTTTAATTCTGTTGGCTTTCTCTCTGAGACACCACTGAGAAGGGGCATTAAGGCCAGTCAGACTATCGACATTAACAAATGGAAATAATTATGTACATCAATAAAATTTTAATTTCCCTGAAGTAGTTTTTATGCTTTTGTGGTGAAGAAGATGAAAATGTATTTTTCAAAAGAGCGAAATATTTCAAAACCAATTCAACGAATAAATCCACAAAAATGAGTGTAGAGGAGGCAGACCACTTCTTAAAATCACCAAGCATGTTTTTTATTTAATAAACAATAAAATATATAAGTGCTTTCGTCTCAATATTCCAAAATTACAGAGACTTCATCAGATACCTATGAAGTCTCTGTAATTTTGGAATATTGAGACGAAAGCGCTTATATATTTTATTGTTTATTAAATAAAAAACGTGCTTGGTGGTTTTAAGAAGTGGTCTGCCTCCTCTACACTCATTTTTGTGTATTTTTCAAAAGAGGGCTGGGTTATTTGTTTCAAGTACTGGACTCCAGTGCAAGTAAGGAAAGTCAGCATTGAGGTATTACAAACTCTATTTTTTTACAATGTGATTAAATCCTGTGGGGACTGGAATGACATAGCATGACAGTAGGATGATGAAAAACAGTTATTAACAAGTTACAGGAAACTGCTCTTGGCTTCAGTATGCAGTAGACAGCTTTCTTTATTTTGAAAAACAGACAGACACTGTTTGACTTTGGGGGTGAAAGTAAAGCCATGTGAGGTACTTATCATAACAGTGGATGTATAGGTTATTTTTTGCCTTCACAGTCCTTAACCTTGGATTTAACTTTGTCAAGAGCATGGGAGCTTGCTTCAGACTTTTTCAAACAGTGAATGCCACTCCCCTGCCAGCCTTCTATTGGCTGTATAATCTGCCAGTAATGTCCCTGTGATACAGTAACTTTTAAATAGATTGCAAGGAGAATTGCAGAGTAGATTTTTAGAGACATGACTTGCCACTCACTCGAAATATGAAACATATGAGTGTATGTATCCATCCATCTTCAACCCCTTTTCCCATGTTGCACATGGGGTCGGGGTGTCACTTCAACAGTATGACAGAAGTAAATCTCAGTTTTGACACTCAGTGCAAACTAGTTAGACAAACAGCTCATTTTCCTCTGCCATCTATCCTACTGCAGTCACAAAGGAGATGACTCTGTCTGGTACCAGGTCATTTCATTATGCTGCCTGATCTATTATAATTTTGCTGTCTTATACAGTTTATGCCCAGCATATATAGCAACTAATGCTCACAGGTCCCCATTACATGTAAGAAAACTGCTGCTACAGCTTTTTTAGTGTCCTAGGCCTCTCTATATATACAGGATCTAGACCAAGGTTTCATTATTTTATAGTTTGAGAGATACATGACATTTATGGCATCCAGCATCTTGGTCAGGGATCAGGACAAAGCAATGTAAAACCTAATTTAATTAACTTATTTGTTAACGTGCTAAGTCAACTGATGCTTCTTGTAATCTTTTCAGCCATAACCCAAGCTATAAGGGTAAGGATGAATGCAACATATAGTGGCATCATTTAGTGTAGTTAATCAACCAGCATGTTTTGGCATTGAAGGAAACCATAACATATAGAGAAACTCCAAACAGATAATGGGAGAACACGCAGAACTCCCTAGTCAAGGTCAGGAGAAGGAGAGCACAAAAATAGCCTGCCAACATGTCTGCTGACTGAAGGCCTCTACCAAGGTCAAGTAAATTCTTAGAGCATAATGAAGAGTAACCTCCAGATTCCACAGTTCCCTGCATTAACACTGGCATTTCTTCACGTAGTCAAAGTAAACTTTATTGTCACTTCAATTCACACAAGTACGAATCCAGCGAAATTATGTTTCTTCGGACTCAATGTGCATAGAATACATAGACTACATTTAACATGACGATAATACACATTCTATAGACACAGACAAACAACAATAATAAATGCTTGCATTATTGCACTGATTTAATAGATTGTCACTCATTACTAGGTTACTAGCTTATTCTCACTGGAAAAATTACAGTTAAGCAATTGATTTAATGTCTAGATTTATACTGCACAGTAAGAAAGTTCAGTTTGATTACTACTGGCTTTGCTGTCTGTGCGTGTGTGTGTGTGTGTGCAAGACCTTGTTGCATATTGCACTATAGAGACTTTTCAGTATTGTTGGATTACTGCCTTAATGCCCAGTGTGAAGGGTATTGTACCTAGAGTTCAGTAACCTGATGGCTAGTGGAAATAAGCTGTTTCTGAATCTTGTTGGTTTGCAGCGCATACTTTGAAAGTGCCTTTCTGATGTTAAATGTAAGAACAGCTTGTATGAGGGATGAGTGCTAGCCCTGGTTATTTTTCTTGTCCTGCTGAGACATTTGGACATGTGCAGGTCTTGTATGGATGGGAGGGAGTTCCTGATAATCCTCTCAGCCACTTTAACTACCCTCCGAAGGGACTGGTGCTCAGAAGCAGAGCAGCTTCCATACCATACTGTAAACTGTTTGTCAGTATACTTTTGATTGTGCCCCTGTAGAAGGTTGTGAGAGCCGTTGATGGTAGGTTTGCTCTCCTCAACCTTCACAAGAAGTGAAGCCATTGTTGTGCCTTCTTAGTGATGGCATTTGTGATGGCTGACTACATAAAGTCTTCTGCAATGTGCACCCCCAGAAATGTTGTGCTTTTTACTCTCTCAACTGTTTCTTCATTGACTATGAGTGGAGAGTGCTCTCTGTTGCCCTTCCTGTCGTCCACAATTATTTATTTGGTCTTGTTGACATTTAGTGTAAGATTATTGCTATAACATCAACTTATGAACTGATTCACCACCTCTCTGTAGGCTATCTCGTCATCATTCCTGATGAGGCCCACAATTGTCGTATCATCTGCACATTTGATGATATGGTTTGAACTGTGCTTGGTAGTACAGTTGTGGGTTAGTATGGTAAAAAGAAAGGGGCTTAGGACACATCCTTGTGGGGCTCCAGTGTTCAGAGTAATGTTGCCCAATGTATTCTTGCCTATGCACACTTTCTGGGATCTATCTGTAAAAAAGTCCAGAATCCAATTGCATAGTGGAGTGCTGATGCCCAGCTGAACCAGCTTTCTGATCAGATTTTGCAGGATGACTGTATTGAAAGTTGAACTGAAGTCGATGAAAAGTAGCCTTACAGTCTTACATCTGGCACAGTCATTTTGCATCCTAACATTTGGCTCAGAAAATTAAAGAAGGCTATTCCTCCCAAAAAAAGGTAATCTAATTCAGCAGTGACACTACCTCTAATACTTTGCTTGGAGCAGTTAATAACCTCTGTCCACAATTTATAAATGCCACTTGAAACATCTTCTGCTAGCAGTGAGGCAAATCTGATTTGCCTCGCTTGACATTTAGTCCCAGGGACTACAAAGAGATGGCACTAGTCTACATCTGTTTTTGCAGATATTTATGTGACTTTGTATGAATAGTGCAACCATCCATAAATGGAAAAAAAAAACAGGACAATAAGAAAATTGCTTAAATCTAGGCAAGGATACCAAGATTCAACTCACTCACTCCTGTGTCAGCGTAATAGATAAGGTAGATAAGGGTTTACTCAGACTGCTGTCATACATGAACGGTAAAGCAAAGAGAATCTAACAATAATTAAATAACTAACTAAACACTGCAGCAAGAAGTGATATAATATTTTCGTTGTGCTAACCTAGGTTTCTTTCACAATACAGACCACTTGAGTTTTCAGACTACATGATTACTCTATCAGGAAAAATAAAGTCACTGACGCAGTATACATTGCTGTAAATACCCACTTTTGCAAAGGAAAGAACATAATGTAGCACATTTTCCCACAGGCTACAAAAACATTATGAAAAAAACACAAGTAAGAGAAAAAAATCTTTCTGCATATTTCAGATGCTTAGACATATGACACAAATGACTACAAGTCTGTGCTTTTGTGTCTGCCCCAAAACATATATGACAGAATGAATGGCCTGGCATAAAAAGTACAGGCCCTTTCTAAATGCATCACATGAAACTGTTTATTCAAACAGACAAAGCACTTAAACGCTAAGTTCAAGTTATCTAACATTATAATAAATGATAAAAGATAAGTCACAGTAAGTCCAGATGTACTAACAAATTTGTTACAACCTGAAAAGGAGACAGATATTATAATTTCTTAGTCTATCCCTGTAACAAATGCATGTGATATAAGAAAGCTTTTTCACTTAAACTGAACAAAAGGACATGCCATTATGCTGGGATTAAGGAAACAGTAGGGGCTACAGAGTATTATGACCTGGACATTTTCTTTTTTCTGCATAAGTGGGTATTAAAGTAATGTGTCTTAACATTTGCATCCTACCACTTCTGATGATGGATGCATGTAGTCTGGAAGACTGAGTAGGTTATATTGTAAAAGCTATGTTGTTCCAGTAGACAGTGCCCATCACTGTTTTCTGTCAGAGGACCTAATTTCCATTTTTTTAATACAATCACATTTTACTGCATTTTAAGTAAGAATACAACATTAGAAAAACAGCAATGAATAGATCAATATTAAAAAACAGACGTACACATTTCAATAACAAAGTCAATTGTTTGTGACAGTCTTTGGTACAATGCATAAGAATCCTAAAGAAACTAAGTGAAGCAGACAGGGCATCAACGATGAATACACAAGTATTATTTAATATGATCTTAAAAGGAGCATCATAAAATATCAGTGATACTGATGATTAAAGGCTTTCCCATTTAATGCAACTTCAGACCATAGGTTCATTACCAAGAGAGTTTGCATACCCAACATGTATGCTACCATAGCATCAGATATATCTTTGCCAGCAGTAGAAAAATTTGAGGGAAAATTTCCAGAGAACAAAGGGATTTTAATAAAAAATTTCCATGAACTGAGATACAACTGCTTTACCAACCCAGTGCATAGCGATATAGATTTTAACACATGCTAAGATGATAAGATTAAGATATGTGTTTTTAGCTTGAATTTGACAAAGGAATATTAAGAATATAAATGAACATTTCTGTCTTGTGATAAAAGCCATTCCTTTGGAGATTGCTGCATAGTAAAAATCATGGTTCTAACCTGTTTGGACTTATTTTGCAGGAAAAGGACTGTAAGATAGTGTGTGAAGTCAAAGTGATGCAGGTAAACACTGTGGAAATGCATTGTGTATTAAAAAAGGAGATGGTTATGTGTAGTGGCAGAATAAGGTACTGTAGTTTTTTTTTTATATTTGTTTTCTCTTTTTTTTCCTATATCTCTCTTCTCTTTACTCCTTTCCTTTATTCCTGTAGATAGGTGGTATTATTTCTAACTGATAAATGATGTAAAAATGGTTAGTTGATCAGATTTAAACAATGTGCATATAATAATAAAAGAACATAAAAGATGTTATTTTTTTATGTCTAATTTAAGGCATTTTTTCTTATTTCTTCTCCTTTTGCTGTGCTCACTTCATGCTTTTTTTTTCTCTTTTTTTTAATTTTAAATCCTTGGTTCTTCTCTTATTCACATATGGTTATTACAAATGAAAGTGCCATTATAGTTTTATTTTGAACTGCATTGGTTTTCAATATTAATATGTTAGTAGGTAAGTTGTAGGGGAAGAACAAAGCAGATTAAAGTAGTTAGATCATTTTATTCAGTAGATACAGGATGTTGGGAAATGTTAAATAACTGTCTGCTTTCTATGTCAACTAATATTTAATACTGTATAGAACAACAAATTAGAATGTTATTTGCTATTGCTGAATATAAAGCTGAAGTGAACTGAAGTACATTAGAATCTCAGGGTACAATTAGTTTATTTGTATATCCATAAATATGTACAGAGCTGTAGTTACCTATAAGTAGTGTTTAGTAGGGAATGTCAGAATTAGGCTTTGTAGACGAAGAAGTAGTTGTTGTAGGTTTTTTGCATGGGGTTTCATTGTTAAATAATAGAATTAGTAGATTAGTTACTCAGATGGTTTCCAGTAATGTAAAAAACCTATGTTCATCCTGGTCCAGAGGAATAGTGGGTAGGCACTGGGTAGGGATAGGATGGCAGTTTTGCTTCCATACAATTGATGATACGCCAACTTATGTTATTCTAAGGTTGCTCAAAGAGATTAGATATCGAGTTATATTTCTAATGAACGTTAAATGTGGATAATAGAATCTTGGAATGTCAAAGGACTCCAGAACATGAAAAAAAGAAAGCTGTTTTTCATTTGTTTCTCAAATCATCAGCATGTTGTATTTTATTACAAGAAACGCATATGACTAATGATCAGTGGGAGTCAGTGAAGGATAAGAAATGGGTTAGGAAGATTGTGATAGCGGAAGGAACAACAAATAGTGCAGGGGTGGCAATTTTAGTTAAGAATCACTTTCAGGGAGATATTAGGGATGTGAAAATGGATCAGGAGGGCAGATGGTGTTTGGTCCTTCTCACATCCAAATGTTATGATAAACCTATAGTACTAATATGTGTATATGCCCCTAATGTTAATCAGCATCATTTCATAGCTTCAATCTATTCCATTTTACAGTCATACAATAATTGCTATATAGTGTTGGGAGGTGACTGGAACTCTTATCAAGATCCTAAATTAGACAAGTTGGGTGCTTCTTCAGCGTTCAATAAACAGGCAATGGTAGCATTGAAAGAATTGAAAATGGATTTCAAACTCTATGACCCTTTTAAACACATACACTCACAAGGGAAAGCAGAGAATTTTACTTATTATTCAACCTGCCATAAAATGTGGTCGAGAATTGACTTTTTCTTAATTTCAGAGGTGTTGATCTCAGCTGACCCTAGTGTTTCTAATCAAGTCAGACAACTCTCAGATCATTCAAAGATAACTTTAATCTTAAACAGTAGTAATATGGATACTAAGAGGCTTCGAGGGTATAATTGGTCCTTGAACCCATATTTACTAACCAAGGAAGATATATTAATGGAAGTCAAGGAGATACTTAAACAGTCATTAAATAATATTTCCCAAAATAGACACCCAATAGATATAGAATGGGCTACAACTAAAACGCAGCTAAGAGCACTATTTATACAAAAAGTTACGTATTATAAAAAATTACAAAAGAAGACTCAATTGGATTTAGAAACTAAAATTCAATTACTGGACCAAGATTTGATGAGGAACTATAATGAACAGACAGAAACTGAGCTATTAAGATGTCAAAAAGAACTATTTTTACTTCATAATAGAAATTTGTCACTTTATGAACAAATAAATTTAGTTAAATATGCAAATCATATTCAAACCCCCTCGAAAGCATTAGCTCATATTATTAACCAGATGAAATCAACACGATTAATTACTGAAATACACTATAACAATACTACATATACTGACAAGGCGGATATCATGAAGACCTTTGAAAAAATTTTTAATCAGATTTATGGTGAGAAGCAGACACTCTTGCAAGATAAAGACAGAAAAGATTTTTTACAGAGAATCACTTTCCCTAATATTGACAATTAATTTCATAGAGATTTAATCAAACTGATTAGAGTTGAGGAGGTGTCCGAAACAATCAAGAAACTGAAGCCTCACAAAGCCCCAGGCCCAGATGGTTTGACCTCGGAATTCTACAAATCTTTTAGTGAGATTTTGAGCAGTGTATTGTCACAGACTTTTAATTATATCACTCTAAATAGAATTAATGATCCTCATTTTAATGCCTCAAGGACAGTTCTGATATTAAAAGAGAAAGGTGATTCCAAAAATCCTGATAATTACAGGCCTATATCACTTTTAAATATGGACATGAAAATCATGACATCCATTCTGGCGAGTAGGCTGAAAAAGGTAATAAACCCAATAATATCAGAGGAACAGGCGGGTTTATGGATGGGAGGCAGACCACGGATAATACCTTAACGCTCCATACCTTAATCTCTTATGCAAATATAAAACCTGAATTTGTATGCCCTAATTATTGATGCTCAGAAAGCATTTGATAGGGTTAATTTGGATTATTTATTTGATACATTACCTTATTTTAATATACCGCAGGAGTTTATCTCAATGTTAAGGATACTATATAGAAATGCATACACAAATTTATTTATAAATCACGAATGCTCGAATAGGATAAAAATCATAAATGGTACCCGACAGGGCTGCCCATTATCTCCCATCTTATTTAATCTTTACTTGGAGCCTTTATTTTTACACCTTAAGCAAAATGTTTTTTTATAATTCTCCTGTACTGTATGGAATAAAGGTTAGGATGGCTGCCTATGCAGATGATTTAAACATATATTGTACCACACCTGTTTCCGATACTGAAAAATATTAGCTGCAATAGAAATCTTTGAGAGAATTTCCAATTACAAGCTAAATTTTAAAAAATCTAAAATATTCCCATTAAAGACACCCACACCTTTTTCAATGCTACCATTAATAGGACAAGTATTGACGGAAGAAAAGATAAAATATCTGGGAATTGTCTTCTCAACTGAAAATAGAGATTTTTTATTAACAATGTAAAGTCAACTACAGATCAAATAACATTGGATCTTGAAAGATGGAGTAGATTGAAGTTACCGATGATGGCAAGAGCAGCTATCATAAGAATGAATGTTCTTCCTAGAATGTTATATATTTTTAGAGCTGCACAACTCAGAATTACCAAAACATTCTTTAAACAGCTTCATATAAGATTGGGAAGATTTCTTTGGGAACCTAGGAAGACGAGAATTTCATATGAAAAATTGATGGCTCCAAAAATAAGGGGGCTGGAATTACCGGATTTCGAAATGTACTATTTAGTGATTCAGGCCAATAGGATTTTAAAGACGTCTTACTTCGATTGTGATAATAGAAAATGGACACCCAAATGGGTGCTCTTAACGCAAAGCATATAAATGAAGTGGGAGTCAACGCTAAAGCATTACCCTTTTTAAATAATTGGACAATGAGTAAATATAAGCTAATGGAGCACATCAAAAGTTATGTAACGGCAATTCAAACTCTTTTCGCTTCCTTAAATTTACTAAAATATATGATGGTTTTCCAACCGTTTCATAGGAACCCAAATTTAACAACTGGTGGTCAATTGATTGATCTAAAGAAATTCCCTTTAATCATGGAGTTAACTGTACTCGATTTATATCCTTTTCTAGGAGTACCAGTACAGGATATTTTAAAAGAAATAGAACTCCCTATTTCCTATTTAATTATAGTAAGACAGCTAAAAGACTTGGTTATAAACTATTTTAACAACTTTGAAATGAAAGGGGAAGATTTAATCATTTCTCGTAATCTATGGGAAGCGCTGTTGCAGGATAGAAAATATATAACCGCAGCATATAAATTGATAAAAGAGAGGAAGTATAATAATTATATTCTTTTATCGAGTTACTGGAGAGAGAAATTGATATTCCCAGACGACAATAAGATATTGGAGGCATTTAAATTAACATTAAAGTCCGTATCCTTCAGAAATTGGTATTTACGCAGCTGATGATATTTAACAATGCATACTATACTCGTCTCACTTTGCACAAATTTGATGCGAAGAATTCACCCATATGCCCACATTGCTTTGATCAGACAGCAGATTTGCTTCACATGTTCTGGAGTTGTAAGTGCATTTATAAATTGTGGAATTCATTAAAATTGCAGTTACAAAAAATGGGTTACCAAAATTCAACACTCTCTAGGGAGTTTATGATTCTTCATATTCCCCCGGAGAATCTAAATAAATCAAAAACTATTGTAATTATGAATATTTGCCTATTAATGAAATTATATATAGCCACAAATTGGTTGAACCCAGCCCAGACATCGTGGGAAAATTTCAGATTGTTGGCAATAAAACACATCTTAGCGCAAAAACTGTTAATTAGTGATCACAAGAAAAATATCAACAACATAAAAATCTGGGAGCAAATTTTTAATATTATTTTGGCTTAAGAGGTTACTATCCACTTTTTTCTCGGGAACAGGAATATAGTCTAAATCAACCTTAGATTAGATAGAAAATGTACAGAAAAGACAGATTGTTGGCTTGGATTTGTTAATGTTGAATTTTTTTTTTTTTATTATTTTCCTTTTGATTGTTAGTGCTGTACCTTTGATCAATACATGAGGTTGATATATATGTGAAATTAACCAATGGAAGCATTTTGTATATATTGTATATAATGTGTGAATTTGTAATATGGTTGTGAAAAATAATAAAAAATGATTATTGAAAAAAAAAAAAAACATGGTTCTAATTCCTGAAAAATGCACATTTTCTGCAGTTGTTTCAGAAAAGCAAAATGATAAGTTGAATGTTGGTTGAAATATTAACTTACTGAGTGACTCTGAGCCAGTCTTATCACCCGACAGTGATCCTATACTTTGGCTAGAATGGGTCCATGTGATCAGTCTATCACCCTGGTAAACAAACAAATACAATACCCATAAATAAATAAAATCAGACATTTCCTCCAACAGGAAGCTTGGCATATGTGAGGAAACCACAACTGTTATTCAACGTTTGTAATGCAGTAGGCATGAACTGACTATTCAAACACTCCTATATAAACATAGTACCACACCTGTGAAGAAATGTAGTTTCTTGATGTCCTTACATTCACTGCTGCAGTATTCTTAACATATGATGATTCCTTGCTGTAGAAGCCCAATGTCCAGCCAGTCTACCAAAGACTACTGTTGTTTTAAGGTATGCCAAATGTCACTCAAACATGTAGCATAGGGCATAAATGTGATGTTAGACCTACCATAATCAGAGTCTAAACATATCTTTTACCACTGGTCTGTTTACCTGTGTCCGTTTTCTGCCAGTTGAAAGCATTTTCATTCTTCAATGACTACCTATGCCTGTTTGTTGACGTCTAGCAGCTGCAGATAAGTGCCCCGTTGGAGGATTGCTTTTTTTATGTTCCTTGAGGTTAATGTCATCCATGAAGGGTAAATCCCACTGTGAGAGACAGATTCCCCGTAAAAAATGCCACAATTCATAGGTTTATAGGTGTGTACTAGGCTAATGGCCCTGGAGCCTTTACAAGCCTAGCCCATAGGATTACCCTGGCATCGTGCCACCCGACCTCAGTTCCCAGTGCCTCTGTCAAATAGAGCCACTGGAGTGATCCCCAGGGTGAATTTTCTATTTCCCATCCACTCATCAAGATTTCTCTTGAAGAGGGCCAGTGAGGTGCTCTGTTTGACATTTATGGGAAGTCTATTCCATAGCATGGGCAGTCTCTGGGTTATGAACCTGTCCCTCCAGCACGTTCTGTTGATTGTAGTAATGAGGTTGAGGTCTCTGGAGCGTGTGGTGCGGAGGGATTGGGATTTCTTTAGATGTAGCATTTCTAACAGAGTTGGGGCAGACATGGCTTTGTAAGTCAAGCACAGATCGCTTCTAAGTAGGCAATATGAGACAGAGAACAGTAGAAGTTTTTTCAGTCTGTCCATATAGGACAAATGTTTAAGGCCTAGGATCCTTTTTGTGAGGTACTTTTGTGGTCTCTCCACTTGTTGCAGGTGTCTAGTGAGGTACATGCCAAATGGGGCATTGTACTTCATGACTGGCATAATGAGGGAAGAGTAGAGGCAGACGATGACCTCTTTCTTCCTGGATGCAAAACCCTTAGTAATGACATGTGCCACATAGAAGGACTTTCTGACCACAGTGGCAATGTGGTGGTCAAAAGAGAGGTTGCTGTCATCCTATGTTCCCAGATCTCTTATAATGCCTTCTGTGTTCAGTGGACTACCATCAATGTGGTAATTCATGGGAACTAGGTTTTTCCCAACGGGGATGACAACGCATTTTTTGGTATTGAACTTAAGGCCATGGTTATGACACCAGTCATTGGATTCAGTGAGGCCTTTCTGTAGGATGTCAACATCACTTGGGGAGTTAATAATAGCTCCCAACTTGCAATCGTCTGTGAACTTTGTCAGCCAGAGACCCTTTGTGTTGGCCTGGGCTTCAGAGAATCAGATACCAAACAGGAGAGGACCTAGGACCAAACCCTTTGGGACTCCACTCATGACTGGTGGGCAGTCTGACTTGGAGTCAGCTACTTTCACACTGTGGGTTCTATCTGTGAGCCAGTTTGCTACCCACCTAGTGATATAGGGGTTGATGCCTAGCTTAGTGAGTTTTTCTATGATTCCTGAGTGGGGATGGTAAAAAAGGCATTGGCCAGGTCAAGGTAGGCTGTATGAACCACCTTGCCTTCATCCACATCTCGGGTGACTGACTCAAAGAAGTTGACCAAGTTGAGTAGGCATGATCTACCCTTCACAAAACCAAATTGTGTGTGATCCAGAGTTTGGAGATTCCCTATATCCTTGTTTATTAGGTACATGATAATGCATTCCATAGCTTTGCATACCAGACTTGTCAGGCTAATGGGGCGATAGTTCCCAGGGTCTGTAGTCGCTCCTCCTTCGTGGAGAGGGATGACTGTAGTAGTGCACCATTCTATAGGGGCAAAGCCTGAGGTGAGGCTGTGATTGAACAGGGCACACAGGTGAGGTGCCAGTTCACTCTACAGTTCATGTAGACACAGCCAGGGATATTGTCAGGTCCCATAGAAGCTGTATTCTTGGCCTTGAACAGTGCTGTTTTAACCTGTGCAGCAGTAATACTGGGTGCCTGGCAATCTACTGGTATTGTGATTGGTACTTTGGGGAGGAGAGATGGGTAAAGTTGGCACTGAATCTGTCAGCCAGTATATTGGCAATATCTGTTGTCTCGGTATAGGAGGTACCATCGTGCAGTATTTCAGAGCAAATCTGGGTATTGCCGTGGAGATTTTTTACATAACTATAGAAGGCTTTGTGTTTGCATTTACTAGCTGCTACAATTCTGTTTTCATAGCTAGCTTTAGAGGATTTGATGAGGGATCTCAACTTTTTGTTGAGGCTGATAAGGGAGTATGTCCAGTCTTGGGACTTCACCTTATTCCGCTTCAGATTTCTCCTTCTGTTGTAGGGTTTGTTTATGGCAGGGGACCACCACATTGGCCTCCTTTTTGGAGGAGAGTGTCTTGGTTCTATTGGGTATGGCGAGATCCATGCATTTGGCTGCATATTCATACAGTGCATTGGTGTATGATTCAGTGGTCATGTAACTATTCTCCATTTTCATGAGTGCCATGAATTAGCCATCTCTGTTTTTAGGAGCCCAAAGGTATCTTTGGAGAAGTTTTTCATGGTGGTTACCTTTGCGGGGGGGGGGGGGGGGGGGGATTTCCAAGGTGATTAGTTTGTGGTCAGATCTAACTGGAGAGGAGTTGACTATTGGTGTAGCGCAATGATCGCCCATGTTAAACAATGACCAGCTCAAGGATGTTGCTACCTCTAGTGGGGGTAAGAATGAGCTGGTCCAGGGCATTGGAATTAATGAATTCCAGGAAACATTGGGCCATTGAATTGGTACATGAGTAGTTTTAGCAAGAAAGAAAACAAATTTCAGAAATGTTCACTGTTTTATTAAAAAAACATATAAAACACACACAAAGCTTTCGGGGTTTCCCCACCCTCAGTACATAAAACATCTACTTTTTTGTACAACTTTTATATAAAAACATATAACACAGCCAGTTAATCACTATTAAAAAGTAATCATACAGTTATCCAATCAGTGTAACATCGTTTGCTTTTTTCTGCAAGACAGGTTTCAAACTTACTGTCCCATTCAAACCTGGATATATATCTGCACTTAATTCTAGAATCCAAGATAGTTCCAAGTTTTCTAATTTATTTTTAATATATCCCCCTCTCTCAGCTTTATATTTGACTTTAATTACTCTAAACTTAAAACTGTCCCCCAGATTCACTAATCTTCCATGCAGGACTAGCTTAGTCCTGCATGGAAGCGCTTGTTTAGGAGCAGGATGGCAGCGTGCCATGCATATTCACAAGGTGCGCTGCCTGAGCTCCTAGGCTTACATGAAGCGTGTACGAGTGCAGTTTGCATGTTTGAGTGCAGAGCTCTCAGAATAAACACACCCCTGCAATGTAGAACAGTAGAAGGTGTTAAGAAATGAGTGAGATCGCTCATAGGTGTTCTAATATCACCACCAACAGTCCCCCATGTGTACAACAGCAACAGTACATAAAGATCAAATAAAGAAACACCTTTATTTTAAAAATCCGAGTACAGCTAACCATAGGTGCGCGGGTGTGCCCATTGCTTAGCTACGGTTAAAGCAGCTTAAAAGGCTGAAGAGGATAACAAGGAAGATATATGCAAATGAAGCAGCACAGCAGTAGTATAGTGGACAGAGCATTCGTCTAATGAGCAGACATTCCCGGTTCGGGTCCCACTATAGCACAGTCTGTTTTACATGGCAAAGCACGTTATAACCAATATTTATGTTGCAAAACCCACAAAAAAACATATATTTATGAACTGGAGTACTGCAGGAAATGCACATGTGAAGTGTCAGTGTCATAATGAATAAGGCACTAGTAGCAGGTTTAAGCACAAATAAGCAATAGTACGCATATGTAAGCACCACCAGTAAGCGTGTTTAAGTGCATTTGCACTGGGGTAAGCATTGCCTACACAGATTAAGCAAAGTAGAAGCTAACTGAGTGTAAGAAACTGTAACCGGAAGTAAGTACTGCTTAGCTCCGCACAAACCCGCTTACAACTGCTTTAAAGTGCCTTAACCACTCTGTATCCAATGGCCCGTGTTCTGCCCAGCGACAAAATAAACAACCTTTGCAAGTCTTGAACCCAGGACCCTGCACACCTGCACACCATAGACAACATTATTTACCACTAAGCCATGCCAAACATAAATAAATTTGATGTTTTCAAAAACATAACCTCCAGTCCAGGCATACAACAGTACAGAGAATTTATATCAACATCTAGATGTATGTGTGTGTGTAAATATATTAATATATAAACAGCTACAACATATCTATATATGTAGATATTATATATATATATATATATATATATATATATATATATATATATATATATATATATATATATATATATATATATATATATATATATAATATATTTCAAAAAATATATACATATATATTAATATATGAACATATATACATGCAAATGCCTACATCGACACATATGTGTCTGCACCTATATGTCTACATATACACAGCAAGTTACATATGTGTATGCAGATATATATATATATATACATCTATATAGATATATATGGCCATACATCTGTAGATAGCAATGGCAGATTAACAAAAACACATATGTCCACATGCACCATTAATGGGGATGAGAGGCCCCACACACTATACATCTTGTACGAATAGGCATTACACCCCCACAGCCAAACACATCCACCCATCAATACACTACCAGTTGTTGCAGATCCCATAACCAGGACCTGACATGACATGGGCACAAGATGTTAACAGTACTACATCCCACCTGTATGACGTCAGGCGGGTATTGGTAATATATCATGCAGTACGGTCCGCCTCCCATAGAAACGTAAAATGTGGAAGCCATCTACATCTCCAGGATACAGATACAGACACAGATATGCAGATACAGATATGTATCGACATATATATATATATATATATATATATATATATATACATATATATATACACATGTGACTACTCATACACACGCAGATATATGTACAGTAAGATACATATGTAAAAGGTGCACACAATATGGAACAGCCACTATGCCTACAGTTAACACCTGAACAACTGGACACTGTATGGTCCACCCATTCAAATGACAATCGCTGCCTGCAACATATACCCACAGAGACATCATAGGGAAAAACACCACACACAGTTTTGCAGAAATGGAAAACCTTTAACTGTGTACTATTACAGTTCTATACACCATGTCATATAGCTGTTCAGACACTGACAGCCATATAAACAGAGTAATGCAACTGTGAAACAGTTATACTAATACAGTAGTCTGGAAAGGTTCACAACTGTTACTGTCCAGGCCAAGCCCTTCAAAGTGTACAATAGTGAGGACAGATTGGGCAACAAGATACCAAACAATCAACAGTATGTAATGCAGGTGTATAGTTCATCAGCCTCTATCTACACTCTGTACAATATCACTAGGTGGTAAAGACGTCATGTGACCAAATGGGTTGTAACTGTTACATAACAAGGCATAACTGACATAATCACAAGCACACTGACAAACAGAACAGTCTGTATGGCAGGAGGCTGTAGGCTTGCATTAACCCAATTTATATAAGTAATGTAAATATAGGTGAAGTATACGGTACTGTACACCCAGATACCTTAAGGCAGCTCACCCCTGATACCCCCACATTTTGTAACAGCCTAGGTCATTTATGGTGCTCCCCCGACTCAATAATACAGGGCCATATACCACTGTTACATACACTGGCTTCTGGAGTGCATAAGAGCACACATGTATTGTGTAGGTGACGCCCACAGATATATGGCCCCAGCCCCACCGTATGTGTGGAGGATACAACAGCAGTGGAGTGATGGCAGCAATGGCAGTGTGATATACTCACAGCACACTACAGAACAACCCCCGACAGCATGTCGTATGTGCACAGCTTGGTATGTAGGTGGAGGACAGAGGCTGGAAGACAGGCACAAATGTGGAAAACTATTGCCATACACTAAGCAAGTTGCTGGTGTTACAGGATAGTCTGCAACATACCCTTCATCAGGGAATTGAGGTTAGAAACAAAAATGGATGTAGCCATGTATTGATAGCACTCAACACACAGACTGCCAGTGAAATATCTGACACAGGACCTATGTAGTAGACAGATAACACATGATAGGCACACCTCTGGCTACCAAGAGGATAGGCCCACAGTTGAGAGCTATGCAAACAGACTGTATTCTAAGGTAAACTAGTATGTACACACACACACACCCTGTAGCACTAGTACTATACAAAGCATAACACAACTCTACTCACATTCTGTCTGTAGTTCCTGAACCTCCTACAAATATGTAGCTGCCATGAGTGTGCCGGTCCTCCTGTAAAAGGTATTGCTACCTGCTGTCTGTAACACTGATGCCCACACAGAGGAAGGATGTCCGTCACACAGGAAATGTAAAGGGACCACGCCCACATGATGTAGGAGTTTAGAGTAGGTGGTTGCCATGACAGTGGTAATTGGAAGTACTACACATGTGTAATCATATACATATGGCTATCTGGATAATAATATGTACATATATTTCCACCATATGTCCTGGACATGGAGTGTAGCCCTATCCCAGCCTCTATAGTCCCACAGTCGTAGTGCAAGGGGATGTCAGGTAGGTATAGCAGGTATATTAGTAGATTATTGCTACTGTCATTGGGATTGTCTTCACAGACATGGTGTGTGTTGGAGGTCACATCTGCTTATAACATGTGTGCCACTGGCTACCGACAGACATCCTAATGACATCATAGTAAAGTACCGCTGCTAGCCCCTGTGGACTACAGCAGAGATATTGGCCAATATATGTGGACATTCTGGCACACTCTGTACAGTCCAGAGGTACACACATAACCCCTTAGTGCTAAACATGTGTACCATGCCTGACAATATGGATATAGACAGCTATGTAGATGGGTATAACACATAATGACTGGAATATATTTGCCACCATAGGTTATGCATTCACACACCCCTGTCTGGCCTGACACATAATAACCGCTGGTACAGGCATGCCATGGCCACATACTACCCACTAGATATTGACATACATCTGTACAGCATACCACTGCTCTGTCTGACATACATGACTGTCAAGGGAGGCTCGGCAGCAGTACATCTGGCAAGTATCTGCACATGGCATCTCACTGGGTAAGTACACTAAGCTGCTAGGCATGTAACAATGCACTGTGCAGGCTACAGGCAGACTGGCTCAACACTGGCCTACATCTCCTATGGGGGAATGCACATGTACCTGCATATATAGCAGGCTCTGCAGGCATGTCACAGCACAGGGTAAGATACACCTGTATGAAAGTGCATAACCACAACCAATGTGAACACAGCCACATATGTTAAGCTAGCATAATATTACAGTATATGGATTATCTGTTCAACACCATCCTTATATGTGCTACTCACAGACTGACCCTATATATACTGAGCTGTTACACAGTTTGGTATGATGGGTGTCTGTGGTATGGGACATGTGTGTGTATGGCCGTACAAACATGTACGCCAATACAGTACCATACAGTGGAGCAGCATGTAACATCAGATAGGATGGGACCTAGAACAATGACATCTACCACAGGCTGTACACAGGCTAAAGTGCATATTAACAATATACACACTGTTGACATTCACCATAAGTACACAGACCTCAGTACTGTACAAACATCCACAGAATGTCCAGGTTATGTCATCAAATATAACCTCTACTGTACATAACGTGTAGCCGTCTGATATCTCACTGGCTTGTTATCAGTTATGATTACACTAATTATGGTGTACAGCACATATGCACCACTTCATGCATGACATATGTACACAGGTTGACAGAGTTGTGGCTGGAAGCACATGCACAGAGCCAATAATGACATGTTGCTGTGATAACCTCATACATTTACTGTTGTAACAGGGTTTGTTGCAACATATGTCCTGTGAGGAATATGAATCCAGTAATTGTCACGGCTTTCACCATCTACAGACTGAAATCCTCACACTACCTTCTGCAGTCCACAGATAGATTCTCCATTGGTAACACATGAAACCAAAGGTACAACACACTGCCCTGTCTGCAGATGACCCTGCAGATGGGGATTCCTCATAAACATGGAACTGACATGGCAGGTATTGAGACATGTAGGGCAGTCATATCCACACACACACTGTTAAACCAACAGTACTCCAAATGCAGTATATCAGCACTTACAGTCTGTAGTCAGGTCAGGCACACCCCCCTCCTGTGTGTTACCCTGTTTCCACAGTGTATGTTGTTAGAGGTAAATTCCCAGTCCATCTGAGATGTGTTTTGCCAAACAGATCTAGTTCCTGCTCACAGTGAATGAAAAGGGCCAATGCCAACATGATGTGCCTAGATATTGGAGTGTGTTTCCATGCAATTGGCTATGTGAATGTTACCACAGCTGTTCCACATGCAAGCAGCTAGGGGAGAGCTACAATTCATGCAGAGGCTATCAGCTGATCATGAGCATCACTTAAAATACACATGCTGCTGCCAAACAAAGTAGGTGTAGGTCTCCACATCCACCAGAGAGGGAGTGGGAGAGGCAAAGAGAGGCAAAGACAAGTCAGGGAGGGGTGGGAGAGTAAAACCTAAGCATATTTGTGTCACACACTTACCAACACAGGGTATCCAACCCCTGAAGACTATTTTGTGCTATCACAGGTCTATGCAGTTATTGGATGCACCACATGGGTTATCTGTCGTGGTGCCCTCAGAACATATATGTGATGGTGATGACATCTGCATCAGGGATATGGTAGCTATATGGTAGGTGACGTACACATGCCTGTCAGCATAAACAGATGCCAGCATCAACACAGCCACACTCTCACAGGGACGCACATACATGGACACACTTGGCAGGGCCAGGATTACAACTCATCAGTGGTGGGATCACCACAACACAGGTATCATGCAGCACACAGGTCAGATGGGGGTTGTATGGGCAAAGGGTATGGGGAGGTGTCTGACATCAGACAAGATGCTTCAGTATGCCCATGGGGGTTGTAGGGAGTGTGGATGTGAACATACACACCACGCAACACACACACAAACACATAGGGTGCCAGTACTGACATGCATGGGTGCATGTCTGCATGGGCGTGTGGTGGTCAACTGTGCCAGACAGCTGTACAAGGCTAGGCAATGGGTATACCTTGGCATCAGGCCACATGACAAGGGTCTGTATTGTGGCTCAGTGCTGTAGTGTCTGCATTTCCCCACACAGGTGGGTATTGTATCCTTTATTTAGTCACCTGGGTGACTATTGTGTGTGGCCAATGCTGTGCATCGCTTGCCATGTATGTGTTCCTTAGTCCATGACATGGACAGTGTCTGGGACGTGCACACCTCCCACATGCATGTACAGTGACATGTGGAACTGTACCTGGGGTGTCTGGCCCATGTTGTGAACACAGATTATCCTCAGATGTGCCAGTCTTGCCCACCTGTGGCAGGAACTGGTAATGGGCAGCAGTTTTACCCTGCACCTACATTGATAGCATGTTAATGGCATTCCCTGGTGTCAGTGGCATCTGTCAATACAGGGCATGTTGTCAGGCATGGTATGCCCTTTGTGGGTCACAGGCGATGGCACCACAGGTGTTGCAGGTATCCATTAGGATAGCTCACAGCTATCACCCCATATTTACTATCAGTGGCCAATATGCAATGTATTACCCACATATTGGCTGTTGCCTAGGCATGTGTGTGTATATGAGACATGGGTTGAGAGTGTTCTCTGGGTAATACTGGGGTTGCTAACTGTGATTGCCTGGCCTTGATGTCACATGTATGGGCATGGCTTTGCACCCCAGCCTCTCACAATGAATGACATCAGCAGGATTGCCAAAGTAGGCCATTTAAAATGTACTGAGATTGATTAGCCTATAATGCATTGCTCCATACACAGACATTGAAACACACACAAAACATCCAGAACTCCCATGGGTGGGGATGGAACCCTACTACAGTTCTAAATCACACCACAACAGTACGCAGTTATGGCACAAGTTACAGAGATTACTGGGCTACAACCTTCCCAGAGGTATATTTCTAGGTGTGTGACATCAGCAGCCTTGCCAAAGTTGAGTATATGAATTGAAAGGACTGTGAGTACCCTAAAAAGCATTGCTCTATACACAGACAGGGTCAGACTGACCCTCCCACACACTTGCCATGACTAGAATTAGAACACCTACCTGACTACTTTTTCACACTACAGCATTACGCAGTTAAAGGACACACTACAGAGTTTCCTGGGCTGCAATCTTCCCAGTGGTGTATTTCTAGGTGGGTGACATAAGCAGCCTTGCCAAAGTTGAGTATATGAATTGTAAGGAGTGTGTGTACCCTAAAAAGCATCGCTCTCTACACAGTCAGAGACAGACACACACGCACACAGAGTTGTCAAGTCTGGGGTTAGAACTCCTACCTAACTATTTTATTACACTGTAGCAGTACGCAGTTACAGGACACACTAAATATATTACTAGGCTACAATTTTCCCAGAGGTGTATTTCTTGGTGGGTGACATCAGCAGCCTTGCCAAAGTTGAATATATGAATTGTAAGGAGTGTGAGTACCCTAAAAAGCATTGCTTTCTACACAGACAGGCACACACACACACTTGCCATGTCTGGGATTAGAAAACCTACCTAACTACTTTATCACACTACAGCAGTACGGAGTTACAGAACACACTACAGAGATTACTGGGCTATAATTTTCCCAGAGGTGTATTTCAAGGTGGGTGACATCAGCAGCCTTGCCAAAGTTAAGTATATGAATTGTAGGGAGTGTGAGTATCCTAAAAAGCATTGTTCTGTACACAGTCCAACAGACACACACAAATACAGTTGTCAAGTCTGGGGTTAGAACTCCTACCTAACTAGTTTATCACACTACAGCAGTACACAGTTATGGGCTGCACCACAGAGATTACTTGGCTACAATTCTCCCAAAGGTGTATTTCACATTGGACGACCTCAGCAGGCTTGTCATAGTAGGGCTATGGGGAAGGCGGTGTATGCATGGGCCATAACCAGTTTATCTAGGGGTTGACATACCACATGCGGGCACACATATTTCACAGGTACATGTATACAGCTGCTTGATGACTACTTCCTTGTACAGTCATGTTGCACAGCTGGCACGTGCACCACATAGTCTGTAATGCTGACAGATATTGGTGGCTAGTATATGCAGTGAGTGACATCTGCACCTCATGTGTTTGAGGCCCTTTGACTGTGTGCTGGGTGGTAAAGGCCTGGATGACTCCTTGTCACAGTCACTCTCTTCCACACATCTACATATGTCTACCTTTGGCTTATTATAGTGTGTTGTCCTGACATATTATAGTGTGTTGTCCTGACATGTATGTCTGTATTCATATCCACTGTGTGTGCAAGGCATGAGTGGTGCATACTGACAAGTGTCTGCACTAACAACTGCAACTGTCAGTATGTCTGGTCCACTGGTGTTTGCAGACATGGCCTTCATGTGTTTACGTGTGTGAGCATGCCCAGTATGATTTTTCAATATGTTGTTGACTGACATTGCCTTCATTTCTCTAAGTGTGTGAGCATGCCCAGTATGGCTGTCTGTACTGAATGTGTGGATCCTGTCCAGGTAGTTTGTGCTGTCCACGTAGTTTGTGCTGTAGTGCTGACCTTCGTGTTGTACAAGGACAGGTAGCATTCTGTGGCTGCAGGGTATCCATCGAGCATCTGGCTTTGACTGTTACTACATATCTGCATAGCAGGGGCAGGCAAACCTGACTGCTTCTACATTTCTACACAGGAGTGGGGGGGGCACACCTGACTGTTATTACATTACTATGTAGGATTGGGGGGCACACCCGACTATTTCTACATTTCTGCACAGGGTTGGGGGGCACACATGACTGTTCTTACATTACTATGTAGGATGCGGGGGGCAGACCTGACTATTTCTACATTTCTACACAGAGTTGGGGGCACACCTGACTGTTATTACATTAGTATGTAGGATGTGGGGGGCACATGTGACACTTGTACATATTTGCTATGACTGTACTGGTATGTCAGGTACTCCATTTCATTTTGTATTGCTAACTATCATGCTGAATAGAGGCATACCAATGTAAAAGAGATAATGGCTTTGGTTGCCCTATATATTATTGTCTGACTTCCTACCCTTCAGAACTAACATCCCACTGCCTGCCCTGGTGTGGTCTGTCTGTGTAGGCCTGGGGGAGAGGTTAGCCATAGCCATCATTTTGGGGCCATGGCACAGGCTCTGTTTGGGTTTGTCTACACCTATCATGCTGGCTGAGACTGTTGTTGGGTATGTGAACCATCCTGACTGGCATGTGTGAGTCATATGGACACACATGGTCACTCAGCACATGTCCTGCAGTGGGTTTTGTCTCCCTGTGTAGTGCTGGCTACTATGGTGACTCCAGTATGTGTTACAGATGTCATGGTGCCACTACGGGTGTCTACTGTCTGCTGCCAAAACATTCAGCCACCCAATTCCCTTGCATGCTCATATCCATACCATAGCTACAGGTAACAACACATTCTACTCCATTTGGGAATTGGTAGGTTGACTGACTTACCTTGAGGGTGTGCTAGACTTGTGGATGGTGGTGGAGGGCTGCCTATGTCGGATGCACATAGTACACTCCCTATACATGGTTGATCACAGGTAGTGTCATGTTTGGCATCCCTTTTAATCAGGGGCGGCCCATGCTATCGGACTGCCAGACTGCAGCCCCCTCAAATCAAAAAGAAAATAAAAAATAGAAAAAAAAAATGTTTTTTAAATTTCGCGGACTTCGCGCATGCACAGTAGTCCCGACTACTGCGCGGCTATGCGCATGCTCCTGGCAGTCCGGCAGTCCCCATAGGGGGACACAAGGAGACGTCTGTGCATATTAAACATGCACAGACTCGCTGGGAGAATATGTCGGGGCTGGACTGCAACAGCAGCAGTCAGGATTTAGGGACAGTCTCGCCAATCTCGGGAAGGAGTTTTTGGTTTTTGAATGCAGCAGGGATCTCGCGGGTCTTGGGAGTATTGCGTGGGCAGGACGTTAGCTGGATGGATATTATGGAGAACGGACAGGACAGGTAAGTGTATTGATGGAATATATAGTGTGTGCTTGTATTTACTGTCTGAAATGTGCGGTGCTCACATTGTGTGTGTGGTGCTTGGTGCTTACATTGTGTGTGTGGTGCTTGGTGCTTACATTGTTTGTGTGTGGTGCTTGGTGCTTACATTGTGTGTGTGTGGTGCTTGGTGCTTACATTGTGTGTGTGGTGCTTGGTGCTTACATTGTGTGTGTGGTGCTTGGTGCTTACATTGTGTGTGTGTGTGTGTGGTGCTTGCTGCTTACATTGTGTGTGTGTGTGTGTGTGTGTGTGTGTGCGTGGTGCTTGGTGCTTACATTGTGTGTGTGGTGCTTGGTGCTTACATTGTGTGTGTGTGGTGCTTGGTGCTTACATTGTATGTGTGTGTGTGGTGCTTACATTGTGTGTGTGTGTGTGGTGCTTGGTGCTTACATTGTGTGTGGGTGGTGCTTGGTGCTTACATTGTGTGTGTGTGGTGCTTACATTGTGTGTGTGGTGCTTGGTGCTTACATTGTGTGTGTGGTGCTTGGTGCTTACATTGTGTGTGTGTGGTGCTTACATTGTGTGTGTGGTGCTTGGTGCTTACATTGTGTGTGTGTGTGTGTGTGGTGCTTGGTGCTTACATTGTGTGTGTGTGGTGCTTGGTGCTTACATTGTGTGTGTGTGGTGCTTGGTGTTTACATTGTGTGCTTGGTGCTTACATTGTGTGTGTGGTGCTTGGTGCTTACATTGTGTGTGTGGTGCTTGGTGCTTACATTGTGTGTGTGGTGCTTGGTGCTTACATTGTGTGTGTGTGGTGCTTACATTGTGTGTGTGGTGCTTGGTGCTTACATTGTGTGTGTGGTGCTTGGTGCTTACATTGTGTGTGTGGTGCTTGGTGCTTACATTGTGTGTGTGGTGCTTGGTGCTTACATTGTGTGTGTGTGTGTGTGTGTGTGTGTGTGTGTGTGTGTGTGTGTGTGTGTGTGTGTGTGTGTGTGTGTGTGTGTGTGTGTGTGTGTGTGTGTGTGTGTGTGAAAATGCCCCAGGTGCTCATGGTGGTGTGGTAGGGAATACCTCAGGCTTGAACCCTGTACCCTGTATGCAGGTGTTAAAGACTTGAGTTCCCTACCCACCACCATTTGTAAAAAAATTGCAGATTTTTGCCTCATATTTGATCTGATCTGTTCTTCATAATATCTGTGGTTTGTAAATGTTTTAATGCTTGATATTTGATGGTGTAGTAGTAGCATTGTTGCCTCACAGCTGCAGGTTCTCAGGTTTGATTCTTGGCTGGGGTTCCTTCTTTGTGGGGTCTGTATCTTCTCCCTGTGTTTGTGTGGGTTTGCTTTTGTGTCCTCCCATGTTACAAAGACATGTCTGCATTATTTCTTCCTGGGCCTCTGCTGAAAATTGTTTTTTTGTTCCAAGTCAGACTGTCCTGATTAACAAATGTTAAATAAAATTGACAGGCATTTGAATTTCAGACTTCAGGTATCTGAATGTTTAATTCATTGCATAATTGATGGTGCAGTGGTAGTATTGTTGCCTCACAGCTATAGGTTTTCTGGTTTGATTCTTGGTTGGGGTGCCTTCTGTGTGGAGTCTGCATCTCCTCCGTGTGTTTGTGTGGATTTGTTCTGGTGCCCTGCCATTTTACAAAGACGTGTCTGCAGTTTTAATCCCTGCGTCTCTGCTGAAAATTGTTTTTGTTCTGTCCACAGTAAAATTGACAGGCATTTGAATTTCAGACTTCAGGTTTCTGAATGTTTAATTCCTTGCATAATTGATGGTGCAGTGGTAGTATTGTTGCCTCACAGCTATAGGTTTTCTGGTTTGATTCTTGGTTGGGGTGGCTTCTGCGTGGAGTCTGCATCTCCTCCCTGTGTTTGTGTGGATTTGTTCTGGTGCCCTGCCATTTTACAAAGACGTGTCTGCAGTTTTAATCCCTGCGTCTCTGCTGAAAATTGTTTTTGTTCTGTCCGCTGTAAAATTGACAGGCATTTGAATTTCAGACTTCAGGTTTCTGAATGTTTAATTCCTTGCATAATTGATGGTGCAGTGATAGTATTGTTGCCTCACAGCTATAGTTTTTCTGGTTTGATTCTTGGTTGGGCTGGCTTCTGTGTGGAGTCTGCATCTCCTCCTTGTGTTTGTGTGAATTTGTTCTGGTGCCCTGCCATTTTACAAAGACGTGTCTGCAGTTTTAATCCCTGCGTCTCTGCTGAAAATTGTTTTTGTTCTGTCCGCAGTAAAATTGACAGGCATTTGAATTTCAGACTTCAGGTTTCTGAAAGTTTAATTCCTTGCATAATTGATGGTGCAGTGGTAATATTGTTGCCTCACAGCTATAGGTTTTCTGGTTTGATTCTTGGTTGGGGTGGCTTCTGTGTGGAGTCTGCATCTCCTCCCTGTGTTTGTGTGGATTTGCTCTGGTGCCCTGCTATTTTACAAAGACGTGTCTGCAGTTTTAATCCCTGCGTCTCTGCTGAAAATTGTTTTTGTTCTGTCCGCAGTAAAATTGACAGGCATTTGAATTTCAGACTTCAGGTTTCTGAATGTTTAATTCTTTGCATAATTGATGGTGCAGTGGTAGTATTGTTGCCTCACAGCTATAGGTTTTCTGGTTTGATTCTTGGTTGGGGTGGCTTCTGTGTGGAGTCTGCATCTCCTCCCTGTGTTTGTGTGGATTTGTTCTGGTGCCCTGCCATTTTACAAAGACGTGTCTGCAGTTTTAATCCCTGCGTCTCTGCTGAAAATTGTTTTGTTCTGTCCGCAGTAAAATTGACAGGCATTTGAATTTCAGACTTCAGGTTTCTGAATGTTTAATTCCTTGCATAATTGATGGTGCAGTGGTAGTATTGTTGCCTCACAGCTATAGGTTTTCTGGTTTGATTCTTGGTTGGGGTGGCTTCTGTGTGGAGTCTGCATCTCCTCCCTGTGTTTGTGTGGATTTGCTCTGGTGCCCTGCCATTTTACAAAGACGTGTCTGCAGTTTTAATCCCTCGTCTCTGCTGAAAATTGTTTTGTTCTGTCAGCAGTAAAATTGACAGGCATTTGAATTTCAGACTTCAGGTTTCTGAATGTTTAATTCCTTGCATAATTGATGGTGCAGTGGTAGTATTGTTGCCTCACAGCTATAGGTTTTCTGGTTTGATTCTTGGTTGGGGTGGCTTCTGTGTGGAGTCTGCATCTCCTCCTGTGTTTGTGTGGATTTTCTCTGGTGCCCTGCCATTTTACAAAGACGTGTCTGCAGTTTTAATCCCTGCGTCTCTGCTGAAAATTGTTTTTGTTCTGTCCGCAGTAAAATTGACAGGCATTTGAATTTCAGACTTCAGGTTTCTGAATGTTTAATTCCTTGCATAATTGATGGTGCAGTGGTAGTATTGTTGCTTCACAGCTATAGGTTTTCTGGTTTGATTCTTGGTTGGGGTGGCTTCTGTGTGGAGTCTGCATCTCCTCCCTGTGTTTGTGTGGATTTGCTCTGGTGCCCTGCCATTTTACAAAGACGTGTCTGCAGTATTAATCCCTGCTTCTCTGCTGAAAATTGTTTTTGTTCTGTCCGCAGTAAAATTGACCGGCATTTGAATTTCAAACTTCATGTTCTTCAGAATACATAGTAGCACAACCTTTTTTTAGCAATTTTCTAAGTTTATAAGATGAATATTTTAAATTTGTCCCTATTTTTGGGACTGTATTCCCCCATTATTGGCTTTGTCCAGGTTTTTGTGCTAAGGTTGACAGCTATGGCAAGAACTGAATTCACTGAATATGTTTGAGGGCTGTATTTCCTCATTACTGGGTTTGTCCAGGTGTTTTGTACTAAGAGGTTGACAGCTATGGTGAGAACTGAATTCACTAAATGATAGCCATTTAAGTTTCAGTCTTCCTCTCTTTTACAAAGCAGCTGATGTGGCGTAGTGGTATGTTACTCTGACTGTTTTTTGCTCAGGGACCCTGGCAGTAAAATATATGGTGGCAACACAACATTTTATTCTAGCAACTTTCCAAGATTATACAAGCAATGTTTAATGTGTCCCTGGTTTTTGGGCTTTTGACCCCCCCCCCATACATTTTGGCTTTTTCCAGTTTTCTTGAGCTGCGAAGTTGAGATGCAGTTGAGTATAGAGTAGATTTTACAAGGAGCTGAGAGCTGCAGGGGAATAGAAGTTTAGTGCTTTGCCTAGTTAATACTATAGCACAACAGGTTGTGTACTTGCTTTTGATGCAGAAGGCTGTGGGTTCTACTCCCACAAAGGGTGGATGCTGCCGTACTGAGAATGTTCTCCTTGGTGAAGATACTAACTATGAGTTCATTATCAGTTTGCCATCCATTTCCTCTTGCAATATTATTACTAGCTTATCATTTTTTTAATGTAATATAGGCAATTTATTCCTGAGGGGCAACAGACACTTTATTTTTCGATGAAACCATGAAATATAAAGGTGATTGCTAGCAGCAACCGCTTCATTAGTTACAGATTTCCTTAATGTGGAATTATTTAGATGACTTACTTCAGAGATTGTGCATATTTACTGATAATGGACTGTAGAACTGTGCATATTTACTGATAAAGGTGGACTGTAGAATTGTGCATATTTACTGATAATGGTGGACTGTAGAATTGTGCATATTTACTAATAATGGTGGACTGTGGAATTGTGCATATTTACTAATAATGGTGGACTGTAGAATTGTGTATATTTACTAATAATGGTGGACTGTGGAAGTCTGAGTAGACTTTTTATGATAAATGTTCTCAACTGGGCAGTTTTGCCATTATGGGTGCATATGGTTTGTTTCATTGCTTACTGGAAAAATGTTCAAAACAAATTTAAAACACCCTCTAATAAGTGTACTGTATTGTACAAGGAATATAATTTTAGTACAATGAGGAAGGTGTATCAAAGAGCACATGTATGTTTCATATGCAAGGGGCCTATGATTCGAAAACAGCCCAAAATTAATCTTTATCTGCCACTGGCAAAATGTATTTTCTTTGAATGTGGGTTTCAATGCTGTTTCAATGAATGTGAGTTTCAAGGGCAGAGAAGTTTTAATGCTAAGTTTTCATTGTGAGACTGCATTGCTTTGTTTAACAGATGACTTAGTGTTTGTGCTGTAAAATACAAAATAAAACTTTCAAATGAAGTCCAACTCATCATAGAAGTAAAGCAGTATGCACATTAGTGTTTATGGTAAATGGAGTGAAATAGCCAAGTAATGGTTCATTGGAATGGCTGCAGAGACTCCATTCAACCATTATTTTGTCAGGGGGGAAGGGCAGCAAACTCAGACAGGCCCAGCTGAACTATACCTCCCAACTGTCCAGATTTTCAAAGAATGAATAGATTTTTGCTTCTTATTTTTGGTTTGTTGTTCATAAAATTTGTAGTTTTAATTCCTAAATGATTTGCCAGAAGTCACTAAATAATAAGTTTCAGACTTCATAACCTTCAGAAAAATGCATGTTAAAGTAAGAGCTGTTCCATCAACTGTCTCAATTTATACAAGAGCAATTTTTAGTACTGTTTATATGTGCCCCCAGTATATTTGGCCTTGTTCAGATTTACTGCATTAACAGGTTGAGAGGTACATGCAAATAAATTGCTTTATAGAATTAGGCATAGCCAACCTCTCAACTGTCCCCAATTTTTGGCTCAAAATGTTGCTCTTCCCCCTAATAATCCCTCCGCAAAATAGAAATTTTGGAAGAAAACATGGAGGGTTTAGAATTAAGAAATAACTGTAATAATCAAAGTTATAGATTACTTGAAATGCATGTAGATTCTTTTATTTTGTCAGCTGCTCACGGTAGCAGTACTAATATTTAAGTGTCTCTTCTTTGACAGGTAGCAACTGTATTGTGTGTCTATTTTATATTTTTGCATCACATTTTTGGTCCATTTTTCATAAAATTGTGTTTTTTGGCAAATTAGTGACAAATCACTAAAGACTGAAGTTAGAAAATGACAGACATTTGAGTTTCAGATTTTATACCCTTCAGAAAATTCATACTAATGCAAGACCTATTCTATTATCTTTCTAAGTTTATTAGAGCAATATTTAAAAATTGTCCTTTTTGTTGGGCCTTTGTCCCACTTCTGTGTATGGCTTTGTCCAGATTTCTTGCTCTTGAGGTTGAGAGGTATGACAAATGTGTCAGGGCCATCACAGTCAGCCAGAGAGATTTCAATTTGTGACATGCTTGTTGCACCCCACTCCCCCATGTAGTGACTCTGGATGTGTCCAAGCAAGGTAAGGAGTAGTTGTATCTACCTTGGATGGGGAGGACACACTGCATAAATACTACAGTGGCTTTTCATCTGTCCTTGATTTTGCAGAATGGTCTGGTTTCTGTCATATTTTTGTACTGTTGATTTATGCTTATTACTCAGATTTATGCTTATTACTCAAAGTGCCTGCTGCTCTGTGTTTAAGTAGTAATGCTTTAATGACCATAAGGTAAGCTTGTCTGACATCGTAAGATGCAAGTAAGCTTTAATAAGCATACTGTTAAAGAATTGCCAACATTGAAAGCCTTTCTGTTGTTGCCATGCAGAGAATACTTGACTAGATAATGTATAAGCCTTGGGTATTAAAGGATAGGATTCCATTATTTTAAAAAGCTCATTACACTTGTTGGAGACTTCCAGTCATCTCTACAGACTTTACCCGTAAACTAAACAGAATGCCAATCATGTGTGGTCCATAACCTGTACAGTAATCCTTTAAGCAATGTATCTTGAGCTTGTTTCTTGTTTGCTTTTCATTTTTTACTTTTATCACGTTTTCCCCATGAAACAAGTTGTCAGGCAGCAGGTCTTTTTTGGATAAGAAACATTTTTACAAGTGGGGCATCACATAGATTTCTACTTTCAGCATGTTACTTGGTACTTTAATAAAGCTGAATATATTATAATTAGAACTGCAGTGCAAGGAGAAGTGGTTTGAGTTGAGTGCTTCTGGTTTTTCTTATACTTGATTTTGACTGGCATTCCAGTAATGTATTTAAAAAGTAATTTATTTTTTCATGCCCCACAACCTTTTGTTTCCATCTAGATATTAAGTAAGCTGTCATGCAGCCAATGCATTGAAATATTTTTATTCTTCTACACTTATTTTTGTCTTGATTGGACTTTCATAATGATGGTTTACCACCCAGGGCAGCGTATTTAATTAAAGTTAGTTTTTTGTGGTTTTGTGCATAGCTCCTCCCCTTTATGGTTGACCACACCCCTTCCCCTTGACCCCACCCATTCAGCTGTCTCCTGCAGCCCCCCTGTGATTTGAAGTCTCCAGCCACCACTGCTTTTACTGTATGTATGAGTCAGAGAGAGGTGTCATTCCCTGGGTCCCTACTGTGTCAGTGCATGTGCTATGTGTTGCCTCTTTGCCAAGGCCAGGGCATACTGGGCACACCTCCTTCTGCCTACCGGGGCAGGCTCAGGTTGTTCCTCCTCTGTGCCTGTGCAGGCCATGGCATTGTTGGGGGGTGGTGTGGCCCTGCCCCATGCTGTTCCTGCTGCAGCTCTTTCCGCAGGATCATATTGTGTAGCATAGCACATACCATAACAATTTGGGTACATATAGCTGGTGAATACTCCAAGGCTCCACTGGATGTGTCCAGACACCGGAACCGTGACCTGAGCATCCCAAACACATGCTCTGTTATATGTCTGGCCTGTGTGTGTGCCTCATTATGGAGTTGTTGTTCAGGCGTGTGTGCATTTCTGATGGGTGTCTTTAGCCACGGGTCCAGTGTGTACCCAGCATCCCCCACTAGGTGACCATAGGGGATCTCCCCATTGGCAAATCTCTGATACAGCTGCGTCAGATGCCATATGTGGAAATTGTCATAGCTTCCAGGGCAGCCAGCACACACATTCATTATAATGTCCTGGGCATCACATACGACCTGGCAGTTGATGGAAGGGATGCCCCTGCAGTTGATGAAGGCCCTACCCTGTTCACTGCATGGTGATTTGATGCATATGTGCATGCAGTCTATAGCACCCACTACCCTTGGGTATTCTGCTGTTTGGTGGAAGAGAGCATATTGCTGGTCAATACCTCACGGGTGTTGAGGAAATATACGTGCTCACTGGCATGTGCTGACATGGCATCCAGGAACTGGTGGAATACTCTGGATGCTGATGCCTGTGAGATCCCCATGATATCCCCAGTTGTGCTTTGGGAGGTACCTGTGGCTAGTATACCTAGGCCTACACATACCTTGGTATCCACTGGGATGGGTTCCCATCGGTCAGTTGGGTGTCTCAGGTGTGGCCGGCACAGCTCAACAATTTGCTGTAGGTATTCTATGTCCACCCTATAGCGCTCCACTATCTCCAGCTCATGTAGCCTCTGGTAGGTTACCCTGGGTCTGTACACTCTTCTCCGTCTCCTCACTGTGGGTTGTTCGGCAGCATTCACATCCTCACCACCCTCAGCCTCTTGCGCATGTTGTTCTATGTTACCTGCTGTAGCCCTTCTCATTTTGTAGGTTGTTTGTTAAAATTTCCCCACTTGTATACACCAGTGGTGTAGAGAGTGGGAAAAACCAGAAGGGAAAGTGTTCGCTTAGTTTTTTAGTAGTATTCTGGGCTGGGCTGTTCTGCTGCTTGTGTAATTGTCTGATTCTGATGCATTTCACCTGACAGCTATGCTAGTTCTCCTTGATTACCTTCCTACTGCTGTTTTCCTTTCCCATTGCCTCCCTGTTTAAGCCCATGTGTGTGCCGTGCAAACAGAGTGCACAAATGTGCACACTGCTGCTATTTCCTGGTTTAACTTCTTTTTTCTTCCTGTAAAACCAGGTGCATCACACGCACACCCACTTAAGCTTTGTAAAGAGTGCTAGGCAGGTTTAGACACACCCCCTAGCTTAGCTGTGCTAAACTAGGAGCAAACCTGAGCCACAGGGCTCCATTCTGCTTAAAGTATGCCTGGCACTCCCCTCCAAAATGTCACCTACCTCCTAGGCTTGCACCAAGCTATTCCTACTCTTATACTGTTGGGGACCTGACTCACATCCTGGGGAAAACTGGGATCCTTCCCCTCATTTGCATAGGATTGCCTGCTAATGCATAGTAACATGTCTCACATTGAGCCTCCCCCCTTAGCAACCAGTACTCACTGGCCAGGTTGTCTTCTGCCTGCCATTGACTTGCATGGTAGAATACGGATTTTAACTAGAATGCTTATTTTAGGTTTATTTTATTATTTCCCCCTGATTCTGTTTGCGTGCCACTGCCCTATGCTTAAACAGCCAAGTTGTGGTTTGTCTTTCAGCTTTTTTTCTGGTAAGGGGTCGCCACAGCGGAACTCCAGTCCACTAATGATTGGCAGTAGATTTTTATGAAATGCCGAGGTGCCAGCTTGACGCCCAACCTTCAACAAAGGCATGCCCATTTACGCATGCATGTCTTTCGAACGCTACCCAACCATGGGGAGGACATGCAGACTCCACACAGAAGGCACTCCCAAGCCAAGCTGAGAATCGAACGGGAGAACCTCTTGCTGTGAGGTTACAATGCTACCACCGTACCACCATGGCATTATGCTTAAACAGCCAAGAGTGGGTAAAAAAAATAAATAAAAGTTGTTTTTTTTTTTTTTTAAAAATTGGATGTGGGTTTAAGAATCCTGTTATCTCTGCCATACTCAATAATGCACTCCAATTTTTTGTAATGATTTTTTCCACATCTATAGTTCTATTATTATATGACATAACAAACTTGTTATCATTTCCTTCGCTCTCACTGTCCCTTATAAGATAATTTTTAGGACCATAAAATGGAGCCGTCATTCCTGTTCTTTCCCTTAATACAACTTCCATTGTATCATAAACCATCCATCAAATATAAATATATTATTTGTTAATATAATCTGAATAACATGACATAAAGTTTCTATTTCATTATACGTTAAATCAGTTGTCACATTTAGGAATTCATGAATAGCTTCTATGCCATAATTATTAGGGATAATGGACAATCTTACCTACAGACATCTGGCATTGCCATGGGCACTCCCATGGCTAACACATATGCAAACTTAGTGTTAAAATGGGAAAGGAAGTATATATCTATATACATATATATATATATATATATATATATATATATATATATATATACATAAATAAATGAAGGCTTTATTGATACCAAAATCCTCTTTTACAAGAGATTTGTAGATGATTGTTTTTTATTATGGAAAGGGGATGAAAACAGTTTGAAGGATTTTGTAGATTATTTAGGAAAAACAACTAGTTTTTCAAAGTTTACTATGGAATGTTCATTTCAAAAAATTACATACTTAGATATCAAGCTAGAGAAGGGAGAGAATAATATTATAACAAGTGTTCACAGGGAAGAGGTACAAGCCGATAGATATACACATACAAATAGTATGCATGCCCCAACGTGTATTCAAGGGCATACTAAAAGGTCACTTTTGTAGAGTATGCAGACTAAATACATCTGATAATATTAACTTAGAGCAAATAAAAGAAATGGCAACTGAATTCATTGAGACAGGATATCCTTTAAAGATGGTTTATGAAACAATGGATGATGTATTCAGGGAAAGAACAGGAAGGATGGCTCCGTTTTATGGTCCTAAAATAATCTTTTAAGGCACAGTGAGAAAGAAGAAACTGATAAACTAAGATATGCCATGTCATATAATAATAGAACTATAGATGTTGAAAAAAATCATTAGAAAAAATTGGAGAGTATTATTGAGTATGTCAGAGAAGACTTCATAAACGTAAAATGTAAGGACTCTGATAGAAAAGGTACTTATCCCTGTTTGGGTTGCAGTTGCTGTAAGGATATAATTACTAAGGTAGATTCATACACCCTATGAATAATAAAAGGTATATTTTTGATGCATATGTGAATTGTATGACCAGTGATATAATTTATCTAGCTATCTGTATGCGATGCTCGGTTCTTTATATAGGTAAAAGTACTCAGAAATTTAAGGAACGGATCGTAGAGCATAAGTCAGAAATAAGAAGGTGGGTAGAATCAAATGTACTAGCAAAACATATATTAGAAGAAGGAACAGAAACACCTAGTTTTAAGTTTAGAGTGATTAAAGTCATATATAAAACTGAGAGAAGGGGAGATATTAACAATAAATTAGAAAACTTGGAACTATCTTGGATTCTAGAATTAAGTGCAGATATATATCCAGGTTTGAATGGGACAGTGAGTTTGAAACCTGTCTTGCCGAAAAGCTAATGATGTTGCACTGATTGAATAATTGTATGATTAATTTTTAATAGTGATTGGTTGGCTGTGTCATATGTTTTTATATAAAAGTTGTACAAAAATGTAGATGTTTTATGCACTGAGGAAGGGGAAACCCAAAAGATTTGCATGTGTTTTATATGTTTTTTTTTTAATTAAAACAGTGAACATTTCTGAAATTCATATTCTTTCTTGCTGTTATTGTATATCGAATTCAGTTAACTGCAGTATTCTATCTGTTTTCCTAATACATGAGTACTTTTCCCAATTAATGGAGGGGTAGCTGAAGTTGCCCAGTATAAGAGTGTTAGGTTGGACCTTAATATTCTCCAGGGTGCTTAGGAATGTGGAGTGTGAGTCTTGTGACATGGTTGGGGACCTATAGAAGGCTATGACCTGAATCGCTGTCTTACCCAATGTTAGCTGCACCTGAAGTATCTCTGATTCGTTATGTTGGGCTACCAGTCTGGAGGTGTGTGCATCCTTTATGAATATGGAAACACCATTGCCTTTGGTGCTTCGGTCCATGTTCTGGTGCCAAAAGGTGTGGAATGAGTTATAGCCTGGTAGTGCAGGAGTACTTTCTGCTGCCTTGAACCAGGTCTCTGGTACAGCACAAATGTCGATGTTCTCCATTTTAAGGAGTGCTTCGAGCGAGTGCATTTTGAGATTTAGACTTCTAGCATTAAGCAGCATGATCCTCAGATTGCATTTGTTTGCAGCTGGTACGGTGATAATTTGGTCTTTGGAACACCACCTAAAAAAGGCACTATAGGGGTGGCAAGAACCTTGGTCAGTATTCGGAAGCCCAGGGGTGACAGAAGCAGGACATCTCTGCCAAAGCATCGAGGTCTCTCAATCATGTCGTCCCAGGCAGGCAGATACTGGAACCCCTTAGAATGACACCAGAAACAGCTAATTGTTGAAATCAATAATTTTCTGCTCATACTGTGGTATCATTCTGGGTGATGGTAGGATGCTGCTCAGGACTATGGTCATACCTGCCTGGGCTACATAATTCGAGAGCTCCTCCATGTCTCTTTTCATGTAGTCCAGGGAGGTATGTCTCAGGTCATTCACACCCACATGTACAATGACAGAGTCATATTTGTACCTGTTGTTGAAGGACCTGAGTCTGCGCTTTATGTGGCTGATCTTGGCACCTGACAGGCAGCTGACTGTTACTTTCTCCTTATTCAGTCTAGTGAGTGGGACATCAGTATGCCTCACTATCGAGTCACCTATGACTAGTGTGTTGGGCATGCTGTTTTGCCTTATGGACTTTGGTTGAGTGGCACACTGTTTAGGAGAGTTATGTGTCTAGTGATTAGTGCTGTGTTGCAGTGGTAGAGTGCGTTTCTGTCTTGGAGGTCTCTGCTGTTTGGTAGATTTTTATTGAGAGCCACCATGAAGGTGGGTGTGTGGTTTTGGTTTTTATGTAAATGCAGTGCTGGTGTCTGTTCTGGAGTGCTATATCTTCCATGTGGTGTGGTGGAAGTCTTGACCTTCTCCTCTTGACCAGCGCTTTCGGTCTTGGCTGGGGAGTGTGTGGTTTCCAGATTGGATATATAAGTGCATCTCTTGCAAGTCTGAGTGCTGGGAGGTAAGAGGAGAGGGTTGTCAGTGTACATGAGTAAGTTGCTACATTGCCTCAGGATGCCCAAGTTCACCAGGTTAATAGGAGAAAGCACAGGGAACTGACCTTTAGACATGCCTGGAGGGGTGGGCATTAATAATAAGTACTGGAGCGGTTTCCTTGTAGAACATTTAGTGCTGGTAGCAGTTTTGTGTGCTACAATAATTGCTACAAGAAGTATGGAAAAAAGTGCTAGACTTATAAGCTCGTAAAAGTGCAGGAGAGGAGAGAACTAGCAGATCTAAGGGACAATTGAAGAGCAGACTTTGGCACCACTCAGAAGCTTACAAACAGTCCTGGATATAGCAAATCTGTATCTGGACTAGACTAGTTACAGAAAAGGCGGGAAACAAGTGCAAACATGGGCTTTTAAACCGGAAAGTTGAGTGAGATGGAAAAACAGTCCAAACGGCCAATAAACTACAATTTCTGGACCAGAAACCACTCTTCTTGTGGTAGATAGGCTACCTGGTGCTTACCACTCCCACTGATAAGCTAGAAGGCTTCCTTCCACCACAGAAAGGCTTGGGGGGGCTAAGAAGCTTACATACAGTCCTGGATACAGAAAATCTGTATCTGGACTAGACTAGTTACAGGAAAAGCGGGAAAAGCATAAACACAGGCTTTTAAACCAGAAAGTTGCAAGAGATGGAAAAACAGCCCAAACGGCCAAAAAACTACAACTTCTGGGCCAGAAACCACTCCTCTTGTGGTAGATAGGCTACCTAGTGCTTACCACTCTCACTGATAAGCTAGAAGGCTTCCTTCCAACACAGAAAGGCTTGGAAGGTTCAGAAGCTAAATAAAACAATCATGGATACAACAAATCTGTATCTGGAATAGACTAGTTACAGGAAAGGTGGGAAACAAGCGCAAACATGGGCTTTCAAACCAGAAAGTTGAAAGAGATGGAAAAACCTCCCAAACTGCCAATAAACTACAATTTCTGTTCCAGAAACCACTCTTGTGGTAGATAGGCTACCTAGTGCTTACCACTCCCACTGATACCATAGAAGGCTTCCCTCCAACACAGAAAGGCTTGGGGAGGCTCAGAAGTTTACAAACAGTCTTACATACAGCAATCTGTAACTGGACTAGACTGGACTTGTTATAGGAAAGGCAGGAAACAAGCTTAGAACTTTTGTTTTGTACAGAAAAGCAGCTAAAACAGCACTAAAAACAATTCAACATTGTGTCTTTTTTGCCTAGCAGCTTCTCATAACCATACATCTTGTTCAATTTGTTAGGTGTTTGTCCAGAAAACCCTTCACTTTCTTCCCTTTCCTTATATCTTTAGAACCGGCATCTTAAGCATCTAGGAAAAGATACAGTGGAAGGAATCTTCCACCCTGAGGGTAAGCCATTAAGGAAGAAGAATGTAAAAAAGTATGACCAGAATCCTCCACTGCCCAGTCTGTGCCAGGTGTTTCTCTCGAGGTCATTACAAACCCACAAGACTCACCTGGCTGTGTTGTCAAATTTCTCTGTAATGATCGTGTTGGAGGCCGATGAAGATCTGGCTGGCAGCATGTTCAAAGAGGCTTTACAGGCACCTGTCTTAGACGTTCAGGGGGAACCAAGGTTGATTTTTTTCTGAGGGGCCTAGGGGAGTTCCTTCGTCTGATGCTTGTCAGTTATTTTTTCAGGGAATGTTCCCTAAAAAAGAAACAAAAAAGTAAATGTTTCTTCTGTTCCTAGGGTCCACAAAGTGAGTGTCAGGATTTTACTTAGGAGTTATTTTCTGCCTTAAAGTCCTTAAAGCCTCCTCAAGGGGGTTGGTCCTCTACTCCCCTTAAAAGGCCTAGAGAACAGGATTCTTCTGAGGATGAGTCAGATTCTGATGATAAATCCCTGACTTATTCTGCTCAAAGTCCTTTTCCTTTGGACTATGGATCAGAGGTGGAGGAATCTATTAGTCTTGATGTTCTTTTTCAGGAAATTTCTTTTGGGGACACACCCTATAGGATAATGGATTTTTTTAAAGTGGGATTGTGCTCAAGTCTCTGATATCCATAAGCGGTACTGTGAGTTGCTGCAGTTGGAATCTCCTAAACCTGTGTTTTTTCCTCCTGTTTTGGCAGCTTTGCTGGATGCTTTTTCCAATGCCTCTCATGTCTGATTTTCTGTCCCCTGCTCCCAAGAAGCCTGACAGGTTTTATAGGGTGCCTGAGGACTGTTATTTTCTATGTAAATGTCCTGATGCTGATCTGTCTGTCATGTCTGTAACCTCTGATGAGCCATTTCACTTGCTTCTTTTCCCAAGTTATTGCCTTCCAACAAGGACTGTAGAACTAAGGAAAGGCTGGGTAACAAGGTTTGCACTTCTGCTACCCTAGCTTTTAGGGCTATTAATTATCAGACCCACATGTCTAGGTATGTTGTAGCCTGCTATAGGTCCCCAACCATATCCCAAAACTCCCACTCCACATTCCTAAGCACCCTGGAAAATATTAGGGTCCAACGCAACACCCTCATACTGGGTGACTTCAACTGCCCCTCCATTGATTGGGAAAATTACTTGTGTACCAATACACCTGCCCAATGTTTCCTGGAATTCATTAATTCCAATGCCTTGGACCAGCTCATTCTTACCCCCACTAGAGGGAGCAACATCCTTGACCTGCTTATCACTAACATGAGCGACCGTTGTTCCGCACCAATAATCAGCTCCTTCCTGGTTAGATCTGACCACAAACTAATCACCATGGATATCCACATCCCACCCACACCCCCTGCAAAGGTAACCACCATAAAAATCATCTCCAGAGCTAATGTTGGACTCCTAAAAACAGAGGTGGCAAACTTTACAACACCCATGCAGATGGAAAATAGGTCCATGACTGCCGAATCATACACCAATGCACTGTACGAATACGTACACAAATGCATTGGACTGGCCATACCCAACATAACCAAGCCACTCTCCTCCAAAAAAGGAAGCCAATCTGCTGGTCCCCTGTCATAAACAAACTCTACAACAGAAAAAAGAAACTGTTGCAGAAAAAGGTGAAGTCCCAGGATTGGAAAAACTCACTTATTAGCCTCAACAAAAAGTTGAGATCCCTCATTAAATCATCTAAAGCTAGCTATGAAAACAAGATTGCAGCAGACACTAAAGATAATTACAAGGCCTTCTATGGTTATGTCAAGAATATCCATGGCAATATCCAGGTTTGCTCCGAGCTACTGCACAATGGCACCTCTTATACTGAGCCAACAGATATTGCCAATATACTGGCCGACAGATTCAGTGCTAACTTTACCCTTCTCTCCCCCCCTAAAGGAACTACCACAATACCAACAGAATCCCAGGCACACAGTACTACTGCTGCGCAGGTTAAAACTGCACTGTCCAAGGCCAAGAACACAGCTTTTATGGGACCTGACAATATGTCTGGCTGTGTTCTACATGAACTACAAAATTAACTGGCACCACACCTGTGTGCCCTGTTCAATCACAGCCTCACCTCACGCTTTGTCCCTGCCGAATGGTGCACTGCAACAGTCATCCCTCTCCATAAAGGGGGAGTGACTGCAGACCCTGGGAACTACTGCCCTATTTGCCTAATGAGTCTGATATATATAAGGCTATGGAGCGCATCATCATGGACCTAATAAATAAGGATATAGGGAATCCCCAAACTCTGGATCCCACACAATTTGGCTTTGTGAAGGGTAGATCAGGCCTACTCAACCTGGTTGAGTTCTTTGAGTCAGTCACCAGAGCTGTAGACGAGAGCAAGGTAGTTTATACAGCCTACCTCAATATGGCCAAAGCCTTTGATACCATTGCCCACTCAGGAATCTTAGATAGACTCACTAAACAAGGCATCAACCCCTATATCACTAGGTGGGTGGCAAGCAGGCTCACAGATAGAACCCACAGTGTTAAAGTAGCAGACTCCAAGTCAGACTCTCAACCTGACATAAGTGGAGTCCCACAGGGATTGGTCCTGGGTCCCCTCTTGTTTGGCATCTACTTCTCTGAAGTCAAGGCCAACATGAAGGTCTCTGGCTAACCAAGTTTGCAGACAATTGCAAGCTGGGAGCCATTATTAACTCCCCAAGTGATGTAGACATCCTACAAGAAGGCCTCACCTAGACCAACGATTGGTGATAAAACCATGGCCTTAAACTCAATGCCAAAATATGCGTTGCCATCCCCTATGGAAAAAATTTGGTGCTCACGAATTACCACATCAATGGCAATCCACTGAATACTGAAGGCATCGAAAGAGATCTGGGAACACAGGTTGATAGCAACCTCTCCTTTAACCACCACATTGTGGTACATCTCATTACTAAGGGTTTTGCATCCAGGAAGGAGGAGGCCATCATCTCTCTCTACTCTTCCCTCATAAGATCAGCCATTGAGTACAATGCCCCATTTGGCATGTACCTCACCAGACACCTGTAACAACTGGAGAGACCACAAAAGTACTTCGCAAAGAGGATACTGGGCCTTAAACACATGTCCTATAAGGATAGACTAAAAAAAGTCCAGTTATTCTCTGAGTCATATCGCCTACTTCGATATACTTACAAAGCCATGGCTGACCCAACCCTGTTAGATATGCTACATCTAAAAAATCCCAATCCCTCCACACCACATGCTCCAGACACCTCAACCTTATTACCTCAATCAAAAGAACATGCTGGAGGTACAGGTTCTTAACCCAGAGACTGCCCATGCTCTGGAACAGACTTCCAATAAACATCAAGCAGAGTACCTCACTAGCCTTCTTCAAGAGAAATCTTGATGAGTGGATGAGAAATAGAAATTTCACCCCAGGAATCACTTCAGTGGCTCTGCTCAATAGAGGCACTGGAAACTAATGTTGGGCGGTAAGATGCCAGGGCAATCCTATGGGCTAGGCTTGTAAAGGATCTAGGGCTAGTAGCCTAGTATTTGCCTGTGAACCTATGTGATGGATCTTCTTTTTCAGGCTTTTCAACATTTTTCTGATTTTCCAGAATCTGAGGGTAAAAATTTTGTTCTTTTCTTGCTAGGGACTTCCTCTCAGGTTGTTCATCATTCTAATAAATGTAGTTATGATGCAACAGATGCCTTTTCTAGGGCTGCTGCTTTTGCTTCAGTGAGGAGAAGGAATTCTTGGCTTAGGCTTCATCCTCTACCAGATTATATTAAAGCTAAGTTGATGGGTGTTCTTCTGGATTCAAAATTTTTGTTTGGGGAAGCAGCTGCTGGTTTGTCTAAGTCCCTTCAGGATAAGGGTAAGGCCTTACATGAGCTTAAATGTGTTTTTTTTTCCTGTGCCTAGATTTCAGAGAAATTACCCAACTAAACTCAACTTTGTTCGTAGGCAATCCTGCCCTTCTACTAAAGGCAAGAACAGTGGCAAACAGGTTCCTGCTGCTAAGGGTACTCAGTTTTAAGGGATTCTGAAGCCTTCCTTTCTGGACAAACTATCTGCAGTATGACTATTTGTTACTTCCTTGCCACATTCCTTTTCCTCTGTGCTTTTCCGTTTCTCTTCCTGTTTGGATTCAGATCACTCAAGATTCTTGGGCTCTGTTGATCATTTGTCAGGGGTACTTCATGGTGTGGAAATCTCATCCCCCTTTTATTGACATTCTTCAACCTCCTCAGGAACAGCTTCCCTTTATCACAGAGGTTCTTCAAAATCTCAGGGTACTATTCAAGAGGTGCCTGTGCCCCAAAGGGGGAAAGGGTTCTACTCCAGACTGTTTCTAGTGCTCTGAAAACAGGGCAATTGAATATCTATTCTAGACCTCTCATCTAAACTCTTTTCTAAAAGGGCCATCCTTTCGGATGTTGTCCCTTAAGATTCTGTTTCCTCTCTTGCTTTTTCAGGCTTATAGTGTATCTCTGGATCTCAAGAATGCTTATCTTCATAAGCTATCCCATCCTCTTTTCAGGAAGTTTTTGCATTTCTCTGTTGCTTCCTGACATTTTCAGTTCTCTTCTTTGCCCTTTGGCCTTTCTACTGCCCCAAGGGTGTTCACCAAATGCCTTGTTCCTGTGATTGTTTTTTGAAAGTTTCAAGGGATCCAAATTTTTCCTTACTTAGAAGACCTGCTGATTCAGGCATCCTCTCCAGAGATCCTTTTGCAAAATCTTCATTTTGCTATTTCTCTTCTTCAGATCCTGGGGTTCACTATAAATTTCAAAATGTCTTCCCTGACTCCTTCTCAGGATCATGTTTTTCTGGGTTGCAGGACTCAGACAATACTTGCACCCCTGCCTCCTCCAAAAGCCTTAACTCTCATTTTTTTCATTCACACTCGTCTTTGTCTGTCTTCCATTACCACCAAGGAGTTTCTGACAGCTCTGGGTTTCATGGGATCCACCATTCTGATACTTCCTCTGGCAAAACTTCACATGAAAAAGTTTCAGTGGTTTCTGAAGTCAGTGTGGCTTCAACATGCACATCCAAAAGATTTTGTAGTTCCTCTTCTTCCTTGTCCAGACAGTAACTTTACTGGTGGTTTCAGCAGTTGTCTTTGAATCCAGGGATCCCTTTTCACCCCCCTTTTCCCTCTCAGGAATTGTTCACAGATGCTTCAGACATGGGATGGCAGGTAATATTTGGCTCCCTAAAGGTACAGGGAATGTGGTCACCTCATCAGCAGAAGGAGCGCATCAATGTCAAAGAGATGACAGCTCTTCTACTGGCTCTTCAGGCCTTTCACCCTCTTTCCTCTTGAGGGTCTCTCAAGGTGTTTGCAGACAATGCCACAGTGATGTGGTATGTCAACAAGCAGGGAGGAACAAGATCTTACCTTCTTTGCCGGGAGGCACTTCTAGTATGGGATCTTGCTGTCAAGTATCAAGTGACTTTTCTAGAAGTTTATATCCCTTCAGATCAGAACATTGTGGCAGACACTCTGAGCAGATCTATAACTGAGTCCTACAAATGGATGCTTCACAGGGATGTGTGTCTGGACATTATCCATCAGTGGGGTATTTCTCAAATGGATCTTTATGCCTCCCCTCTGAACAGACAACTTCCTCTGTTTTGTGTCAGAGTCCTAGGTCCTCTGGTGTGGAAGGTGGATGCTCTCTCATTTTCTTCGAAGGGGATGTTTCTTTATGCATTCCCTCCCCTTCCTCTCATCTTGAAAGTCCTGTTTAAAATTCAACAGCATGCTCCCAAAATCTTGTTGGTGACACTCTTTTGGCTGCAACAGCATGGGTTCTCTCTTCTTCTGCATCCAGTCAGGGGCAATCATCACAAGTTACCTCATAGGGTGGATCTAATCACAGAAGCCAAGGGATCTCTCATCCATCCCCATCTGCCCACTCCAACTGACTCTATAGGTGACAGGATTTTTATTCCTCATAGACACCGTTTTTTCCTGAGGACATGCTGTAAGTCCTGCAGGAGACCAGGAAACCTACTACTAGGAAACCCTGCTGACCCAAATGGAAGAGGTTTTCGATTTGGTGTCTCTCTTGTAACCTGGACCCACCTACTGTGGATGTTCCTTTGTTTCTCTCTTATTTCCGTGAGTTGCTCAATGCTGGTTTGGCCTATTCTTCTATTAAGACCCACATCAGCTGTCTCTGCTTGTTTGCCTTTTTCTCTTCCTTTAGATTCTAGATTAGAGGTGAAACAATTTCTTAAAGGCATCCTTAATATTAGACCTCCCAGAAAGCCTGTTCCTCCTCCCTGGGATCTTAATTTTGTTTTGGAAAAGTTGACTCAGGCTCTTTTTGAGCCTGTTGCTTCAGCTTCCTTGCAAGATTGTTCTTCGAAGTCTGTTCTTTTATTAGCTCTTACTTCTGCCAGATGGGTGTCTGAGTTGCAGACCCTTATGACATGTCCCCCTTTTTTGATCTTTCTTGAGGACAGGGTGTCCTTGTGCATTAATTCTTCTTTTATGCCTAAGGTGGTTAAGGAGCTATCACTTAATCAGTCTATTAATCTGCTAACTTTTTGCCCTCTCCACAATCTGACAGTGAGAGTGTGCTGCATACTGCATGTGCATAGGCAACTCAAGTTTTATTTGGATAAGACTAAGGCTATTAGAAAATCTGATCAGTTTTTGTTTCTTTTCATCCTAGATCTTTGGGTTTTGCTGAATTCAAGCAACTCTTTCTTCTTGGATTTCTAAGGCCTTTTACTGTACTTCTTATGACAAGAGCCATCCTTTTTCAGTTGAGGCTCATTCTACTACAGCTGTGGCTTTTTCTGATGCTTTTTTCAAGGGCTTAGATACTAATTCTATTCCTGAAGCAGCTATCTGGACTTCTGTGCATACCTTTACCAAGCACTAGAAGTTGGATGGTATCTCTAGAGCTAGGACTGGTTTTGCTAGTTTCATTTTTCATGAATTATTAGAGGACACTTCTGCTTCTCCACCTTCCCAAGTTTCCTCTTAAGCATTGGCACTCTCCCATATGTTAAGAATACTGCAGCAATGAATGCAGGGACATAATGCAGTTGTGTAAAATCTTACCATAACGCTAGATGTTCTTGCCATTACCACTGCAGTATTCGCTCCCTCCCTCCATCGTCCTAGTCTTTTGCCTTCCTGGATGTACAGGTTACCTCTTGGGTTCCTTGGACTTGTGTTTCTACTGGGATACTCAGTTCTTATTATCATAGTCCCGAATGTCACCTTTATGCCCTACACTACACAAGGACGTTTGGTGTACCTTAAAGCAACAGTAGTCTTTGGTAGACTGGCCAGAAATCGGGCTTCCATGGCATAGAATCCCAATACAAGAAATCAGACATATGGAGTCCCCAGTCCCAGTGAGTATGATGCATAAAAATCTTGCTTAATTGGTCTGATCTGGCTTTCCTAAGACTGTTTAAAATACACTAAAATGACTGGAAAAAGGGCATGTATGAATAAGGTATACAACAAAGCGGTAATATATTTTTTCAATATTAATAGTGTCTTCACTCCTAAAATACTGAACATTTTAACTGTTTAGTTCAGGTTTGTATTGGAATATTGACATTATTGATTTTATTTATCTTTGTGTAAACCACTGGTGGTCCATACTAGCCCCCAGTCCTGTAAACTGAGAGCTTAGCTTTATGTTTTCTTTACTGGTAGTTCAGTGGTCAGTAATGGAGCTTTATCATCCTGTCAGGAGGAGGCTGTTTTAACACTCACATGTGATTGTACTTTGCTTTTGGACAAAGTAGGAGGTTTTCAGTTATTTCTTTGATTTGTGCTTTGGTCTGTTACGTATGCCATTTTTTTTTGATGGCAAGATTTATTCCATGCCTACGTCAAATACAACCTTGGTGAGTGCGCCATTCTGCATTACAGTATAGTTGACTGTTATTATACTTTTCCATATCTGGTAAAGTTAATATGTTCTATCACTGATAATATATGGGATGTGGGGTTCCTATTAAGTCAGTGAATGCACTAAATTGTGAATGCTGCTTAATCTAACATATGTACCCAAGATGGCAAAATCCCAAAAGCACGGAACAGTAATTTTTTTCCTAGGGAAAAAAATCACTGTGCCATGTTTGGGACTTTGCCATTTCCTCCACTGTGGTGCGATCTCGGAGTTGGTATATTTAAGTAGGGGGGGGTTGTGTTTTTTTTTAATGGATCAGCGATTTTTTTTCCCTGGAAAAAAACTGATGATCTGTTTGTTCGACATTTTGTTTTTTCGGTGTTAGTGGGTCATTTATATAGCATTTGCAATTTATTGCATTCGCTTATATAATATAGACCAGGCATGTGTTAACAGGGTAATGAAAGCAGATGAAAACAGCTCATCTTCCAAACAAATGTGTTACATCATTCCTGACAATAGCACAAAAAGAGCCAGTGCTTACAGAATGAGACAAACAGGATTTTGTAATCTCCAATGAAAACATTTGCAAAAGCAATTTCATACGAATGATTACAAGAAGCTTTTTAATTTGCTGTGCACATGGAAAGGGAAAGTAATGCTGTTTAAAATGATGATATTTCTTACATTATGGAAGTACAAGCAGCCGGTACTAAACAGAATAATCCTACTGGTTCTGGGAATACTATTTTTCTATCCAATAATTTAGTAAATTGTTTTTTTGCATCCATCCTCCCCTCCCTGCAGGATTAAGCACAATGACTCCTACCTGCACTCGACCAGCACATTTGTTCATCAGTCACATGAGATGAGGATTCCAGTGTAAGTGACAGCCATGTAGACCATTTGTTTATACCCAGGATTCCCCCATGAGCTTATCCACTTTAAGTGGTAAAGAACAGACCAGTTTTTCTGATCCTGTGAAGCAGACTAACTCCTTTCTCTAGCAGAGCACCCCCTCCCCTGTGTCTTCCCTTTTAAACTCTGCTATAGCTGCCTTCCAAGTAGAAGCACATGTCCACTCACAGAATTCACCTTGGCTCACAGTTCAGCTTGTACATGGCAGACTGGGCTTGATAGATGAACTCCATAGGGAAGACACCTAGTGTTCCCACTTTGTGAATCGACCATATGATGAGCCAGCGCACTGACCTTCCCCAGGATATACAAGTTTACTGCAGCTGTTCATTTCTATTCTTCCGACCAGCTCTGGCAGACAAATGAGAAACTATTTGAACTCAGATCACCTGCAATATGTTGTTTGTCTTTAGGCTTTTCCCGGTTAGGGGTTGCCAGAGCAGAACTCTTGTCTGCTAATGATTGGCAGTAGATTTTCATGAACGCCGAGGTGCCAGCTCAACGTTCAACTTTCAATGAAGGCACGCCCATTTACTCATGTCTTTTGAAAGCCCACCCAACCACGGGGAGGACATGCAGACTCCACACAAAAGGCAC